>NC_057753.1:11152899-11180946 GCF_004010195.1 Chiloscyllium plagiosum
TCTGTTTCTCTCCACAGATGCTGCCATGCCTGCTGAGTTTCTCGATCAATTCCTCTTTTTGTTTCAGATTTTCAACATCTGCAGTTCTTTGATATTAACCTGAACAGTTTTTGGGACAAAATCAATCCCTGCTAGTTCCACATAGTATGTTATGCTTCTAAAAAAAATCAGAAATACTGCCATCACGATAAAGGAGCAGAGCAGAATTCCCATTCTTTAGCCCGGAATAGGACTTGCAGGACACTGGGAAAAGCACAGCATCCTAACCACTTGATTACCAGTGGAGCCAGCCAATGTATATTTGTTCAATTGCACTGCTTTTGCCTTTCAATTTCTGATCATTTTCGCTGCAGATCAGCTTCTCCCTACCTTCGAGTTTTTACAGCGTGGAGAAAGACCATTCGGCCCACCGTGCCCTACGAATGATCTATTCTAGTCCCAGTTTCCACCATTTGGCCCATAGCTTTGTGTGTTCTGATGTGTCAATGAGACTCTCCTTGTGATCTCACAATGACACAACAATGGGCCTGAAGTCTGACATGGTCACACTGTGTTAAACCCCCTTGAGGAAATGATCCTCATTTTCACCCACAGAGGGAGACCCACAGACACATCCCCGAGAGGGGCAGAGGTGTCAGGATTATACCCACTCCATGTGCTACATGTCCCCAAAGAGCGCTGACAAAAGACAGCTTTAGACAAGCCACTTCTCCGGACAATGAGAGCCGTTGCAGTGAGCTGGGGTGTGAAATGGACAGTGAGTTGAAATAATCCCACACGCGGCTCATGTGCAACTTTCAATTTCCCAGAACCCACTGACTCAATCCCTGCGGCTCCTGGGAATCTGACAGGACAGCGCCAGGCAAACACTCCTCACTAAAAACAATGGACCCACGGCAAACTCTTTCACATCGCGTCTCTTTCTGCTTCTGTCCCTGTCTCACATCCAGCACCCTCTGACCGTCCAGCTCCGAGATCAGTGAGCTGCTTGATACAAGCACAGGCAGATGGTGAAAATAATATTTACCTGGAAAGGAGGGCCAGTGAATGTAAGACACAAGGTATTGGGAAGCGATAAGCTTGCACACGGCTGAGTAAGAGGACACCAGGATCTCATATTCCTGATTATCCCAGAGAATGTGCACAGTGCCAGTTATCCCCAATCCCAGTGGATACCGTGTACAGACAGATCAGGGAAGAGTCGGTTCAACCCCCTTCCAGGCTCGGGTACATTATGCAAATATTGTCCTGTCATTTCACAAACTGAGCTCATCGCAACTGGACATAGAGGTCTCCAGCACAGAAAAGGTCCTTTGGCCCATCAAATCTGTGCTGGTCGAAGTCAAGCCCCGCCCCCCCAATGTTCTAGTCTCATTTCCAAACACTTGGCTCATAGCCTCCAAAGAAGTTGGCGATGGAAGTGTGCATCTCAATGTGACTTAACTGCTCTGAGGGTATCTGCTTGTTCCACCCTGACAGGTAGTGGGTTGCAGATTCCCACCTGTCCCAATGTGGGTCAAATCCCACCAGTGATTTGAATCTTAAAGAAGAAACTGGGGAGCAATCTCCCTTTCTTTTTGACGACATTTCTCAACTGCAGTCGGCAGGGTTCACACCTGCGTGGGGAAACCGCAATGGATTTCATGTCCATCGTATTGACCACTCGGTCCACTACAGAACCACACTGGCAGCTTCATTTCCCAGGTCTCTCCTCATCAGGTGGAGCTGAGAAAAAGTGAATCATTGCTGGGTTTGTTTGAATCCAATCACTTCACAGGTTTCAAAAGGTTTAAATGTCTGTGCATGGTGGGTTTGGGTGTTTCATCCGGAAAAATGAAATGGACATTCAGTTAAAAACAAAAACAGAAATTGCAGGAGAAACTCAGCAGGTTCTGGAAGAAACTGTGGAAAAAGAATCAGAGACAACATTTCAGAACTTTATCCGAACTCTGTTTTCTCCCACAGGTACTGCCAAACCTGCAGAGTTTCCCCAGCAGTTTATGTTTTTGTTTTTAACTGATTGTCCATTGTCAGTGTTCCAGGCCTGAAAGAAGGGGAAGGTGTCCAGACTGTCTCTGCTCGGTCGGACAGTTTGTCTTTCATTCTCCTCTGATTCCGCTTCCCAAAGAGTTTCTAAAGATTCACAAAGCTGGAGACTGGGATTTCTGTTTTGCCTCCACATGCCAATACTTTCCCAAAATCTCTTCACAATCCCCTTGCACCATGTCCTGGAATGAATAGTTTGCGTTTTGTGGAGATTAGATTAGATTACATTACAGTGTGGAAACAGGCCCTTCGGCCCAACAAGTCCACACCTTACCAGAGGACAGGGATTGAAGATATTTAATGAAAAGCAGCATTTGTGCAGAATAAACACAGAAAATACTGCAGCAAGTCAACGGGTCCAGCAGCATCTGTGGGAAGGTAAACAGAGCTGACGTTTTGAGTCTGGTACTTTTTTTGTTCAGATCAGAACTCGAGTTTCCTGCATGGCAACATGAGAATAGATAGGCCGATTGAGACGGGTCTTGTGAGGTTTGAGCGATAACGCAACCAACCGGAAGTCATTTAAAATCGTCAGCGAAGGCAACATAGTCGGCAGGATTCAAACCTGCTCGGAAAAACCCCAAAGAGGTTTAAGCATTCAGCCACGACGCAAAACACCAAAATTCAGCTTAACATGGAATGGTTTCAACAGGAAATGGGAGTGTTCAGCCTGTCCACGCCATGACCCCCATGTCTCCTGTTCCCCTGGATGTGATCAGAACGGAGCAGGCTGATGGGAGATTGAATTGAACTACACACATTTATGACAGATAGAGTGGGTGGAAAGGGTCCATTTCCATGTGTGTGAGATTCATAATCAGGGCCATGAATCGGGAAGGAAAAATGTTTTTGAACTTTTATAGCGCCTTTCACTTAGATCTGAAATGCAATCCGTGAAGTACTTTTGAGACAGAGTCGTCATTGCAGGATACTACAGACAGCAGCCACTGTATGGTTTTGAAATTTATATGATATAATTTTAATACGAGGAGAAAGTGAGGACTGCAGATGCTGGAGATCAGAGCTGAAAATGTGTTGCTGGAAAAGCGCAGCAGGTCAGGCAGCATCCAAGGAGCAGGAGAATCGACGTTTCGGGCGTAAACCCTTCTTCAGGAAAGCAGGTTTTAATATGGATGGTTATTGGAACATTTTATTGATATGAAGTTGGAGGCAGATAACAAGCAACTAAGGGAAGCTTAAAGATTAGATTAGATTACTTACAGTGTGGAAACAGGCCCTTCGGCCCAACAAGTCCACACCGCCCCGCTGAAGCGCAACCCACCCAGACCTAACACTACGGGCAATTTAGCATGGCCAATTCACCTGACCTGCACATCTTTGTGTCTGTGGGAGGAAACCGGAGCACCCGGAGGAAACCCACGCAGACATGGGGAGAACGTCGCCTGAGGCAGGAATTGAACCCGGGTCTCTGGCGCTGTGCCACCGTGCCACCCACAAAGTTGTAAATAGTTGTCGATTAATATTCACTTTTCGAATTAAAGAATAAATTAATATTTTTCTTTAAATAGTGGAATTTGGGAGTTCTCTGTCACTCATACTTTAACAGATTACGAGGCAAGGTGAACCTTTCTGGGTGTTTGGTTTAATTAGCAGAAGGGTTCACTGCTGTGTCATCATAACACTGCTGTGTCACCTTAGGGGTTTGTTCTGCTCTGATATACACTGTTTGTTCTGCTCTGATATATACAGTGTAGACCAGAGGGCCTAATTTCAGGGTTGCCCATTCAAGAAACAGACGAGGAGGATGTTCTCTCTTTCAGCAGGTAGCAAATCTGTGGATTTCTTTATAACAGAGGGCTGTCAAGGCTGGGTATGTTCAACAATGAGATAGACAGACATTTAGTCACTTAGGGAATTGAGGGCCATGGGATAAGGCAGAAAAGTGGAGTTGAGGATTAACCAAATCAGCCATGATCTCATTAAAAGGTGCAGCTGACCTGATGGGCCAAATGGCTTCCATCTGCTACAATACCTTGTCTCTCATTTGGAAAAAGCCATACACCATTATAAAGGAAGAAATTGCAGGATGTTTAAAAAAAAATGTTTGCAGTCAAACTGAGTCAACATTATTTATTGGAAGTAAAATCACACTGGACAATATTGCCAGAGTTCTTTGCTAATATTACAAGCAGAGTTCATAAAGGGAGCCGGTAGATGAAGTGTATTTGAATTTTTGGTGGGCACTCAATGAGGGTCATATCAAATGTCATTGCACAATGTAGGAGGTCACAGTGTTGGGTAATACATGAGCATGGACTGCCCATTGTTTATTGAACAGAAGGCACAGACTTGGGAATATTGGGTATTTTTCAAGTTCAAGATATGTTTTGTGAAGTGCTGGAATGATCAGTGATAGGACTTCACTTATTTATCTCTATATTTATTACTTGGAGGAAGTGGCAGAGTGAAAAGTTTCCAATTTTGCTGACAAAACACAATAGGTGGGAAGGCATGTTGTGATGTGGATGGGGGAATCTGCAAAAGGATATCAATGGGGTGAGTGAGTGGGCAAAAACTTGACAGATGCAATTTCATTGAAACATCATTCATTCCTGATGAAGGGCTGTGGCCCGAAAGGTCGATTTTCTTGTTCCTCAGATGCTGCCTGACCTGCTGTGCTTTTCCAGCAACACGCTCCCAACTCTGATCTCCAGCATCTGCAAAACTCACTGTCTCCTAGATGCAATTTCATGTCAGGAGTGTGAGGTCTTGCACTTTGGCCGGAAGAGTCAGAAGGCAGATTACTCTTAAAATCAAGAGAAACTCCAAAAGAGTGCGATGTACAGAAATCTGAGTATTCTTATGCATGAAACAAACAAAAGTTAGTGACATCGTTATTTTTCTGGATGGCCTCCTTTCCTAATGCTCATAATTAAAGAGATGGTTTCCCAGGAAAATACAGAAACTATGTAGACTGTAAATTAATTGAAGGCCAAGATATGTCTCGTGGTCTTCTATGGGGCATATTTGATGTATTGTTTATGGTTACAAAACATGTATACTGTTTTGGATACTGTTGAGGGGGTCGACTTACCAGGGCAAGCAGTGGGGCCCAGGTCTCTGGCACAGAACCTGTCCCTGTTGCACAGAAGGGAAGGAGGGAAAGGAGGAGAGTGTTAGTCATTGGACACTCAATATTTAGAGGCTCAGATAGGAGGCTTATTGGGAATGAATGAGACTCACAGTTAGAGTGTTGCCTCCCAGGTGCCAGGGTCTGTGATGTCTCCGATCATATCTTTGGGGTCCTGAAAGGAGAGGGTGACCAGCCTCAAGTCATTGTCCATGTAGGTACCAATGACGTAGTAGAAAGAGGGTTAGGGATGGAAGGCAGGATTTCAGGGAGGGAGGGTGGAAGCTGAGAGCTAGAACAAACAGAGTTGTTATCTCTGTTTGTTACCCGTGCCAGCGAGGCAAGGAATAGGGAGAGATATCAGCTGAACACATGGCTGCAAGGATGGTGCAGGATGGAGGGTCTCAGGTTTTTGGATAATTGGGACTCATTCTGGGGAAGGTGGGACTTGTACAAACAGGACAGTCTTCACTTGAACCAGAGGGGTACTAATATCCTGGGTGGGAAATTTGCTGGTGCTATTCAGGTCGGTTTAAACTAGCTCAGCAGGGGGATAGGAACTGTAGGTGTAGTTGCAGTGCACAGGAGGATGAGAGTAGGAAGGACAGGGACAGGATTTCAGGGTCACAGGAATGTGCTGGCAGACAGCAAACTGGTTTGAAGTGTGTCAACTTCAACGCCAGAGTATCCGAAATAAGGTAGGTGAGCTTGCAGCACGGATAGGTACCTGGGGCTTCAATGTTGTGGCCATTTTGGAGACATGGATAGAGCAGGGTGAGGAATGGATGTTGCAGGTACCAGGGTTTAGATCTTTCATTAAAAACAGGCAAGGCGGTAAAAGAGAGGGAGGCGTGGCCTTGTTAGTCAAAGATAGTTTAACGGTGGCTGACATAACTTTTGATGAGGACTCGTCTACTGTAGTAGTGAGGGCAGAGGTTAGAAACAGGAGAGGAGAGGCCTCCGCAGAGTTCCAGGGAGGTGGAAGAGAGGATTAGCAACATTATTCTGAGTAGGAGTGAAAGGAACAGGGTGGTCATTATGGGGGACTTTAACTTCCCCAACATTGACTGGGAATGTTATAACTCTAGTACATCGGATGGGTCAGTTTTTGTCCAATGTGTACAGGAGGGTTTCCTGACACAGTATGTCGAAGGGCCGCCAAGAGGGGAGGCCACACTGGATCTGGTGCTTGGTAATGAACCAGATCAGATTTAGTTGTAGATGAGCACTTTGGAGAGAGTGACCATAATTTAGTTATGTTTAATTTAGTGATGGAAAGGGATAGGTACATGCCACAGGTCAAGGGCTATCGATAGTGCAAGGGCAATTAGAATGCTGTTAGGCAAGAATTAGAATGCATAGAATTGGGGTAGCAAATGCAGGGGATGCAGACAATCGAAATGTGGAACTGATTTAAGGAACAGATATTGCGTGTCCTTGATAGGTATGTCTCTGTAAGGCAGGGAGGAAGTGATAAGGTAAGGGTACCGTGGTTTACAACAGAAATTGCATCTCTTGTTAAGAAGAAGAAGGAGGCTTATGTGTTGATGAGACAAGATGGTTCAGATGAGGCGATGGAGAGTTACAGATCAGCTTGGAAGGATTTAAAGAGAGAGTAAAGAGGAGCAAAAAGAGGACACGAGCAGTCTTTAGCAAATAGAATAAAGGAGAACCCTAAAGCTTTCTATAGGTATGTGAGGAATAAAAAGATGATTAGGGTAGGAATAGGTCCAATCACAGACAGAAGTGGGAAGTTGAGTGTGGACCCTGGAGAGATTGGAGAGGTGCGAAATGAACATTTCTTATCAGTGTTCACTCAGGAAAAGGAGAATATTGTAGAGAAGAATGAGATATGAGATATTAGACAGGAAATGATCGAGTTTAGTTATGCACAGGTGTTATCAATTTTAGAAGGAGTGAAAGTAGACAAGTCCCCTGGGTCAGATGGGATTTATCCGAGGATTCTCAAGGAAGCTAGGGAGGAGCCTTTGGCTTTGATATTTGAGTCGTCATTGTCTACAAGTTTAGTACCTGAGGACTGGAGGATTGCAAATGTTGTGCCCTGTTCAAGAAGGGCAGCAGAGATGACCCAGGTAATTATTGACCAGCGAGCCTTACTTCTGTTGTAGGAAAGATTTTGGAAAGGATTATAAGAGATTTATAATCATCTAGCAAGCAACAATTTGATTTCAGATAGTCAACATGGTTTCATCAAGGGCAGGTCCTGTCTCACAAACCTCATTGAGTTTTTTGAGAAGGTGACCAAGCATGTAGATGAGGGTAGGACAGTTGACGTGGTATACATGGACTTCAGTAAAGCCTTTGATAAGGTTCCACATAGTAGCTGTTGGAGAAAATGCAGAGGCATGGAAGTGGGGGTGATTTAGCAGCTTGGATTAGAAACTGGCTTTCTGAAAGAAGGCAGCGAATGGTGATTGATGGAAAATATTCAGCCTGGAGTCTGGTTACTAGTGGAGTGCCACAAGGGTCTGTTTTGGGACCACTGCTGTTTGTCATTTTTATAAATGACTTAGATGCAGGCACAGGTGGATGGATTAGTAAATTTGTAGATGACACTAAAGTCAGTGGAGTAGTGGACAGTTTAGAAGAATGTTACAGGTTGCAGGGGGACTTGGATAAACTGCAGAATTGGGCTGAGAGGTGGCAGATGGAGTTCAATGCAGCTAAATGTGAGGTGGTGCACTTTGGGAAGAATAACAGGAAGGCAGAGTACGAGGTCAATGGAAAGATTCTTGGTAGTGTGGATGTGCAGATTGATCTTGGAGTCCATGTGTATAGATCTCTGAAAGTTGCCACCCAGGTGGATAGTGCTGTGAAGAAGGCTTACGGTGTGTTAGGTTTCATTGGTAGAGGGATTGAGTTCCAGAACTGCAATATCATACTGCAACTATACAAAACGCTGGTGCGGCCACACTTGGAATATTGTGTACAGTTCTGGTCGCCCCATTACAGGAAGGATGTGGAAGCATTGGGAAAGGTGCAGAGGAGATTTACCAGAATGTTGCCTGGTCTGGAGGGTAGGTCTTAGCAGGAAAGGCTGAGAGACTTGGGTCTGTTCTCATTGGAAAGAAGGCTAAGAGGGGATTTGATAGAGACATACAAGATGATCAGAGGATTAGATAGGGTAGACAGAAAAAGAAATTTTCCTAGGATGATGACGTCAGCTTGTAACTACAAAGTGAGGGGTGATAGATTTAAGAGGTGGGTTCCTTATGCAGAGAGTGGTAAGGGTGTGGAATGCCCTACCTGCTAATGTAGTCAACTCAGCCACATTAGGGAGATTTAAACAATCCTTAGACAGGCACATGGATGATTTTGGGATAGTGCAGGGGGACGAGCTGAGAATAGTTCACAGGTCGGCGCAACATTGAGGGCCGAAGGGCCTGTTCTGCTCTGTATTGTTCTACGTTCTCTGAACTTTCTTTACAATGGAGCCGGGAATGGGAGTGGGGTTGGGGAAGGGAGGGGAGTGGAATTAAGGTCACCCATGTTTATTGCTATTATGGCCCGTGCCCATTTCCTGTTTGGCCAGGGCCCCCCATTCTCTCTGATTGGTTAGAGGACCAGCAGTTCCAGCGAGGTCCTTCAGCTCCGTCCCTTCTTGCGGCCGGCCATATGACGTCATCGTAAGGACGGACTGGGTGCTGGAACATGCGCACAGTTAATGTGGATTGTGAGCCAGGTATGACCCCTCCATTCCCCCAATATCAGCAAACTTTCAAAGATATTTTCTTGTTTCCTGTATACTATGTTGCTTTTCTCAGAACATTCAACAATTTGAGAACTGAACTGAAAACAAGAGACAGAGAAGACAGTCTAGAATCTTTCAGAATTACTCTGCACCTTCTCAAACTGCTGCGTCCATGTGATGAAGATGCTCCCAGAATGCTGTTCGGTAAGGAGTTGGAGGATGTTCATTCATTAGTGATAAGGTAGTGTTAATATCTGTGTCAGTTACAGTCATTTTGTTTTTATATCCCACCTTGAACAGAGCAGAAATGTAGAGAATAGCAACAGAAGTAGGTTGTTGTGGTGTTTGATCCTGCTCCACTATTCAGTATGCTCATGGGTGATCATTCCACTTAGTGGCCTGTTCCCACTTTAGATGCATTCCCTTTGATTTCTTTAGCCCTCAGAACTATATCCATCTTCATTTGTAAAACATTCCACGTTCTGGTCTAAATTGTTTTCTGTGGCAGCAAATGTCTCAGGGTCACCAGTGTCTGAGTTTTAAAAAGTCCTCATCTCAGTACTAAATGGCTTACCTCATAACTGTAAACTGTGACCCCCCTCCCCCGGGTTCTGGACTCCATGATCATTGACAGCATCCTTCCTGCATTTACCTTGTTAATCCTTTTTGAATTTTATTGGTCTCTGTGACATCCTATTTCATTCTCCTAAACTCCAGTGGATTTCATTCTAACCAATCCATTCTGCCCTCATATGTCAGTCCTGCCATCCCAGGAATCAGTGTGTCAAATCTTTGTTGTGCAGCCTCCATAGGTAGAACATCCTTCATCAGATAAGGATTCCAAAACTGCACATAGCATTCCAGGTGTGGTCTCGCCAAAACCCTGTGCAATTTCAGCAAGACATTGCTGCTCCTGTATTCAAATCCTCTCACTACAACGGCCAACATGCCATTTGCCTCCCTCACCTCCTGCTACACCGGCATGCTTACTTTCAGTGACTTGTCTCGTTCCTCATTTCAGTTTTGTAAATCCATGCTGACTGACTCTATCCAATCCTGTCAATGTTTTTCAGTGTTAGGCTAACTGGTCTATCGTTCCATATTTTCTCTCCTCCTTTTTTAAGTCGCTTCCAATCCAAGGAAATTTTTCCACAGTCATAGACAAATCAATTTACTCAATGTAGATTCAATACTCAGTTTTCAAATGCATTCACTATATCAAGGGTGAGTTTAAATAATCTGGGGTATAGATTAACAAGTGCTGGGATTTGTTGGCTTTTAACCCCATCAATTTCCACAATCCCATTTCCCTTCTAATACTGATTTCCTTAGTTTCTCCTTCTCGTGTGTTGCCCAGCATTTTGGAGATATTATTTATGTCATCCTGTGAGATGATAAAACCAAAATATTTAGTTAATTCATGTGCCATTTCTTTCTTCCATATTATAACTTGCCCTGTTTCTCATTGTAAGGGATTTGTTTTCATTAATTTTTTTCTCATGATGTACCTTTAGGAGCTTTTACAATCAGTTTGTATGTTCCGCTCGTTTCCTCTTAGATTTGATATTTCCCTCTCAATCAATCAGTTAGTCCTCTTGTGCTGAAATATGAACTGCTCCCAGTCTTCAAGTCTGCTGCTCTTTTTAGCCATTTTGTACTCCTCCTCCTTGGATCCAGTCCTATCCCTGGCAGGGCCACCTTTTTCTATTTTATTTTTGGGCCACACAGGAATGAACAACAGTCACTGTTCCTCGAAGTGCTCTTTCAATGTTTGTCATCCCTTTAAAAGTTATGTTCTCCAAATTATTGCGGACTGCTTACCTTTCATAGCATCGTAATTTTCTCTATTTAGATTTGACCCCTCATCTCAGAATCAACTCTGTCAGTCTCCATCATTCAGAGTTCTTCACTCTTCCACAAGGGGCCTCTCACAGCTAGATTGCTAGTTATTCCCTTCTCATTGCACAACAAAAAATTTGCAAGTAAAGTTGCTGTAGTCCCAAGAGATCATAGGATTGCTGTCTCACCAGAGGGAGAGTGAGTGAGTGAGAGATGACTGATGGTGCTTTTACCTGAAGGTCACCGTGCCTCAGGCAAGGAGCAAGGTTAAGGACCTCCATGGTGATCTCAGCCGGTGCAGGGACTGAGCACATGCTGTTGGTGTCACTCTGCATCAAAAACCAGCAGTCCACCCAACTGAGCTAACCCACCCCCAGTATGTACTTGAGGATGACCTGTCCTCCATTTGGGTTGGTATTCTATCGATCCAAAAACCAATACTCCATCAATACTCCAGGAATGTCTCCTATGGTATTATTATGGATTTGATTTGCTCAATCTATGTGCAGATTGAAGTCACCCATAAGATCATCCGATGCAGTAGCAGTATTAGGTTATTTGGCCCATTGAGACTTCTCCTCCATTTGAGCATGACTGATATGTTTCTCAGTCCCATTCCCCTGCCTTCTACTTTCTCCCATAACCATTCAAGAACCTCTCTAGTGACCACAGCCACTTACAGCAATGAATTGCACAGAATCACCACCCACTCACTGGAGAAATTCCTCCTCACCTCAGGTCAAAAGAGCCATCCCTTCACTCTGAGGCTGTGCCCTCAGTTGCCAGTATCTCGTACTCTTTGAAACATCTTCTCCACATTGACTCTATCCAGGCCTCTCAGTATTATTTCAATTGCATAGAAGCATGGAGTCAGATAGCATGGAAGCAGACCCCTCGGGCCCAACCAGTCCATACCGACCATGTTTCAAATGGAAAGTAGTTCCATCTGCCTGCAATTGCCCATATCCCTCTAAACCTTTCCTATTCATGTACATATCCAAATGTATTTTAAATGTTGTAACTTGGACCCACATTCACCACTTTTTCTGGAACTTCATTCCACACACGAAACTGTGTAGAAAAAAAAAAGCTGTCCTTCATGTCTTTTTAAAATCTGTTTTAATTCTTTCTCTTCTCACCTCAAATATTTCCCCTAGTTTTGAAATCCTTCACCCTAGAGCAAGGACATTTGCAGTTGACCTTATCTATAACCCTCAGGATTTTATAAAACTGTATAACGTCAAAATCCAACCTCCTATGCTCCTGTGAAATGTTTAAAACTGTTTAAAATTGATACAATTGTGATCACTGAACCCAAAGTGTTCTCCTACTATCAGTTCAGTCACTCACCCTGCCTTATTGTCTAAGAGAAGGTCAAGGTTTGCTCCTTCTCAAGTCGGAACATTTACATGTTGATTAAGAATTTCTCTTGAACTTATTTGATAACTCTTCTCCATCTAAGCCTTTAACACAATGGTAGCCTCAATGTTTGAAAAATTATACTCACCCAATATTACAACCTTATTATCCTAACATATATCTGAAATCTCTCTGCATATTTGTTCCTCAGTTTCTCTCCTACTATTGGGGGGCCTGTGGTACAATCCCATCAAGGCAGTCTCAATGTTTGAAAAATTATACTCACCCAATATTACAACCATATTATCCTTACATATACCTGAAATCTCTCTGCACATTTGTTCCTCAGTCTCCCTCTGACTATTGGGGAGTGGTGGGGGTGGGGAGACGGGGGCGTTAGGGAGAAGGTACAATCCCATCAAGGTGATCATTCCTTTATTTCAACCCAGATATTTGCTCTACTTGCAGCAGCAATGTTTTCCTTAATCAAAAACACTACTCCTCATCCACTTTAACCTCCCTTTATATCCTTCCTATATTCCCTCATCATTCTAAACACCATCGAATACAGACCCAGAGTCCTCAACTGCTATTTTTATGAAAAGCCCTTCATTCTGGGATCATTCTTGTAAACTTACTCTGAGCTTCGTCCAATGCCTCACAATATTGCAAATGCAGTCTGACCTGTTCTGGTACAGTCTCTGCAGTACATCTCTGCTCTTGTATTCGGGCCCACTTGAAATAAATGTTCAAATGGCATTTTCCGTCAAAACTGCCAAATTGCATCTTAACCTTAAGAGAATTGCTGAACTAGGACTCCCAAAGTCCCTTTTGCCCTTCAGGTTTTTGAATCCTTTCCTTGTTCAGGGATCTACGCCTTTATTCTATCTCCTAAAGTGCATAACCTCAGTTTCCCAAACTGTATTCCATCTGTCATTTCTTTGTCCACTCTCATGGCCTGTCAAATCCTTCTGCCCCCTGCTCCCTTCCTCAACACTACCTGTCCCTCCACTCACTTCTGTGTCATCTGCAAACATGACAACAATGCCCTCTGTTCCTTTGTCTGGATCGTTAATGCATAATGTGGATAGTTGTGGTCCTAACCCTGACCCCTGTGGAAGTTCATAAGTCACTGCTGCCATTCTGTAAAAGACTCCTTTATCCTGACTGTCTGCCTTCTGACAGGCAGCCAGTCCTCTTCCTTGCAACTAACACCATGCCCTGACCTTATTTAGCAGCCTGTTGTGCAGTACCTTGACGAAGGCCTTCTGGAAATTCAAATGGATCACATCCAGTGGCTCTCCTTTGTCGAACTTGTTTGTTACCACCTCAAAGAAATTGAACAGATTTGTCAGGCATGAGCTCCCCTTGATGAAGCCGTGCTGACTCTGTCCTATTTTACCATGCACTTCCAAGTACTCTGCAGTCTCATTCTCAATAAGGGAGTCTAAAACCTTCCCAGCAACTGAGCTCAAACTACCCTGCCTACAGCTTCCTGCCTCTGCCTCCCTCCGCCTCCCTCCTTTCTTAAATAGGGGTTTTGCATTGGTTATTTTCCAGTCATTTGGGATCCTCCCTGACTCTGCTGATTTCTAAAGATCATCACCAATGCCACTCCAATCTCCTCAGCTACCTCCTTCAGAACTCTGGGGTATAGTCCCTTCCAGTATTGGTAATTTATCCACCTTCACCTTACTGATGGCCAGTGCACTCACTTCTGCCACATGTCTCTCTTGAAGTTCTGGTGTGCTGCTCGTGTCTTCTGCAGTGAAAACGTATGGAAGGTACCTCTTTAGACCTGCCACCATTCCTTTGTTCCCCATTACTACTTCTCCAGCCTCATTTTCCAGCTGTCCAGTGTGCACTCTTGCCTCTCTGTAACCTTTCAGATATCCAAGAAAATCTCCTGTAGTCTTCTTTCATATTAGTAGCTAGCTTACTCTTGTATTTCATCTTTTCCTCTTATTGTTGTGCTTGTTTTTTGAAGCTATCCTCTGGGAAGCCTTAAAGAACAGCAATCTTCTGGCTTCCACTAATCTTCACCACATTTTATATCTTTTCTTTTGGTTTTGTGCTCTCCCTGCCTTCCCCTGTCAGCTATGGTTGCCTTATCCTCCCCTTGGTATATTTCTTCTTCCCTGGGATGTCTGTCTGCAGCGTCTCCTGAATTACCCCAGAAACTCCTGCCATTGCTTCTCCACTGTCTTCCCTGCTAGGCTCCCCTTGCAACTGACTCTGGCGAGTTCCATCCATGTCATTGTTTTCATCTTTCCACAATAGTAATACTGTTACATCTGATCCAATCTTCTTCTCAAACTGCAGGGTGAACTTTATTATGTTATGGTTACTGCCTTCCTAGGGGTCCCTTCACCTTGAGCTCCCTAATCAAGTCATGACATATCACCAAATCCAGGATTGCCTGTTCCTTAGTGGGCCCGACTACAATCTGCTGCAAATAAATGTGTAGACTTTCCACAACTTTTTTATTTGAAATCCACTGCTAACCTGATTTTTCCTGTCCACCTGCATATCGATTTCCCCGATAGTTATTGCAGCATTGCATTTCAACTTCCTGCAATATTTTCTTTCCCACATTCTGACGACTGATACAAGACTTGTTAACAATTTTCATCATGGTCTTTCTCCTTTGTGCTTCCTTCATACTATCTACATGGATTGTCCACCTCACGACTCCATTTCACTTCTTGCTGTCAATTTAGTTTTATTTCTTGCTAACAAGGCAGCCTCGCCCCATCTGCCTGTCTTCTCATACAATATCTATTCTTCGATATTTAATTCCCAGCCCTGATCCCCCTGCAGCCATGTCTCTGATACCCACGACATTGCACACGCTAATTTTAATCTCTGCGGCAACTTATTGACCTGGTTTCATATTTAGGTAATTAGGTACAACACCCTCAGTTCTGAGTTGACTGCCCCTTTTCTCACAGTTGTCACGTTATCCTCTGTGCCTGAAGTGAGGTTCCATACTTTCTGTCCTATTACTTGTTTTGGGAACTTTAACTCCGTGCTGAGACCTCCCCACCCCACCCCACTAACTCCCACTTTAAGACTTTCCATATTTTTCTGAGCACTTGAAGCCAACACCCATGATTTAGTTGAAACTCCTATCTACAGGCCCCAGTTATGAGATTCTCCAGGACACTGGTCCCAGCATCATTCAGGTAAAACCCATCCCATTGGAACAACTCCATCCTTCTCCAGTACTGACGTCAATATCCTATGAAATCCAAACCATTTAGATTTAGATTAGATTCTCTACAGTGTGGAAACAGGCCCTTTGGCCCAACTAGTCCACACCGCCCCACCCAAACCCATTCCCCTACCCTATATTTACCCCTGACTAAAGCACCTAACACTACGGGCAATTTAGCATGGCCAATTCACCTGACCTGCACATCTTTGGATTGTGGGAGGAAACCGGAGCACCCGGAGGAAACCCACGCAGATACGGGGAGAATGTGCAAACTCCACATAGACAGGCTGGAATTGAACCAGGACCCTGGCGCTGTGAGGCAGCAGTGCTAACCACTGAGCCACCGTGCCACCCAAATTTCTCCCACATGAACCTTTTAGCCACACATTTACATCGTTAATCTTGCTGACCTGATACAAATTCCTTATGGATCAGGGAGTAATCCAGAGGTTATTACCTATTTTGTTCTATTTTCAAACTTAGCCCTGAGCTGCTCATATTCTTTCAGCAGAACCTCTTTCGTCTTTCCGCCTGTATCAACAACTGGATCGTTCCTCTCCCATTCCAAGTTCTCCTGCAGCCCAGGTGAATATCTTGAAGCCAGGCTCCAGGCAGGCAGCACAACCTTTGGGTCTCTTGATTCTGGCAACAGGGAAGAGTCTCTATCCCTGACTACATTATCCTTGTTTACACCTACACTTCTCTTTTCTCCCCCCTCTTGAATAGCTCCCTGGACCACAGTGCTGTGGTCAGTTTGCTCATCTTCCCTGCAGCCTCCACTCTCATCCACACAGGGAGCAATAATCTCAAACCGTTAGACAAGCTGAAGGGCTGTGGCTCCTTCAGCACTACCCTCTGCTTCCGTCGACCTGCTTCACTCAAAGTGACATACTTCTGCCCCAGACCACTGACTGAATTTATGTCGTTAATCTCAGGGATCTGACTCCCTCCTGAAATGGAGCATCCAGGTAACTCTTCCCCATCACTGATGTGTGGCAATGTTTGGAGCTTAGACTCCAGCTCATCAACCTGAGCCAAAATTCCTCACGCAAACTAACAATTGCTGAGAGTGTGGTCACTATGAACCACAATGGGATCCACTAGCTCCCACATACTGCAGGTATGTATTTGAATTATTTAATAAATTGATTTTTTAAAACATTCGTTATTGAAAGAATGTCCACCATTGATGAAGAGATTAATTGACCACACTGAAGAGGTAGGAATTAGGCGAGTACACTTATCCGGAGGGATTGTGTGGCCGGCAGAGTTTACAGAGATGGGAATGATTGCTATCAGAGAAGAATTTGCAAACAAGGACAAGAAGCTTGTTTAAATTTTACGTTTTCTCAACTGGCGAGCTCTTCAGGTCAGGGAGCTCACAATGAGGAGAATAAGACTCAGTGTAAGTGAGCACACTGGTACCGGAGTGTTGGATGAGCTGAAGATTGCAGGGAGGTTGACAGTGGGAGGTGGATCAGGAGTGTGGTAGGGTCATTCAATCTCGAGGTTACAAAGGCCTAATTCCATATAGCTATCTTTGGCCCATATCCCTGAGTAGCTTTCTATCTCAGTCTGAAAACTAACAACTAGTGATTGAGCATCAGCTGTCACTTTTGGAACATTTAACACGGTTTTTGCATGGAAGTGATTGCTAACACCTCTTCTGCACAGAATATGCTCCCAAGTTCGAGAATAAATTGGAGGAAATTTCTCTTCATCCAGCAATGGATGTTGGGGCATTGTGACTCAGAAGGAAGTTTGAGGTGGCGATGGTCACATACACCTGCTCCTCTGGTCCTGCATGGTGGTGGAAGTGGCTGGTTTGGAAGGTTTTGCTCATTATGGTTTACCTGTTGGTTGGTAATACCCCTCTCATTTAGCACCTCCTCCTTCTAGACCTTTCCCTTCCCCCTGATGCTCCAACCCCACCATCTCATGGAGGCCAGAGTCTCTCGGACCAGACTGGGGTTCTCTCCTTGAAGGACGTTTGTGAACAATTTTTGGGTTTTTGTAATGACTGGTAGCTTTCATAGTCTCCTTTCCTGAGTGCCCAGCCCCACAAATGCAGCTCAATTTCACAACCTACCATCATTGGGAAAATGTTAGAGTTTATTATTAAAGTTGGAATAACAGAGCATTTAGAAATACATTATACAATCAAGCATGTTTTGTGAAGGGGAAATCAGAGCTGACAAGTTTGTTAAAATATTTTCAGACGGTAACAAGCAAGATAAAGGGGAAACCAATAGATGAAATAGTTGAATTTCCAATAAGTATTGAGTACAGTACTTTATGCGACTACTTCATAAGGTAAGAACCCATGAAGCCACACTGTTGAGGGTATGTATTAGTCAAGCTTAATGATCAAGGTTCGGGTTATGAATTGAGGGCAGAGAATAGAGATAAAGTGGGCATTTTCATGATGGCAAATTGTAACTTGTGGAGTCCCAGAGGCATCAATACTGGGGCCACAATTATTAACTGTACATACTAATCATCCGGATGATGGAAATTAATGTTCTGTTGCCGAGTTTGAAGATGGCACAAAATACATGGCAAAGCCAAGTAGTGAGGGTGGCTGAACGAAATTCCAGAGGGCGAGAATCAGGATAAGCAAGTGGAAAAAATCTCTGCGGATGGAATATAATGGGGGAGAAATTGAGGTTTATGCATTTTGGCGGGAAGACTCGGAAAAGTGAATATTATTTAACTGGGGAAAACCACTGCAGAAAGCTGCAGCACAGAGAGAATTGTGGGTCCTTGTGCTTGGAAGATGAAAAGCTAGCATCCAGGTTTAGCAGGTGGGAAATGGTCTGTTGGCCTTTATTTAAAGGGAATGGGGATTGTTGTTAAAACTACACGACACTAGTCAGATCACACCGGGAATACCGTGAGATGTTTTAGTTCCCCCTATTTTAGGAAAGGCAGTCCAGAGAATTTTAACAAGATTGATCTCAGAAATGGGAGAATTTTCTCAGGAGATGAGATTGAGCAGACTGGGCCTGTCCTCACTGGAGTTTAGAAGAATGAGACAAGACCTTACAGAAAGACATAATATTCTGCGGCACCTGATAGGATAGATGCAGGGAGCATTATTCTCCTTGTTTGAGTCGAGGGCCAGAGGACATAATCTCAGAGTAAGGAGTCACCTATTTAAGACAGATGTGGAGGAATTCCTTCTCTTGAAGTGTACTGAATCTGTGGAAATCTTTACTGCAGAGATCTGCAGAGACTGGCTGCTCAATGTATCCAAGGCTGAGATAAACAGATTTTAATCAGGAAGGGGATCAAGGGTTAAGGGATAAGACAAGAAAGTGATTCTGTCGATTATCAGGCCAGCCCTGATCTCACTGAATGCTGAGAGCAGACTCAATGGGTTGAATTACCTACTTCTACATCTTATCGTCTTTTTCTTTTTCTGCGTTCTCACTTATTTCTGTTTTACTTCCTTCAACTAATTTCACAGGACATTAGATGAAGAAGATTTGCAGTGAAGAGACCGAAAACCAAAAAACACCTCCAGGATCTGGCAGAGTTGCCCAGTTGACTGTAGCCTGGATATCATCGGATTGTGAACATGGAAGGAAAGAGCACCGTTCACTGAAGGGAGAAACCGTACACGTGTACAAGGCTTCAGCAGATCATCTGCCCTGTGTCAGAACATAGTCACACTGGGGAGAGGCCATTCAATTGTTCTGAGTATGGGAAAGCATTCACTTGACCATCTGCCCTGGTGAAACACCAATTTCACACAGATGACAGACAGACTTTTTAAATGCCCAGAATGTGGCAAGTGCTTTAAAAGCTCTGGGGCACTGATATCCCATCAATGTGCTCACAGTGATGAGAGACGCTTCATGACATCTCACTGGGGTTGAGTTCAAGCAGTCGTTTGATCTCATTGAACACCAGTGGATTCACACTGGGAGAGAGCATTCACCTGCTCACAATGTGGGAAGACATTCACTCGGAAATCAATGGAATGAACTGCCAGAGGAAGTGGTGGAGGCTGGTACAATTGCAACACTTAAGAGGCATTTGGATGGGTATATGAATAGGAAGGGTTTGGAGCGGTATGGGCTGGGTGCTGGCAGGTGGGACTAGATTAGGTTGGGATATCTGGTTGACATGGACGGGTTGGACCGAAGGGTCCGTTTCCATGCTGTACTCACCAGCAAGTTCACACAAAGGACAGACCTTATAAATGTCCAGACTGTGCCAAGTGTTCTAAGGCCCTTATATTCCATCAGCGTGTTCACGGTGATGAGAGACCTTCATGTATTCTCACTGTGGTGCTGAGTTCAGACAGTCATGTGACCAAGTTAATTATCAGCAGATTCACACGGGAGAGAGACCATGCACCTGCTCACAATGTGGGAAGGAATTTGCCTAGAAATCCACCCCACTCAAATACCAGCAAATTCACACAGAGGACAGACCTTTTAAATGCCCATACTATGCCAAGTGCTATAAAAGTTCTGATGTCCTGATGTCCTATCAATGAGTTCACACTGATAAGAGACCGTTTAGATGCTCTCACTGTGGATTGGGTTCAAGTGGTCATCCCAATTCACTGTACACCAGTGAGCTCACACTGGGGAGAGGCCGTACACCTGCACTGAGTGTGGGAAGGGATTTGCTTTCAAATCCAACCTCCTGAAACACCCGCAAGTTCATGATTAATGACAGAGACTGGTTGTTACTGTGAATATCTCTCTGGTTCATAGTGTACCTGCCTCTCAGCCAGAAGATCTGGTTTCAAGTCCCACCTGCTATGGCGATGTGTCAACAAGTGTATTTTTTTAAAAATTGATGGTCAAATGATGTCCATTGGGATCTGCTTCTACTGAAGTTAATGAACTGCAGCTCAGTTAAAGGATTAACATTCTGGACGACAGTGAAATAAATCAACTTTGTGTTAAATGCATTGTATCAAACTGTTTTAATCTCTCCATTATGCGAATCTATGGAATTTCCTGCCTACTTCAGTACTTCAGTAAATGTCTTTAAGGTCAGATTTTTTTTGAACAATTAAGGAATTGACAATTATGGTGACATGGCACGTAAGTGGAGCTGAGGCCACCAAAAGATCAGCGAGGTGACTGACACCTGCTCCAAATTCTTACATTCTCAGTGCTCTTTGAGGTGATGTCCCTCTGACTGAAGGAGTTGGGGTTTGCTGTTAATCACATCCATCACACATAGATGAATTGTGGCCTTTTTCATACAATCATGGAATTCCTACAGAGTAGAAACAGGCCATTAGGCCCAACAAGTCCACCACAACCCTCTGAAGAGTAATCCATCCAGACCCATTGCCCTACCCTATTACTCCACAGTTCTGCTGATTGATGTACCGAATCTACACATCCCCGAATACTATGGGCGATTTAGCTTGGCTAATTCATCCAAAGCTGCATATCTTTGGTCTGTGGGAGGAAACCGCAGCACCTGGAGCAAACTCATGCAGAGATGGGGAGAATGTTCAATTTCTGCACAGTCGACGGAGGCTGGAGTCGATTTTCAATTGACCTTTATAAATTTCAGCCTAGCTATGGGTGTTTATCTCCTTCATCTTGTGAGGAGCTCATGGAGCTACTTTCTCATTCAGATTGAGACAATCCGAGCAACTGCCTCTTCAAAGTCTCTTCTTTCCCTGAAGCTGTCTCTGAAGTTCCACCTTGTCTGAAATCAACTTTTTCCAGTTCCTCTCCAGAGCTCCTCATATTGACACCTACCTCCTAGAGTCCCTTGACTCCTTTTTCCACTCAATCACTGAGCATCCAATTCCCCCACCCTCCCCGTCCAATTTTCTGATATTGTTAACAGTTTTTGCTCTCATCTGGTATGGTCCTTCTCACTTTATATCCACCATCATCATTCACCCAGTGAAAATCAACTTGGCATCATCTCCAAATGCCCTTTCCTCTTCAAAAACGAGGAACTTGATGACCCCCAACCCGCTGCTTTTCCTATTTCTATCTGCACACCATCAGCAGTTGACCTCATCTGAAGGCATTGCATTAGTTTTTGTCCTTCCACTGACATCACTCAGCTCGACCTCATCACACAACCAACGTCTCCATGACTCCACTGCTGCTAAATTATCAGGCAGTGTATTCACATCCCTGGATGTTTTATTCATTAATTCACAGGATGTGTGCATCACTGGCTCATTCAGTGTTAATTTCACATTCAGGCCAGTTAGCAGTCAATCTCATTGTTGTGGATCTGGAGTCACATGGAGACCAGACTTGGTATGGATGGTGTTTTCTTCCCTAAAGGACATTAGTGTACCAGGTGGATTTTCCCAACGATGAACTATGATTTCATGGTCATCATTGGACTTTTAATTCCAGATTTTTGTTGAATTCAAATTCCACCATCTGCAACAGTGCGATTTGAAACCTTGTCCCGGAACACTACCTGATCTCTGGATTAATAGTCTGCTGGAAATCTCATGGGCAGATATCTCGCCACCATGAGCAGATATTTGCTCCAGTTAAAAATTGTGAAAATCACCACTTAACAACTGAGTCCATCCCTCTCCAGGGAAACTGAGGTTGAACCACTCTCCTCTGGGTCTCCTGTTTAACCACACAATGAGCTCCTGACCACATCTTCACACCAATCCAAACTCCAGATATTTCAAACTCCAAAACATCACATGCTTTGATCCCATTCCAGGTCAGCTGCTTCCGAGACTGTGTTACCTTTAGATTTGATTATTCCAATATATTCCTGTCCGGACTCTCATATTGCCCTACTTGCCACCTCCCAGAAAGATAAGATCGCCTCAAACTCTGCTGCTTGTGTACTTGCTTGCCCCATTCACGCACTCCACATTCACTGATCACATTTTCTCCTGATCAAGTAAAGAATGAATATTAAAACCTACATTTGGTTTGCAAGTGCCTCCATGGCATCATCTCTCCTGATTACTGTAATCTCCAATCCCTTACTCTCTGTGATATCTGTACACTTGGATGTGTTGCTCCCTGCCTCTGCCATCTCCCCTTACTCTGACTACTGCATTTCACTACTCCCTGGAGCATAGATTATCAGGATGATAATTAGTAAGGTTAGATTTGTCCAGTCTTTCTGGACTCAACACAGCTGGACATTTTAAAAACAAAAAGAAGAGGTACTTCAATCTAAGTATTTAGTTACACTGCAGCAGCCTGGCTGGGGCAAAAGTGGGAGCAAGGCTGTGTGCATGATGATCATCCATCATTGTGTTGAACAGCAGAGCAGGCATGCGCAGTCCTCATCTTCAGCAAACTGGTAAACCCGGATGAAGAACCCACTGGAACAGAGTTCTCTGGGAAATCGATGAGTGGTTGTAAAACAGGAGGCCACGGGTGCAGTCAGCAACAAGTTCCATCTATATACAGCCATTGATATAATACGTCATCCCAGTGCACTTCACAGGAAGGGGGTAAAATACATTCTTCCACAGAGTTCCATGTTGTGATATCGGGTAGATAACCAAATACTTGGGTAAAGAAGTAGGTATTAAGGAGAAAAGTGAATTGCAGTGAGAGAATTCCAGACCTGGGGTACGAGGCTCCTGAAGGTGCAGTTCCCAATGATAGAGCGGTGAAAGCTGGGAATTTGCAGAAGACTGGAATGAGAGCAGCTCAAATATCCCAGAGGCTTGAGCATTTGAAGGATTACAGAGATAACGAGGTGTGAAGTCATCAGAAAACGTTTAGGTAAGGATGAAAATTTTAAAATCCAGACCTTGCTTGAATGGGAGTCAGTGCAAGTCAGTGAACACAGGAGCGACAGAGGAATGACACTTGACAGCAAAGTTTTGGATGGCTTCATGTTTACAGAGGCAAGATTACTGAGCACAGCATTGGATGTCAGTAAAGAATGAGTGAGAGTTGCAGACGTAGCTGCTCTGAGATAGGGACAGACTCGAGTGAGATAATGTAGATGGATTCAGCCATTCTTAGTGATGACACCGATATGAGAAACTCCTCTCAATCAAAAATGTGACACCAAATTGTCAACAGCCTGGCCAAATCTTGTTGAGTTACGAATGAGAAGGTTGGGGCGGTAGCTCAGGAATGAAGATTGGAGCGACGACTAGAAACAGTGTTTTCATTCTTTCCAATCTTTATTAGAGTCAATTAATCAGCATGAACAGAATAAAAAACCAGACTAGACCACAGATTGATTCAAGATTTAGTTGAGTTTAAGCTGGAGAAAAGGAACAAAGGGAAAACTGGGAGGTTTGAAGGAACTATCCTGACATGAATACCTCCAGCCATGATAAATTTCAGCCTGAAATTAGATTAGAGGAGGCTGACAGGAAATTTTAAAGACGTTTTCAAAATCATGGGGTATCTGCACAGAGCAGGTAGTGAGAAACTTCCCATTGATCAAAACTTGGAGAAAAATAGTGCAAGAAAAAAAATACATTACAAGGAAATGTGATGTCAGAAAGAAACTTCACACAGTTGGTAATTAGACCTGGAATACATTGCACTGAACTGGGGTTTAGGCAGGTTCAGTCAAGAGCATTAGATGATTATTTGACTACAATTTGTAATATTACGGAGAATCAGGGAAATGACACAATGTCAGGAAGTTTATTCCAAGAACCGTGCTGACACATTGGGTTGACTGGCCTCCTTTTTTGCCATATCATTTCTGTAAATCACAATTGCTTATTGAATCTCCACACAATTGGTTATGAACATGAAGCTAATATCTGCTATTTTGTCTGGTTGCTCAAGCATGATCATATAAATGTTTTGTGATGATAAATGACAAAAGTGAATTATCAAATGCATTGCTGTCTCTAGTTCATATTAAAAAAAAACAGTTTCACTAAAACACTTATATTCTAGCAGACTCGCCTCTTGGCTGTTTGTTCTGTGTCAGACTACTTTCCTGCGAGCCTGGTCCTTGACCTTGAGAATTTTTTAAAACAGTTGCTCAAGCATGATCACATAAATGTTTTGTGATGATAAATTACAAAAGTGAATTATCAAATGCATTGCTGTCTCTAGTTCATATTTTAAAAAAAAAACAGTTTCAGACAGAATTATCCAAAGCTTAATTTGAATTTTGGCAGAAGGAAGGAGAGAGAATGTGGGACACAGATTTATAACATTGAAGGAAGGAAGGAAGGAAAAACATTTGAGAGAAACTTGATTTGTTTGTACAGAATTTCTGTTTTGTATGTACAGAGCTCAATCTTATAAGTTACTTTTCCAGCGCATTAGAACAAGAGGATTTGCTGAAGGGAAACTCAAATCATCCATCATACCAAGATCTGAGACAGTCACTCAATTCATCAGGACCTGAATGTTCTTTCAATGTGTTCCTTGATCTGTTAGTGGGAAAAGATTTCAAACACCGGCGTAACTGGAAAAGCATCGACACACAGACACCTCGTGTGAGTGTTCCAGTGAACAGACTGTGGAAAGAACTTGAGCCAGTTACACAGCCTTAATGTCAAATGTTTCCAAACTTTGTAGGTTACAAAGCCAATTTTTGTGAATCTTTGGTGTCTGCAAATAACAGCCTGCTTTAACAGTGAATTGATTGGGATTTTCTCAGCTTCTTCATGGGCCTCCTTCTTCCAGTTAGGGTAAGGATCGTGAATGTTGCTGCTGGACAGGACGGAATCAACTAATAATATTTGCAGATGCTCTCCATCAATACCGTCTTTGCTTTCCAGAGTTAGGTCTCTCAGAAACAGCTCTGAAATCTGTCCATGAACATACATGGGTCCCTCTAGGGAGCTCTTTGATTTTTCATGAGGCTGTAACAAACATTAATATTATCTTCGCCCAGAGCCTTAATGTCAGTGGGGGAAGGGACCTGGGAGAGGTTGTGAGCTCATCTCCCACCTTGGTGGGCAGATCTTCTCCTTTCCATTGAATCCGTGATGTTGCCAGCCCTCTGGTTTTATTTCCTGTGACTGCACATGTGAACGCTCCTTTATCACATATGGGAGGCAGAGCAGAGACAGCAGAACTCTGAACTACATTCGTCCAGCAGAGTCCACGGTCACCTTTCCTGGTTTTGGACACAGTAGCCACAGCTGCTCATTGTTCATATTGTATTGTACATACTCTCTCTATGATTAGCTGAAATCAGAATGGTCTGTTACATTTCCTCACTTATTTTGCTATTTTCTCTCTCAGTTAGTTTCCACTTCTAGTGATCCATTTCATGACAGGGTTCTTTCCTTGTGTAATACAATCCAACAGTACACAGTACAATTGCAATTTCTTCCTGAGCACCACGCCTCCTTTACAACTGACATACTAACTGCCATAACTGTCTTTATTCAGCTGTTAAGCACACAAATGTAGACAAGAAGACTCACTTATTCCAGACTGTTCCCAACTCAACAGTTCCTCTCTGAATCTCTCAGGACTGACAATCTCTATTGCACTATTCTACCAGTTTCAGTACATTCCCACTCCTGATGCTCCATCAAACTGTCTGTCAGTTTCATTCCAACACAGCACAATGCCGAACTTCCAAGTTGATTTCACAGAATCATAGAATTATTTCAGCACACAAAGTGGTCATTTGGCCCATCATGCCCGCACTACTTCGAATCTCTATTACCAACCTTTTGCCTTTACGGCATATCTCTACATCATTTCTGACCAAATAATCGACCAATATCCCCAACTACACAATACTCCATCTGAGGTCAAACAAATGTCTTGTACAAGTTCAACATCACCTCCCTGCTGTTGTATTCTATACCAGTATAAATGAAGCTAAAAATACTGGATGTTCAATGAACTTGTCACTCCCGATATGTCCTGCCACCTTCAGTGATGCACATATACACCAACAGCCCTCTGCTCCTGCACCATTTTAAAAATTGTACCTTCGGTAATCTTGTCACAAAAGTACATTACCTCACACTTTCCTGCAATAACCCTCACCTGCCCACTCCTCCAACTCAAGAATGAGTTTAATTACAATCTAAGAAGTGAATGACACAGGTCTCACAAAAACAGAAAGTTAAACTGAATGAAGATAAATTGGTGAGTCTTAAGTCAACCGTTCCACAAATGTCTTTCAGGGAAGGAAAGATGTCAACTGTTCTAGACCCACAATATAATCTGGCCTGGATTAGTGGATAGATAATGGGGTTGCCATGGTTCAACAAGAGGTATTTTATAATCAAAATCCTGAACCCCCTAATAAGAGTCCAGGCAACAGGTGTATGTTAACAACTTTATCACCAAATTCACTTCCAAGTCCCACACTGTGCTAGTCCTGTGTGACATTCATTTCCAAATGAACAGAAATTTCCTCCAGTTAACTGCTGAATATTGGGAAGCCTGAAGTCAGCATCTTTAGTCCCAGCTACTAACTTCACTCTCAAGCCACTGATTTCATCTCTCTTCCTGATCATCATCTGAGGCTGAACTACACAGTGCGCAATCATACAAAATGTGAGAGTTGTATATGCTTTTGATAGTTTGGATAATACAGATCAGAAATTCTTCTCATTAGCCGATTGGAAAACAAGTACAGGACACAATTTACAGTTATAGGCAAGCTCTCCTGGGGGGAGAATCACTGTCAATGAAGACTTCACAACATTCTCTCCTCCTGTGACCTGGTTCATGATGACCACACCAATCAGCCTGTTAAACATTCTCCCTCCTTGCCATTGCCTGACCCTCGATTTGAAGATGGTGTTTACTCAGGGTCCTTAGTTTCTGCTGCCGTTCTCCACGTGACTGGACAGAGACGCATGTCTTTGGACACATGAGGCTGGACAGTACAGAGAATCAGAGTGCATGATTTGAGAAGAATGTGCACCCAGACTCGAAGCATTAACTCTGATTTTCTCCATCGACGGGGCCAGGCCTGCAGAGCTCCTCCAGCAATTTTTGTTTTTTTGTTGCAGAATGTGTTGCCTGTTCCTTCCTTCTTTGCCACAGCTTTGCTTCATCACCTGGATTGACAAGTTGTGACTCTCCACCGACAAAAAAATGATAGTTGCGCATGCGCCCCGCTGAACACGATCCCAATAAAGATTGGCGCCTTTTACTCTGGGCCCCCGTTGGGAGCCAAGGCTCCGCTGTGTACATGGGCAGAGGGAGAGCTAAGTTCCTTATTGAGGGTTGCAAAACACTTGCACATGTTTACTAAGCCTGCCCGAGCATTCACTGATTCATCGCTGTTTTCAACACCATTCCCTGAACCTGTTTGTGGATCCAAGGATCGACCACGCCACCACCGCAATTACTCATTCAGCGCAGGCTCCGACGACGCTGCGCCTGCGCATTGCTTTCCTGTTATGTCGGTCGTAGACATTCAACACCGCGGCGTCTATTGGGCAAGTTCATCGCCATTGCAGGTTCGAATTGCTTGCATTAACTTCCTTCTACGTGGCTGCAACGTGACAGTACTAGCATTAAATTGGAAAACACACATCTTGCCAACGTTAACTATTGCCTCTGTTCACTTCTTCCCCACTAATGTGAAATGGCAGATCATAGAACATAGAAGAATACAGCTCAGTACAGGCCCTTTGGCCCTCGATGTTGCGCCAATCCAAGCCCACCTAACCTACACTAGCCCACTATCCTCCATATGCCTATCCAATGCACGTTTAAATGCCCATAATGAAGGAGAGTCCACCACTGCTACTGGCAGGGCATTCCATGAACTCACGACTCGCTGAGTAAAGAATCTACCCCTAACATCTGTCCTATACCTACCACCCCTTAATTTAAAGCTATGCCCCCTCGTAATAGCTGACTCCATACATAGAAAAAG
>NC_057753.1:11183851-11209557 GCF_004010195.1 Chiloscyllium plagiosum
AACCCCCCCCCCCAGAGCACTAGCAAACCTCCCACCAAGGGTACTGGTGCCCCTCAGGTTCAGGTGTAGACCATCCTGTTTATAGAGGTCCCTCCTTCCCCAGAAAGAACCCCAGTTATCCAAAAACCGGAATCCCTCCCTCTTGCACCATCCCTGTAGCCACGCATTTAACTGTTCTCTCTCCCTATTCCTCGACTCTCTATCACGTGGCACGGGTAACAAACCAGAGACAACAACTCTGTTCGTTCTAACTTTGAGCTTCCAACCTAGCTCCCTGAAAGCCTGCCTAACATCCTCAGCGCTCCTCCTACTTATGTCATTGGTGCCAATGTGGACCACGACTTTGGGCTGCTCCCCCTCCCCCTTAAGGACCCGGAAAACACGATCAGAGACATCACGTACCCTTGCACCTGGGAGGCAACATACCAAACGTGAGTCTCTCTCATTCCCACAAAACCGCCTATCTGTGCCCCGAACTATTGAGTCCCCAATTACTATTGCTCTGCTCTTCTCCACCCTTCCCTTCTGAGTAACGGGGACAGGCTCCGTGCCAGAGGCCTGAGCCCCGTTACTTACCCCTGGTAGGAAGTCGTCCCCCCCGCGCGCTTTTATAGGAAAAAACCTACCCGGCTGCCCCTCCGGTCTTCGTCACTTCCCCCTGCTGCTCCCGCTCTTTCTGTAAAAGAGAGAAAAAAAAACACCGCTGCCCGCTACCGGTAAGTAATTTTAAAACAAACAGTCTTACCTTAGCTGCTGCTCGCACTCAAAGTCTCTGTCAGCATCAATTGTGTCTTGGCAGATTGCTGGACGTAGAACACAAAAGAGGTTTATTCATGTATTTTAGTTTTTACAACACATGTCTGTCTATCCAATATTTTGAGGCTGATCATCTGCCAGGCTAATTTATTTGAACAACGTTAATAAATCATTGCTTTTTGTTTTCAAGTTTTGTGTCTCCTGCTCCTATATCCATTCTTACTTCTTGCCTTTTAGCTCACTATGTTATTTCATTTCCTTTATGAAGTTCAGTACCTATCTCTGTCCACCCAACAATTCCGATGTTCTTAGCAAATTTGATAACGGTTTAGGGTATGTCATGTAAAATGGGATGGAACATTACTTCTGGTGGTGGGTGTTAGTTCATTCAGCCTATTACATACAGGAATTACTTTTTCTTCAGGATTCCCATTTGAAACATTAAATACTGCTCCCATTTTGGACAAGGAAATATATTCTTTTTTCTGAGAGACAAAAACTGTCTGACAGGTCATCTGTGGCCTATGAGCATTTCCGTGGAGTCCACTGACATGAAGCGCCTTTGTAAGTTGCTCTTGCCGCAACACCCCCTCCCCCCCAGGAGACCTCCTGACCTCTCCCTGTCCTTTAGTACTCCTTCATGTGTCATCACTGTATCCTTCAGGCTGTTGTTGCTGTATCCAGTCATCTTGTCTAATTGATTCAACATCCTCCTCCTTATGTACAGGAATTGCTCTCCTGCCTATATAGGAACTCGGAAACAAAATACGTCAAAGTCACTAAGTAAGACCTGAGTTCCGGATCAAGACGCAGCCAAGTGTTTCCATGAGCTTTCTAAGTAAAATTAAAGGCACCATAGCCAATGATTCCTCTGAGATAGTCTGTGTGAAGAAGTTTTCTAATTTATTTTTTCGAAATGAATCACATCCTACTCATTTCAGTGTTCTTTAATATGGACAGGTATTGGTTCCCATAGCACTTGACCGTTCTCGTTCTGTGATTGAGCCACTTACAAGTGCCACCATTAAGTCACACCTACAAACTTGTCTCCCATTCACTCTCAGCTTTCCGTCATAAACGAGCAACTGGGACAGTATTAAAACGAACGGGAGTAAAACACACTTCAAATATTGCCAGTGGAAGAAAAAGCGAATGTTCAGCAGAAAAATCAAAGTTTCAAAGGAACATTGTACAATGTGGGTGTCAAACCCACGACCTCAGAATAGAAATCTTTCGCTCTATTAACTGAGGTAGCCGGACATATAATCAGGGTATAACCACTTCTCATATCAAGGCAAAATAACTTCTTAAAATCCACGCAATTAAATTAATTGATCACCAGAAGTCCACGGCTCCAATGCTTTCTGCTCAAAAATCAGCAAAATCATTGAGATTCCACTTTACTTCTGCTTCTTTCTCAACATTGACATCCAGTTTCTTCAGCTTTTCTTCCTGGATGTAGAGTTGTTTGTCTGTTTTTTGCCTTTATTTTGAAAGCAAATTCGCTTCAGTAGCAACAAACCCAGTAGACAAACCTGACACACAAACAGCCACTCGCTAGCACATATCCCCAGTTCTCACGTTCAGATTTGCAAAGATAAATAAAGAAGGAAAGTAAGCAGTTGAAAATGTTTAGAAAGTTGTTGAGTGATTTCCATGGGTAACTCTCTTATGTCTTTGCCAACGCTGTTCGCAGGTTTCGTGATCAGGACATAATCTCCCTCAGTCTCCCTGAGCTTGTGCTCGGTGCATTGGGAGATTAGGCCCGGGTTGCAGAATCTCACATCCCAAAGATTTGCAGTGGACACTGACTGAAGCTGCATTGTTGCTTTTCATTGGCAGCAGAGGATTGGAGATTATAGGACTGGAATATTGCTGCTTTTCTATTTTTTCCTTGTGTTGTTCCACATGGAGCTGAGGAAAGCGAATCATTAACAGGATTGTTTAAACCAAGAGCATTAAGTTTCTAAAGATTCAAGTGTAGGAATTCAGTCAGTTAACTGTTGTGATCTGAGGCCTCACTCCATTTACCTGCCTTTGACCCATGTCCCCGCATAGCTTTCCTCAACAAAAAAAAAATCTATTTCAGAATTAAAGTTGACAAATGATCCTGCATCCACTGACGTTTGTGTAGGATAGATCCAAACATTTGACAAACTCAATGTGCAGAAGTGCTTCTGAACATGTCCCCTGAATACTCTGGCCCTAATTGTGGAATTTTGCTCCATTTCAACTCACAACTATTTTGGTGAACAACCAGACGTGCTGACTAAATGCACCACAGAGTCTGGGATGTAAAAAAACAGTAAGATCCCGATACCCGAGTGTCAGCGAATTCCAGCTTCAGACTACAGTTACTGAAGTAGCAATTGCCCTCTGTCAGTGAGACTTTACCAAAATAAAGGCTGGCACATTCATTGTGGAGACATGTAAACAGTCTGATCACAGACACACCCCATGTCACCAGGAACTATCTTTGTGTGTGGATACATACAAAGTGATACGGCAGCCTGTCTGCCATTTCCTCAGTTTCACTTGCATTGTCACTTGTGACTCTCTTTTGAAACATGAACAGACCGAGCTGAATAGTCTTTCTCGGCCGGAATCAGGCTACGGTTTTATAGCACTACTCCCATTGTTTTAAGTATTGTTTGAGCAGTTCAGGCACTAGCTTGAGAAACCGATGTTTCTCACCCTGTTCAAACGTTACCCAAGTGTCTACAGAAATAATTAGCCAACATCTGGAACAAATGCTTCCAGACATACCTGAGGAATTTCGGTTTGGTGGGTCTTGAACTTTAAGTGGAACAAAGGGAACTTTGTACTTCCATGTAAACTGATAGTGGCTGGCCATCTCAATGCCTCCCACTGCAGGGCTGCCTGACCCTCAGGGAGGTTTTTTTCATAAACTGTGCCCAAGCCTATCAGTCATACGTCATAGGACATGCACGATGACGGCCTGCAGCCATTGTGACACAATAATGATGCTGGCTCCCGGAACATGAATATGAATTAGCCTCGGGTCACGTGGTACTGAATCATTTAAACGACTGTTATTCCACCTCTAGGGACTTATTTGAGGGAGGAGATAAATGGGCAGGAGTTACATCTGGGGTCCACTCTTCCTTCACTCCCATCACCCGCCCAAAGCCCTTTGGCACTTTGCCCTGTAACCGCAAAAGGTGTAACACCTGGTCATTTCCCTCTCCCTCCTCAGTATCTAAGGGCCCAAACATACCTTCTAGGTGAAGCAGCACTTCCTACAACCTAGTCAATACTGCATTCGCTGCTCACAATGTGGTCTCGTCTACATTGGAGAAACGAAGAGTAGACTGGGTGATTGCTTCGCAGAGCATCTACATTCAGACTGCAAAGAAGACCCTGAGCTTCCAGTTGCCTGTCACTTCAGCACACCACCCTGTTCCTTGTCCAGCATCTCTGTCTCAGGCTTGCTGCAGGGTTCCAGCGAAACAATTTTGCACTTGTCTCCCCTATGTGATAAAGGAGTATTCATGTGTGCAGTCACAGGAGATTAAACCACAGGATGGGCAAAGTCAGACATTCAATGGAAAGGTGAGGATCTGCACACCCTGGTCAGAGAGGAGCTCACAACCTCTCCCAGGTCCCTGCCCCCACTGACATTAAGGCTCTGGGCAAAGATAATTTTAATGTTAGTTACGGCCTCATGAAAAATCAAAGAGCTCCCAAGAAGAATTCAGGTATGTTCATGGACAGATTTCAGAGCTGTTTCTGAGAGACCTAAGACTGGAAAGCAAGAATGGTATTGATGGAGAGCATCTGCAAATATTATTAGTTGACTCTGTCCTGTCCACCAGCTACATTCATGATCCTTACCCTAACTGTAAGAAGGAGGGCCATGAAGAAACTGAGAAAATCCAACTCAATTTACTGTTAAAGCAAATATCAAAGTTTCACAAAAATTGGCTTGAGGGGCAACCTATAAAGTTTGGAAACAATGGACATAAGACTGGGTAACTGGCTCAAGAACTTTCCACAGTTTGTTCACCGGAACACTATCACTAGGTGTCCGTGTGTCAGTTACACCAGTTACCCTGATATTTGAAATCTTTTTCCACTAACAGATCAAGGAACACTTTGAAAGGACATTCAGGTCCTGATGAATTGAGTGGCTGTCTTAGACCTTGGGATGAGGTAAGATTTGAGTTTCCCATCAGCAAATCCTCTCGTTCTTGACAATGCGCTGGAAAGGTAACATAAAATTCTGTCGAAACAAATCAAGTTTCTCTCAAATGTTTTTCTTTCTTTCTTCCCTCAATGTTATAAATCTGTGTCCTACACACTCTCTCCTTCCTTCTGCCAAAATTCAAATTAAGCTTTGGATAATTCTGTCTGAAACTGTTTTATTTTAAAATATGAACTCGAGATAGTGATACGTTTCATAATTAACATTTGCCATTCATCATCACAAAACATTTATGTGATCATGCTTGAGCAACCAGACAAAAAAAGCAGATATTAGCTTCATGTTCATAACTGATTGTGTGGAGATTCAATAAGCAATTGTGATTTACAGAATTGATATGGCAAAGAAGGAGGCCAGTCAACCCATTGTGTCAGCATGGTTCTTGGAATAAACTTCCTGACTTTGTGTTATTTCCCGGATTCTCCATGTAATATTATAAATTGTTTGTAGTCAAATAATCATCTAATGCTCTTGACTGAACCTGCCTAAACCCCAGTTCAGTGCAATGTATTCCAGGTCTAATTACCAACTGTGTGAAGTTTCTTTCTGACATCACATTTCCCTGTAATGTATTTTTTTCTTGCATTCTTTTTCTCAATGTTTTGATCAATGGGAAGTTTCTCACTACCTGCTCTGTATAGATATCCCATGATTTTGAAAACGTCTTTTAAATTTCCTGTCAGCCTCCTCCAATCTAATTTCAGGCTGAAATTTATCATGGCTGGAGGTCTTCATGTCAGGATAGTTCCTTCAAACCTCCCAGTTTTCCCTTTGTTCCTTTTCTCCAGCTTAAACTCAACTAAATCTTGAATCAGTCTGTGGTCTAGTCTGTTTTTTAAAAATCCTATTCATGCTGATTAATGAACTCTAATAAAGATTGGAAAGAAGGAAAACACTTTCCAGTCCTCGCTCCAATTTTCATTCCTGAGCTACCGCCCCCATCTTTCTCACTTGTAACTCATGAAGATTCAGCCAGGCTGTTCACAATTTGGTGTCACATTTTTGATTGAGAGGAGCTTCTCACCTTATATCAGTGCCATCACTTAGAATGGTTTAATCCATCCCTGTCATCTTATTTCAGCCTGTCCCTATCTCAGAGTAGCTACTTCTGCAACTTTCATTCATCCTTTACTTACCTCCAAGCTCAAGCATTTCAATGCTGTGCTCAGTGATCTTGTCTCTGTAAATGTGAATCCATCTAAAACTTTGTTGTCAAGTGTCATTCCTCTGTCACTCCTGTGTTCACTGGCTTCCGCTAACTCCCATTCAAGTAAGGTCTGGATTTTAAAATTCTCATCCTTATCTTAAAATTTCCTGATAGCTTCAACCCTCGTTAGCTCTATAATACTCCAAATGCTCAGGCCTCCAGGATATCTGAGCTGCTGTCATTCCAGTCATCTGCACATTCCCAGCTTTCACTGCTCTATCATTGGGAGCTGCATCTTCAGTTGCCTCATCCCCCAGGTCTGGAATTCCCTCTCTCGCTGCAACTCACTTTACTCCTTAATACCTAAACTTCTTCACCCAAGTATTTGTTTATCTACCCTGATATCGTGACATGTGGCTCTGTGGAAGAATGCGAAGTCCACTGGGATGATGCATTATATCAATGGCTGTATATAGATGGAACTTGTTGCTGACACACGTGGTCTCCTGTTTTACAACCACTCATCGATTTCCCAGAGACTCTGTTCCAGTGGGTTCTTCATCCAGTTTGCTGAAGATGAGGACTGCACATGCCTGCTCTGCTGTTCAACATGATGATGGATGATCATCATGCACACAGCCTTGCTCCCACTTTTGCCCCAGCCAGGCTGGTGCAGTGTAACTAAATACTTAGATTGAAGCACCTTCTTGTTTGTTTTTAAAACTAAGGTCTGTCCTCTGTGTGAATTCACTGGTGTTTGAGTGGGGTGGATTTCTGAGCACATTCCCTCCCAAATTGTGAGCAGGTGAACGGTCTCTCCCCAGTGAATCCATTGATGTTCAATAAGGTCAGATGATTGCTTGAATCCAGCCCCCGTGAGAGCACATGAAGCATCTCTTGTCACTGTGAGCACATTGATGGGATATCAGTGCCCCAGAGCTTTTAAAGCACTTGCCACATTCTGGGCATTTAAAAGGTCTGTACTCTGTGTGAAATTGGTGTTTCAGCAGGGTGGATGATCGAGTGATTGCTTTCCCATACTCAGAACAGATGAATGGCCTCTCCCAGTGTGACTATGTTCTGACACAGGGCAGATGATCTGGTGAAGCCTTGCCCACATGCACAACACGTGTATGGTTTCTCCCTTCAGTGAACAGTGCTTTTTCCTTCCATGTTCACAATCCAATGATATCCAGGCTACAGTCAACTGGGCAACTCGGTCAGATCCTGAGGTGTTGTTTGATTTTCGGTCTCCTCACTGCAAATCTTCTTCATCTAATGTCCTGTGAAATTAGTTGAGAGAAGTAAAACAGAAATAAGTGAGAACGCAGAAAAAGGTGATAAGATCATTGAGTCTGCTCTCACCATTGAATGAGATCAGGGCTGATCTGTTGATGGACAGATGCACTTTCTTGTCTTATCCCCTACCCTTTAATCCCCTTCCTGTTTAGATTACTTACAGTGTGGAAACAGGCACTTCGGCCCAATAAGTCCACACCAACCCTCTGAAGAGCAACCGACCCAGACCCATTCCCCTACATTTACCCTTTCACCTAATGCTACGGGTAATTTAAGCATGGCCAATTCACCTAACCTGCACATTTTTGGACTGTGGGAGGAAACTGGAGCGCCCAGAGGAAACCCATGCAGACACAGGGAGAATGTGCAAACTCCACACAGATAGTTGCCTGAAGCGGAAATTGAACCCAGGTCTCTGGCACTGTGAGGCAGCAGTGCCAAACACTGTGCCACCGTGCCGCCCATAAAATCTGTTTATTCCAGCCTTGGATACACTGAGCAGCCAGTCTCTGCAGTAAAGAATTCCACAGATTCAGTCCACCCCAAGAGAAGGAATTCCTCCACATCTGTCTTAAATAGGTGACTCCTTACTGAGATTATGTCCTCTGGCTCTCAACTCAAACCAGGACAATATTGCGCTCTGAATCTATCTGATCAAGCCTCTCAGATTCTTATGCCTTTCAGTAAGGTCTTGTCTCATTCTGCTAAACTCCAGTGAGTACAGACCCAGTCTGCTCAATCTCATCTCCCAAGAGAATTCTCCCATTTCCGGGATCAATCTTGTTAAAGTCCTCTGGCCTGCCTTTCCTAAATTGTTCCTGGTATATCAAGTGTGATCTGACTAATGTCGTACGTAGTTTTAACAACATATCCCCATTTCCTTTAAATAAAGGCCAACAGACTAGTTCCCTTCCAGATTACCTGCTGAACCTGGATGCTAGCTTTTCATCTTCCAAGCACAAGGACCCACAATTCTCTCTGTGCTGCAACTTTCTGCAGTGGTTTTCCCCAGTTAAATAATATTCACTTCTCCTAGTTTTCATGCTAAAATGCATAAACCTCAATTTTGTCCCCCATTCTATTCCATCCACTGTGATTTGGTCCACTTGCTTATCCTGTTTCTATCTATCTCATTTCATTTTGTCACCCTCACTACTTGCTTCACCATCTATTTTGTGTCATCTCCAAACTTGGCAACATTTCATTCATTTCCATCATCCAGGCGATTAGTATACATATAGTTAATAATTGTGGCCCCAGTATTGCTGCCTCTGGGACTCCACAAGTTACAATTTGCCATAATTAAAATACCTTCTTTATCTCTATTAGAGACATAGAGATGTACAGCATGGAAACAGACCCTTCGGTCCAACCCATCCATGCCGACTAGATATCCCAATCCAATCGAGTCCCACCTGCCAGCTCCCAGCCCATATCCCTCCAAACCCTTGCTATTCATATACCCATCCAAATGCCTCTTAAATGTTGCAATTGTACCAGCCTCCATCACTTCCTCTGGCAGCTCATTGCATACCCGTACCACCCTCTGCGTGAAAAGGTTGCCCCTTAAGTCTCTTTAATATGTTTCCCCTCTCACCCTAAACCTATGCCCTCTAGTTCTGGTCTCCCTGACCCCCGGGAAAGGACTTTGCCTATTTACCCTATCCATGCCCCTCATAATTTTGTAAACCTCTATAAGGTCATCCCTCAGCCTCCGGCACTCCAGGGAAAATATGTTTTAAAAAATTCTCAGGTCAGGTTCGTAGGAGAGTAGTCTGACACAGAACAAACGACCAAGAGGCGAGTCTGCTAGAATATGGGCATTTTATTCCCCGCAGCGTCGCCAGAACGGGTCTGGCTTATACTCACTCTACATGTTACCAAAACTGGGAGCCGTCAGTTCTCGTAGAGCGGTTGCCAACAACCCACGCTCGGCGGTTAAACGTAACCCCGGAGCAGACTCACCGAACTGGAGACTTTTCCAGCTGATATACTCTTTTCCAGATATAAACATTCATGTGAACAGCAGAGCAAGGCTAAAAAACACATTCCATTCTGGTTACATACAGATAAGAAGATTCACACGGGACTAAGCAACACCTCCATTCCGGTTAGATTCACACATGTATTGGGACATAATTTTTAACCCTTTCACCACAGGACCTAATGTGGGAGTCGCTGGTGGAATGCTGAAAGGAGTGAGGAGGGAATATATCCCTGGTAGTGGGATCTGACTGTAGGTGACAGAGGATGATTTGTTGTATCTGGAGGCTGGTGGGGGGAGGGGTGGTTCTGTTCTTGTTACGGTTGGAGGGGTGTGCTTCAAGGGTGGAGCTGCGGGAAGTGGAGGATATGTGCTGGAGTCCTCACTTTCTCCTCCTACCATACTTAGAACCCAACAAAGGAGAACCAAGAAATTGATTAAGCTGACTTCTACTTTTGAGCCAGTTCTGTATCCAAATGACTAGTTCTCCCTGTATTCCATGTGATCTAACCTTGTTAATCAGTCTCCCATGGGGAACCTTGTCGAATGCCTTACTGAAATCCATATAGATCATATCTACTGCTCTACCCTCATCAATCCTCTTTGTTACTTCTTCAAAAAACTCAATCAAGTTTGTCAGACATGATTTCCCACGTACAAAACCATGTTGACTATCCATAATCAGTCCTTGCCTTTCCAAATACATGTACATCCTGTCCCGCAGGATTCCCTCCAACAACTTGCCCACCACCGACATCAGGCTCACTGGTCTATAGTTCCCTGGCTTGTCCTTACCACCCTTCTTAAACAGTGACACCACGTTAGTCAACCTCCAGTCTTCCGGCACCTCATCTGTGACTATCGATGATACAAGTATCTCAGCAAGAGGCCCAGCAATCACCTCTCTAGCTTCCCAGAGTTCTAGGGTACACCTTATCAGGTCCTGGGGATTTATCCACCTTTAACTGTTTCAAGACATCCAGCACTTCCTCCTCTGTCATCTGGATATTTTGCAAGATGTCACCATCTATTTCCCGACAGTCTATATCTTTCATATCCTTTTCCACAGTCAATACTGATGCAAAATACTCATTTAGTATCTCCCCCATTTTCTGCGGCTCCACACAAAGGCCGCCTTGCTGATCTTTGAGGGGCCCTATTCTCTCCCTAGTTACCCTTTTGTCCTGAATAGATTTGTAAAAACTCTTTGGATTCTCCTTAATTCTATTTGCCAAAGCTAACTCATGTCCTCTTTTTGCCCTTCTGATTTCCCTCTTAAGTATACTCCTACTGCCTTTATACTCTTCTAATGATTCACTCGATCTATCCTGTATATACCTTACATATGCTTCCTTCTTTTTCTTAACCAAACCCTCAATTTGTTTAGTCATCCAGCATTCCCTATAGCTATCAGCCTTTCCTTTTACCCTGACAGGAATATACCTTCTCTGGATTCTCATTATCTCATTTCTGAAGGGTTCCCATTTTCCAGCCGTCCCTTTACCTGCGAACATCTGCCCCCAATCAGCTTTCAAAAGTTCTTGCCTAATACCGTCAAAATTGGCCTTTCTCCAATTTAGAACTTCAACTTTTAGATCTGGTCTATCTGTTTCCATCACTATTTTAAATCTAAAAGAATTATGGTCGTTGGCCCCAAAGTGCTTCCCCACTGACACCTCAGTCACCTGCCCTGCCTTATTTCCCAAGAGTAGGTCACGATTTGTACCTTCTCTAGTAGGTACATCCACATATTGAATCAGAAAATTTTCTTGTATGCACTTAACAAATTGCTCTCCATCTAAACCTTTAACACTATGGCAGTCCCAGTCGATGTTTGGAAAGTTAAAATCCCTACCATAACCACCCTATTGTTCTTACAGATAGCTGAGATCTCCTAACAAGTTTGTTTCTCAATTTCCCGCTGACTATTAGGGGGTCTATAATACAGTCCCAATAGGGTGATCATCCCTTTCTTATTTCTCAGTTTCACCCAAATAACTTCCCTGGAAGAATTTCAGGCACAGCTGTAACGTTATCCCTTTTCAAAAATGTCACCCCCACTCCTCTCTTGCCTTCCTTTCTATCCTTCCTGTAGCATTTGTATCCTGGAACATTAAGCTGCCAGTCCTCTTCCAATTTAGGTGCAATCCGTCCTTCTTGTACAGGTCACTTTTACCCTGAAAGAGATTCCAATGATCCAAAATGTGAATCCTTCTCCCATACACCAGCTCCTCAGCCATGCATTCATCTGCTCTATCCTCCTATTCCTGCCCTCACTAGCTTGTAGCACTGGGAGTAATCCAGATATTACTACTCTCAAAGACCTCCTTGTTAAACTTCTGCCTAACCGTCTGTAATCTCCCTTCAGAATCTCAACCTTTTCCCTTCCTATGTCGTTGGTTCCAATGTGGACAATAACCTCTTGCTGGCCCCTCTCCCCCCTGAGAACATTCCACACCCTCTCTGAGACATCCTTGATCTTGGCACCAGGGAAACAACACACCATTCTGCCTTTTCTCTGCTGGCCTCAGAAACGTCTGTCTGTACCTTGGACGAGAGAATCCCCTAACACAATTGATCTCTTGGAAGCCGACGTACCCCTCGTTGCATTAGAGCCAATTTCAATACCAGAAGCTTGGCTGAAAATATTGAGATGGTGGTTTTGGGGTGTCAGGGAGAGGACAGAGGTCTAGAAGGTGGAGATGTTGAATGAGAGGGGCATTATTAACCAACAGGTAAACCATAATTGAGCCAAACCTCCCAAATTAGCCACTTCTACCACCATGAAAGACTAGGGGAGCAGATGGATGCGACCATCACCACCTCATACTTGCTTCTGAGTCACAATGCCTTGACATCCATTGCTGGGTGAAGAGAAATTTCCCCCAATTTATTCTTGAACTTGGGAGCATAGTCTGTGCAGGAGGGGTGTTCGCAATTGTTTCTATACAAAAAGGGTGGTAAGCGTATGTTTCAAACGTGACAGCTGATGGTCAATCACTAGTTGTTAGTTTTCTGAGATAGAAAAGCTTTTGTTAAGCAAAGTTATTCAGGGATATTGGGCAAAAGGATATGGAGTTAGGCCTTTGTAACCTTGAGATTGAATGACCCTACCACACTCCTGAACCACCTTCCAATGTCAACCTCACTGCAATCTTCAGCTCATCCAACACTCCGCTACCAGGGTGCTCACACTTAAGCTCCTCACTGAGCTCAGTGACCTGAAGAGCTCGCCAGTTGAGAAAAAGCAACATTTAAACAAACTTGTTGCCCTTGTTTGCAAATCCCTTTCTGATATCAGTCATTCCAATCTCTGTCAGCCACACAATCCAGCGAAATGTGTACTCGCCTAATTTCAACCTCTTCAGTGTGGGCAATTAATCTCCCCACCAACGGTGGACATTCTTTGAATCCAAAATATTTTAAAATCAAATTATTAAATCATTCAAATAGAGATGCTGGGCCAGGCGATGCATTGTACCTGCAGTATGTGGGAGCTCGTGGACTGCATTGTGGTTCATAGTGACCTCATACACAGCAATTGTTAGTTGCTTGAGAAAATCTGACTCACATTGATGAGTTTCAGCTCTGAACACTGCCACACATCAGGGATGGGGAAGAGTTACCTGGATGTTCCATTTCAGGAGGGAGTCAGATCTCTGCGATTAATGACCTAAATTCAGTCAGTGGTTAGGGACAGAATGTTATCACTTTGAGTGAGGCAGGTAGAGAGAACCAGAGGGTAGTGCTGAAGGAGATTGTCCAGCAGATTTGAGATTCTTGCTTCCTGTGTGGATGAGAGTGGGGCTGTAGGGAGGCATTCATGAGGTGAGAGAAAAGAGAAGTGTCGGTGCTATTGAAGATAAGGTAGTCTGGGAAATAGAGACTCTTTCCTGTTGCCAGAACCAAGAGCCCCGAAGGCTGTGCTGCCTGCCTGGTGCTTGGCTTCAGGATATTCATCTGGGCTGCAGGGAAACTCTGCATGGGAGAGGGACGATCCAGTCAGAAAGAGGAAAAAGGTCCTGCTGACGGAATATGAACAGCTTGGGGCTAAATTAGAAAACGTAACAAAATAGGTAATAATCTCTGGATTACTCGCTGATCCATAAGAAATTGGTATAGTGTCAGCAAGATTAATGAGGTAAACATGTGGCTGAAAGGTTCACGTGGGAGAAATGGCTTCAATTTCCTTGGATGTTGACTTCAGTACTGGGGAAGGACAGAGTTGTTCTGATGGGTTGGGCTTCACATGAATGATGCTGGAAACAATATCCTGGAGAACATCATAACCGGGACCTGCAGATAGGACTTTAAACTTAATCGTGGGTGTTGGGGTCAAGTGCACAGAAAATTATGGGAAGTCTTAAAGTGGGGGGAGATCTCAGCACAGATTAAAGTTTCCATAACAAGTAATAGGAGAGAAAGCTTGGGAAGTTTTAGAAAGGGTTCAGAGGAGATTTACTAGGATGTTGCCTGGTATGGAGGGAAGATCTTATGAGGCAAGGCTGAGGGACTTGAGGCTGTTTTCATTAGAGAGAAGAAGCTTGAGAGGTGACTTAATTCATACATAGAAGATAATCATTGGGTTAGATAGGTTGGAAAGTGAGAGCCTTTTTCGTCAGATGGCTACCATGAGGGGACATAGCTTCAAATTGAGGGGTGATAGATACAGGACAGATGTCAGGGGTAGTTTCTTTACTCAGAGAATAGCGAAGGCTTGGAACGCCCTGCCTGCAACAGTAGTAGACTCGCCGATTTTAAGGGCATTGAAGAAACAAAGGAAGAAAATGGAAAAGCCGACGTACCCCTCATTGCATTAGAGCCATCTCAATACCAGAAACTTGGTTGTTTGTGCTACGTACCCTTGAGAATCCATCACCCCTTACATTTTCCAAAACAGCATACCTGCTTGAAATGGGTATATCCACAAAAGACTCCTGCCCTTGGTGCCTACCTCTCTTACCCTTTTGGAGTTAACCCATCTATGTGACTGTATCTGAGACATTTCCCCCCTTCCTATAACTGCCATCCATCACATACTGTTGCTGTTGCAAATTCCTCATCGATTCTATCTGTCTCTCCAACCGATCCACTCGATCTGATAAGACTTGCATCCAACAGCATTTATGGCAGATATAATCCGCAGTAACCCTTAAACTCTCTTTAAACTCCCACATCTGACAAGAAGTGGGCGGCATGGTGGCACAGTGGTTAGCACTGCTGCCTTACAGCGCCAGAGACCCGGGTTCAATCCCCGCCTGTCTGTGTGAAGTTTGCACATTCTCCCCGTGTCTGTGTGGGTTTCCTCCCACAGTCCAAAAATGTGCAGGTTAGATGAATTGGCCATGCTAAATTGCCCATAGTGTTAGGGGAATGGGTCCGGGTAGGTTGCTCATCGACGGTCGGTGTGGACTTGTTGGGCCGAAGGGCCTGTTTCCACATTGTAAGTAATCTAATCTAATCTAAAAAAAAGCACATATCACTGTACTAGAGGCCATTTTTGCTCCTTCATAATCTACAGACCCAGAAAATAACACCGTCTTATTCCTCTAGAAAACACCGCACCAAGTTAAATTAATAGTTAAGGCTTATATTTTAAGTTCAATCAAGAGACTTATCTCCAAAAACATATAATCAAGGAAGAACCCACTGTACTCACTAATACAGCCTTTCTCTTGGACAGACTTTAAACAACAATTAACTTATCTGATTCTGTGTTGTGAACTTCGCCCAAACAGGTTCCTCCAAGATTAGTTGTGAAGTTCACTGTTTGTTAATTTTCCCAGATGGACTCCGATGTCCAGCGACACATAATTCAAAAACAGCAAAGGCAGTTAACAGCGGATTTCAAGTAAGAAACTCATGAAATGTCTGCGCAATTTTGTTTTGTAGCAGATTGTAGCAGCTGAAAATGTGTTGCTGGAAAAGCGCAGCAGGTCAGGCAGCATCCAGGGAACAGGAGAATGTCCTGAAGGGCTTATGCCCGAAACGTCGATTCTCCTGTTCCCTGGATGCTGCCTGACCTGCTGCGCTTTTCCAGCAACACATTTTCAGCTCTGATCTCCAGCATCTGCAGCCCTCGCTTTCTCCTCAGCAGATTGTAGCAGACTAAGGAACAGGCAATCCTGGATGTAGTGATATGTAATGACTTTATTAGGGGGGTGAAGGAACCCCCAGGGAGGCAGTAACCATAATATAATAGAGTTCACCCTGCAGTTGAGAGGGAGAAGATTGAATCAGATATAACAGCATTACAATTGTAAAGGTAATAACAAAGACTGGGTGGAGGTGGTCAGAGTTGATTGCAAGGGGGAGCCTAGCAGGGAAAATAGTGGAGCAGCAATGATTGGATTAGATTAGATTAGATTAGATTACTTACAGTGTGGAAACAGGCCCTTCGGCCCAACAAGTCCACAGCGACCCGCCGAAGCGTAACCCACCCATTCCCGTACATTTGCCCCTTTACCTAACACTACAGGCAATTTAGCATGGCCAATTCACCTGACCTGCACATCTTTGGACTGTGGGAGGAAACCGAAGCACCCGGAGGAAACCCACGCAGACACGGGGAGAATGTTCAAACACCACACAGTCAGTCGCCTGAGTCGGGAATTGAACCCGGGTCTCTGACGCTGTGAGGCAGCAGTGCTAACCACTGTGCCACCGTGCCGTCCAATGGCAGAAGTTTCTGGGGTAATTCAGAAGACACTGCAGACAGTCATCCCAAGGAAGAAGAAATATTCCAAGGGGAGGATAAGGCAACCATGGCTGACAGAGGAAGGCAGGGAGAGCACAAAATCAGAAGAAAAGGCATAAAATGTGGTGAAGATTAGTGGAAGCCAGAAGATTGCTATTTTCTGAAGGCTTCCCAAAGGATAGGTTCAAAAAAGAAACAACAACAATAAGAGGAAAAGATGAAATACAAGAGTAAGCTAGCCACGAATATGAAAGAAGACTGCAGGAGATTTTCTTGAATATCTGAAAGGTTACAGAGAAGCAAGAGTGCACATTGGACAGCTGGAAAATAAGGCTGGTGAAGTAGTAATGGGGAACAAAGAAATGGTGGAAGATCTGAAGAGGTATTTTCCATAAGTTCTCACCGTGGAAGACACCAGCAGCATACCAGAACTCCAGGTATGGAGCAGTAGTGAGTGCACTGGCCATCAGCAAGGTGAAGGTGCTGGGCAGCTGATGCTGGATAAATCACCAAGACCGGATAGACTCTACCCCAGAGTTCTGAAGGAGGTAGCTGAGGAGATTGGAGAGGCATTGGGGATGATCTGTAGAATCAGCAGAGTCAGAGAAGGTCCCAGATGACTGGAAAATGGCTAATGCAACACCCCTGTTTAAGAAAGAAGGGAGGTAGAGGCAGGAAATTGTCGGCAAGATAGTTCGAGGTCAGTTGCTGGGAAGGTTTTAGACTCCCATATTAAGAATGAGACTGCAGAGTACTTGGAAGTGCATGGTAAAATAGGACAGAGTCAGCACGGCTTCATCAAGGGGAGCTCATGCCTGACAAATCTGTTCAATTTCCTTGAGGTGGTAACAAACAAGTTCGACAAAGGAGAGCCAGTGGATGTGATCTACTTGGGTTTCCAGAAGACCTTTGTTAAGGTACTGCACAGCAGGCTGTTAAATAAGGTGTTAGTGGCAAGGCAGAGGATTGGCTGCCTGGCAGAAGGCAGAGAATCAGTATAAAGGGGTCGTTTACAAAATGGCAGCCGGTGACTTCCACAGGGGTCAGGGTTAGGACCACAACTATCCACATTATGCATTAACAATCCAGACAAAGGAACAGAGGGCATTGTTGTCATGTTTGCAGATGACACAGAAGTGAGTGGAGGGACAGGTAGTGTTGAGGAAGGGAGCAGGGGGGGCAGAAGGATTTGACAGGCCATGAGAGTGGACAAAGAAATGGCAGATGGAATACAGTTTGGGAAACTGAGGTTATGCACTTTAGGAGATAGAATAAAGGCGTAGATCCCTGAACAAGGAAAGGATTCAAAAACCTGAAGGGCAAAAGGGACTTTGGGAGTCCTAGTTCAGGAATTCTCTTAAGGTTAAGATGCAATTTGGCAGTTTTGACGGAAAATGCCATTTGAACATTTATTTCAAGTGGGCCCGAATACAAGAGCAGAGATGTACTGCAGAGACTGTACCAGAACAGGTCAGACTGCATTTGCAATATTGTGAGGCATTGGACGAAGCTCAGAGTAAGTTTACAAGAATGATCCCAGAATGAAGGGCTTTTCATAAAAATAGCAGTTGAGGACTCTGGGTCTGTATTCGATGGTGTTTAGAATGATGAGGGAATATAGGAAGGATATAAAGGGAGGTTAAAGTGGATGAGGAGTAGTGTTTTTGATTAAGGAAAACATTGCTGCTGCAAGTAGAGCAAATATCTGGGTTGAAATAAAGGAATGATCACCTTGATGGGATTGTACCTTCTCCCTAACGCCCCCGTCTCCCCACCCCCACCACTCCCCAATAGTCAGAGGGAGACTGAGGAACAAATGTGCAGAGAGATTTCAGGTATATGTAAGGATAATATGGTTGTAATATTGGGTGAGTATAATTTTTCAAACATTGAGACTGCCTTGATGGGATTGTACCACAGGCCCCCCCAATAGTAGGAGAGAAACTGAGGAACAAATATGCAGAAAGATTTCAGGTATATGTTAGGATAATAAGGTTGTAACATTGAGTGACTTACATTTTTCAAATAGTGACTGGGACAACATTGTGTTAAAGGCTTAAATGGAGAAGAATTGTCAAATACGTTCAAGAAAACTTTTTAATCAACATGTAAACGTTCCTACTTTAGAAGGAGCAAGACCTGACCTTCTCTTAGACAATAAGACAGGGTGAGTGACTGAACTGATAGTAGGAGAACATTTTGGGTTCAGTAATCACAATTGTATCAATTTTAAACAGTTATGAAAAAGGATAAGCCTTCCGTAAAAGTTGAAGTTTTAATTGAAGTAAGGCAAATTTTAAATGGTGAGACAAGAACTGCCAAAAGTTTACTGGTGTAGACTGTTAACAGGTAAACGGACGTCTGATAAGTGAGAAGCTTTTGGAAGTGTGATAACAAGAAATCAGAGCCATTATAACACCATGAGATTTAGCAGCATAAAGTAGGCCATTCGGCCCATCAAGTCTGCTCCGCCATTGGCTAACACATTTTTCAACTCCATTTGCCCACTTGATCCCCTTGACAATCAAGAACTTTTCTATCTCTGTTTTAAATATACTCAATAACCTGGCCTCCACCACCTTCTGTGATATTGAATTCCACAGTTTACCGCTCTCTGGCTGCAGACGTTTCTCCTTACCTCTGTTCCAAAAGGTCTTCCCTTTACTCTAAGGTTGTGGCCTTGGGTCCTAGCTTGTCCTGCCATTTGAGACATCTTCCCAACGGCCACTCTGTCCAGCATCGTCCCAGAGTCCTCAAACATTCCTCATCTATTAAGTCTTTCATCCTGAACCTCCTCTAGACCTGCTCCAGGCCAGGACATCCTTCCTGAGGTATGGGCCCAAACATGCTCACAATATTTTAAATGTGGTCTGAACAGAGCTTTAATAGACCCTCAAATGTATATTCCTGCTTTTATATTCCAGTTCTCTCGAGATGAATGACAACATTGTGTCTGCCTTCCTAATCACCGACTCAACCTGCAAGCCTGCTCTGAGAGAGAAACCTGGGCTGGGATTTGCAAATCCATTGGCACTTCATGTTTCCAAATGTGGAGAAATTCAGAAAATAGTCCATGCCTCTATTCCTCCTACCCAAGTGCACGACGAGTTAGAGTGAAAGGTAAGGCTGGTATTAAAGATTAAAGAACTGTGGATGAATAAAGATATTGAGGTGCTAGTGAAGAATGGAAAAGAATCATATATTCTTGGATTCAAATGAATTTCTTATGGGGGAGTTCTTCAGAGGGAGATCAGGAAGGCAAAAGTTGATATGAGATAGCCTGATCTACAAAGGCTAAGGATAATCCAAAGAGATTCTCAGAGTACATATGGAGCAAGAGAGCAACGAGGGAGAGAGTTAGGGACCTTAAAGATTAAGGAGGTTACCTCTGTGTTGAAACTCGGCAGGCAGGAGAGATATTAAATGAATATTTCATGTCAGCTTTTATTGTGAAGATAGCCAGTTGGGAAGCTGGACAGTTCCTATTTGACCAAGTGCCAAAGAAACGGAAACTAAGTGATGTTTCTGATGGCTGGGTTGACTTTAAAGTGTGTGGATTCAGGCTACACTTAGAGTCTTTGTGTTCCCAGGACAGGAGTGTTTGAGTTATGAGGAGAGACTGGATAGCTGGGACTTCTTTCACTGAAGCATGAAAGAGGGGTGAGGGGTAACTTTATAGAGGTTTATAAAATTGTGAGGGATATAGATAAGATGAATAGACTAATGAGTAAAGTTAGAGCACATGGGATTCGGGGTGAGTTTTCCAACTGGATACAAAATTCACTTAATAACACCAGACGGAGTGTGGTGGTACAGAGTTACATTTCAGACTGGAGACCTAGGACCAGCGGTGTTCCACAGGTATTGGTGCTGGGTCCACTTTTCTTTGTCATTTACACAAATGATTTAGATGAGAATATAGAAGATGTAGTTAGTCAGTGTGTGGATGACACCAAAATTGGTGGTACATTTAACAGTGAAGAAGGTTATCTAAGATTACAAAGATATACTACCAATTGGGTCTACGGGCTGAGGAGTGGCAGATGGAGTTTAACTGGAAAACAAACAAAGCGGGTAGGAATTGTACAGTTCAAGGTACGACCTTGGATAGTGTTGTAGAACAGAGAGACTGAAGGGTTTAGTGACCTAATTCTTTGAAGTTTGCACCATATGTAGACAGGATGGTTAAGAAGGCTTTTAGTATGTTTACCTTCATTACTCAGACCTTTTGTGTTGGATTTGGGACATTATGATGAGGTTGTACAGTACATGAGGTTCTGGAGTACTGCATCCTGTTATAGTAAAGATGTTATTAAGCTGGAGAGAGTTCAGGATGTTACTAGGAATGGAAGGATTGAATTCTAAGGAGAGGCTGGGATTTCTTTCACAGGAGCATAGGAGGTTGCATTTGACATTATACAGTTTTATAAAATCCTGAGGGATATAGATAAGGTCAACTGCAAGTGTCCTTTCTCCCGGGTGAAGAATTTCAAAACTAGGGGTGAGAGGACAAAGATTTAAAACAGATTTAAAACAGACATGAAGGGCAACTTGTTTTTTTTCCACACAGAGTTTCATGTGTAGAATGAAGTTCCAGAAAAAGTGGTGAATGTGGGTCCAAGTTACAACATTTAAAATACATTTGGACATGAATAGGAAAGGTTTAGAGGGATATGGGCAATTGCAGGCAGTGGATCTACTTTTCATTTGGAACATGGTTGGCATGGACTGGTTGGGACTGAGGAGTCTGTTTCCATGCCTCTATGCAATTGAAATATACATAATACTGAGAGGCCTGGATAGAGTCAATGTGAAGAAGATGTTTCAAAGAGTACGAGATACTGGCAACTGAGGGCACAGCCTCAGAGTGAAGGGATGGCTCTTTTGACCTGAGGTGAGGAGGAATTTCTCCAGTGAGTGGGTGGTGATTCTGTGCAATTCATTGCTGTAAGTGGCTGTGGTCACTAGAGAGGTTCTTGAATGGTTATGGGAGAAAGTAGAAGGCAGGGGAATGGGACTGAGAAACATATCAGTCATGCTCAAATGGAGGAGAAGTCTCAATGGGCCAAATAACCTAATACTGCTACTGCATCGGATGATCTTATGGTTATTATGGATGACTTCAATCTGCTCATAGATTGAGCAAATCAAATCAGTAATAATACCATAGGAGACATTCCTGGAGTGTCAATGAGATGTTTTTTAGATCGATACATTAAAGTCCCAAATGGAGGATGGGTCAACCTCGACTACATACTGTATAATGGCTGGGGGTGGGTTAGCTCAATTGGGTGGACTGCTTGTTTGTGATGCAGAGTGACACCAACAGCACGTGCTCAGTCCCTGCACTGGCTGAGGTCACCATGGAGGTCCCATATTCTTAACTTTGCCCCTTGCCTGAGGCACTGTGACTCTCAGGTTAAAGCAGTGAGAGAGCAGTCCTATAATCTTTTGGAACAATGGCAAATTTAATTTCAATTTTTTATGTTGTGCAATGAGAAGGGAATAACTGGCAATCTAGCTGTGAGAGGCCCCTTGTGGAAGAGTGAAGAACTCTGAATGATGGAGACTGACAGATTTGATTCTGAGACAAGGGGTCAAATCTAAATAGAGAAAATTACGATGCTATGAAAGGTAAGCAGACCGCAACAATTTAGAGAACATAACTTTTAAAGGGATGACAAACATTGAAAGATCACATTGAGGAACAGTGACTGTTGTTCATTCCTGTCTGGCACAAAATAAAATGGAAAACGTGGCCCTGCCAGGGATAGGACTGGATCCAAGGAGGAGGAGTACAAATTGGCTAAAAAGAACGGCAGACCTGAAGACTGGGAGCAGTTCATATTTCAGCACAAGAGGACTAACTGATTGATTAAGAGGGAAATATCAAGTCGAAGAAGAAATTTGAGGGGACATACAAACTAATTGCAAGTGCTCCTAAAGGTATGTCATATGGAAAAAAAAGTTAATAAAGATCCTGTACAATGAGAAACAGGGCAAGTTATAATGCGGAAGAAAGAGATGGCATATCAATTAACTAAATATTTGCGTTTTTTCATCACACAGGATGACATGAATAATATCTCCAATGCTGGGGAACACATGAGAGGGATAAACTGAAGGAAATCGTATGAGCAGGGAAATGGGGCTGGAAACATTGATGTGATTAAAAACAACAAATCCCAGCACCTGTTAATCTATACCTCAGATTATTTAAACTCATCCTTGATGCAGTAAATGCATTTGGAAAATTGAGTATTGAATCTACATTGAGTAAATTGATTGTCTATAGACTCTGGAAAGCTTTCCCTGGATTGGAGGTGATTTTAAAAAGGAGGTGGAGAGAAAACACAATATGTAGACAGGCCAACAAGAGGTGAGGGGGGTAGGTTCTTCACTCAGTGAGTCGTTAGTTCATGGAATGCCCTGCCAGTAACAGTGGTGGACTCTCCCTCTTTATGGGCATTTAAGAGGGCATTGGATAGGTATATGGAGGATAGTGGGTTAGTGTAGTTTAGGTGGGCTTGGATCGGCGCAACATCGAGGGCCCAAGGGCCTGTACTGCGCTGTATTCTTCTATGTTCTATGTTCTAAAACATGGAATGATAGACCAATTAACCCAACACTGAAAAACAGTGACAGGATTGGATAGAGTCAGTCAGCATGGATTTACAAACCTGAAGTGAGGAACGAGACAAATCACTGAAAGCAAGCATGCTGGTGTAGCAGAAGGTGAGGGAGGCAAATGGTATGTTGACCGTTGTAGTGAGAGGATTTGAATACAGGAGCAGCGATGTCTTGCTGAAATTTTACAGGGTTTTGGCGAGACCACACCTGGAATGCTATGTGCAGTTTTGGAATCCTTATCTGATGAAGGATGTTCTGCCTATGGAGGCTACACAACAAAGATTTGACACACTGATTCCTGGAATGGCAGGACTGACAAATGAGGGCAGAATGGATTGGGTAGAATGAAATCCACTGAAGTTTAGGAGAATGAAATAGGATGTCACAGAGACCAATAAAATTCAAAAAGGATTAACAAGGTAAATGCAGGAAGGATGCTGTCAATGATCAGGGAGTCCAGAACCCGGGGGAGGGGGGTCACAGTTTACAGTTATGAGGTAAGCCATTTAGTACTGAGATGAGGACTTTTTTTTTTAACTCAGACACTGGTGACCCTGAGAAATTTCCTGCCACAGAAAGCAATAAAAGCCAGAACGTGGAATGTTTACAAATGAAGATGGATATAGTTCTGAGGGCTAAAGAAATCAAAGGGAATGCATCTAAAGTGGGAACAGGCCACTAAGTGGAATGATCACCCATGAGCATACTGAATAGTGGAGCAGGATCAAACACCACAACAACCTACTTCTGTTGCTATTCTCTACATTTCTGCTCTGTTCAAGGTGGGATATAAAAACAAAATGACTGTAACTGACACAGATATCAGCACTACCTTATCACTAATGAATGAACATCCTCCAACTCCTTACCGAACAGCATTCTGGGAGAATCTTCATCACATGGACGCAGCAGTTTGAGAAGGTGCAGAGTAATTCTGAAAGATTCTAGACTGTCTTCTCTGTCTCTTGTTTTCAATTCAGTTCTCAAATTGTTGAATGTTCTGAGAAAAACAACATAGTGTACAGGAAACAAGAAGATATCTTTGAACGTTTACTGATACTGGGAGAATGTAGGGGGTCACACCTGGCTCACAATCCACATTAACTGTGCGCATGCTCCAGCACCCAGCCCGTCCGAACGATGACGTCACACGGCCCGCCGCAAGCAAGGGGCGGGGTTGGAGGACCTCGCTCTAACCAATCAGAGAGAATGGGGGGGGGTTACCTGACCAAACAGGAAATTGGCGCGGGCCATAATAGCAATAAACATGGGTGACCTTAATTCCACTCCCCTCCCTTCCCCAACCCCACTCCCATTCCCGGCTCCATTGTAAAGAAAGTTCAGAGAACTATAAACAATCCATCAAATATGCCCCATAAAAGAACACGAGACATATCTTGGGTTTCAATTAATTTACAGTCGACGTAGTTTCTGTCTTTTCCTGGGAAACCATCTCTTTAATTATGCGCATTAGGACAGGAGGCTATGCTTTTTGCCAGAAAAATAGCTGTGTCACTAACTGTTAGAAACGAAAATCGCTTCTCAATAATCGCTCTAGACAAATTCAGGAAAACAAAGTTTTATTAACAAGTCAAGTCTGCAGAGTCGGGCACCCTTAAAGAAAAGCAAGGGGCGGGGCTGGAGGACCTCGCTCTAACCAATCAGAGAGAATGGGGGGGGGGGTTACCTGACCAAACAGGAAATGGGCGCGGGCCATAATAGCAATAAACATGGGTGACCTTAATTCCACTCCCCTCCCTTCCCCAACTCCACTCCCATTCCCGGCTCCATTGTAAAGAAAGTTCAGAGAACTATAAACAATCCATCAAATATGCCCCATAAAAGAACACGAGACATATCTTGGGTTTCAATTAATTTACAGTCTACGTAGTTTCTGTCTTTTCCTGGGAAACCATCTCTTTAATTATGAGCATTAGGACAGGAGGCCATGCTTTTTGCCAGAAAAATAGCTGTGTCACTAACCTTTGTTTGTTTCATGCATAAGAATACCCACATTCCTGAGCATCACACTGTTTTGGAGTTTCTCTGATTTTAATAGTAATCTGCCTTCTAACTCTTCCGACCAAAGTGCAAGACCTCACACCCCTGACATGAAATTGCATCCAGGAGACAGTGAGGTTTGCAGATGCTGGAGATCAGAGTTGAGAGTGTGGTGCTGGAAAAGCACAGCAGGTCAGGCAGCATCCAAAGTACAGGAAAATGGACGATTCAGGCCGGAGCCCAATTCCTGATGAAGGGCACCAGCCTGAAACGTCGATTTTCCTGCTCCTCGGATGCTGCCTGACCTGCGATGAAATTGCATCTGTCAAGTTTTTGCCCACTCACTCAACCCATTGATATCCTTTTGCAGATTCCCACGTCCTCATCACAACATGCCTTCCCACTTAATGTGTATTGTCAGCAAAATTGGACACATTTCACTCTGCCACTTCCTCCAAGTCATTAATACAGAGATAAATAATTGAAATTCTATCTCTGATCATTCCAGCACTTCACTAAATATATCTTTTCAACTTGAAAAATACCCAATAATCCTGAGTCTGTGTCTTCTGTTAAATAAACAACTCATAATGCTCATGTATTACCCAACACTGTGATATGACCCTTTTTCAGGAATCCTGAAAAAGGGATTATGCCCGAAACGTCAATTCTCCTGCTCCTCGGATGCTGCCTGGCCCGCTGCGCTTTTCCACCACCACACCTTTCAACTCAGTTTGACTACAACCATCTTTTTGAAAGGTCCTGCTATTTTTGTTTTATTTTACAATGGTGTCTAGCTTTTTCCAAATGACAGATGAGACATTGGAGAAGATGGAAGCCATTTGGCCCATCAGGTCAGCTACACCTTTTAATGAGATCATGGCTGATTTGGTTAATCCTCAACTCCACTTTTCTGCCATATCCCGTGGCCCTCAATTCCCTAAGTGTCTGTCTATCTCATTGTTGA
>NC_057753.1:11210057-11223140 GCF_004010195.1 Chiloscyllium plagiosum
GACATGAATAAAGGCTGCATTAATCTTTTATTATGAAGTTATACTCATACATCTCTAAACATAACTTACAAACCTGGTCAGAAGCAGCGTATGGGAATATAAACACTTGCTATTTTCCAACCAGGACTGATTTTGCATGGAAAACAAACATTTTACATTAAATGGGGTGCAATTTGTTTTATGATCAGGTGAACTTAAGAGGCACTGAATTGGCTGAGAAACAAGAGATCCTTGACACACAAAGAGGCAAAATCATCACTGCGCCAGAATTAGCAAATTGGAATGAAGGCTGATAGATTAGATTCCTTACAGTGTGGAAACAAGTCCACACCGACCCTCTGAAGAGTAACCCACCCAGACCCATTTCCCTCTGACGAACGCACCGAACACTATGGACAATTTAGCATGGCTAATTCACCTGGCTGCACATCTTTGGACTGTGGGAGGAAACCGGAGCACCCGGAGGAAACCCACGCAGACACGGGGAGAATGTGCAAACTCCACACAGACACCGAGGCTGAAATCGAACATGGGTCCCTGGAGCCGAGAGGCAGCAGTGCTAACCACTGAGCCATCATGCAGCCCCATGGTGTTTCTCCACTGGAGCAGAGGAGGTTGAGAGACGATATGTATAAAAACATGAGGGGTAGAGATAGGGTTAATGGTAGTTATCTCTTCCTTCGGGTGGGGGATTTCAAGAGAGGAGGCACATTTTTACTGTGACAGGAGAGAAATTGAAAAAAAAGACATGGGGCAAATTTTTTATAGAGTGGTTCGCGTGAGGAATGAACTTTCAGACGAAGGGGAGGACACGGGTACAATTACAACATTTAAAAAACATTTGGATAAGTACGTGAACAGGAAAGTTTGGAGGGAAAAGGAGAGCCTGAATAGGCTGGGGATGTTTTCCCTGGAGCATCGGAGGCTGAGGGGTTGCCTTATAGAGGTTTACAAAACCATGAGGGGGCATGGATAGGGTAAATAGTCAAGGTCTTTTACCTGGGTTGTGGGGAGACCAGAGGGAATAGGTTTAAAGTGAGAGGGGAAAGATTTGAAAGGGAGGGGCAAATGTTTTACACAGAGGTTGTGCGTGTATGAAATGAGCTGCCACAGGAAGTGGAGGACGCTGGTTCAATGTTATCATGTAAAAGATACAGAGATGGGTGTAAGAATAGGAAGAGTTTAGAGGGATATAGGCCAAGGGCTGACAAATGGTACTGGATTACATTAGGATATCTGGTGGGCATGGACGAGTTGGACTGAAGGGAATGCTTCTGTGCTGTGCATCTCCATGGCGACAGGCCAGGAGGGGGTAGGTAGGACTAGTTTAGTTGCGGATCATGGACTGCAGGGTCTGTTTCTGGGCTGTGTGACTCAAATGAATGGGGGTCAATCCCAAACAGATGGGAAAGTAAGAGTTTCTAGCACCACCTTGTGTGTGGACCCGCTCCAGATAACAGAGCAGTAGATCACAGTCAGCCAGCCAGCAAGTTCTCTCCAGGAGACTCGTCTCGAGAAAGGAAGCAATTTCCTGACCCGTCAGCTGGATTGTGGATCCAGTTTGGAGTCGGTCCTCCATTTCTGACAACATAGGTAGACAGGGCAGTGAAGAAAGCTTAAAGCACACTGGCCTTCAGTCAGGGCATTGAGTATCGAAGTTGGGAAGTTATGTTGCAGTTATACAAGATGTTGGTGAGACCGCACTTGGAGTATTGTGATTAGTTCTGGTCACCTTGGTGTGCGACTTCTGACTTCTTCAATTCTAGGGTCGTGTCGAACTCGGCATATTTAAACAGTATCGCTTGGAGGGATTCATTTGAAATCTTTCAGGAAGTGAGCTCAACAGGATTGAACTATTTTAAAACTAACATCACAACCTGTAGTTATACAGACGTACAGAATGGAAACAGACCCGTCGGTTCAACTTGTCCATGCTGACCAGATATCCTAAATTAATCTCGTCCCATTTGCCAGCACTTGGCCCATATCCTTCTAAACCCCATCCAGATGCCTTGGAGTATTGTGATTAGTTCCAGATGCTGTCATTGTACCATCCTCCACCACTTCCTCTGGCAGCTCATTCCATACATGCACTCCCCTCTATGCCATCTAGTTCTGGGTTCCCATAGCCCATGGTAAAGATCCTGTCTATTTACCCTATCCATGACCTTCACGATTTTATAAATCTCTTTCAGGTCACCCTTCAGCCCCCAACAACAGCCCCAGTTTATTCAGCCTCTTCCTGTGGCTCAAACCCTTCAACCCCCAGCAATGCAGACACAGGGAGAACATGCAAACTCCATACAGACAGGCACCCTGTGGGTGGAATCAAACCCAGGTCCCTGGCGCCCTGAGGCAGCGGCGCTAACCACTGAGCAACCGTGGGGTTCGGCAGTCCAGCAGAAAACAATAAACCCACTGACTCTCCCACCACACCCACCGTCAGAACGGGCAGGAGGTTCAGTCCTGGGGGTGACCCACAGCAGCGTCAGCGGCAGAATCCGATTGTTGGGAATGCTGGCGCCTCCGCTCGTGTCTCCGCAAGCTGCAGGACGATGAGAATCTCTGCCCGCAGTCGTGGCAGACGAACGGCCTTTCCCCAGTATGGACCCGCCGATGGGTCTGGAGGTGGGAGGTCTGGGTAAAGCCCTTCCCGCACTCGGGGCAGCTGAAGGGCCTCTCCCCCGTGTGGACCCGCCGGTGGGCCAGAAGGTGGGAGGAATTGCTGAAGGCCTTCCCGCACTCAGGGCAGGGGAAGGGCCTCTCCCTGGTGTGAACTCGCCGGTGGGCTAGTAGGTGGGAGGTATTGCTGAAGGCCTTCCCGCACTCGGGACAGGGGAAGGGCCGCTCGCCGGTGTGCACCCGCCGGTGGGCCAGCAGGTGGGAGGCCTGGATAAAGGCCTTCCCGCACTCGGGGCAGCTGAAAGGCCTCTCCCCCGTGTGGAGCCGCCGGTGGGCCAGCAGGGCAGAGGAATCACTGAAGCCCTTGTTGCACTCAGGACAGAGGAAGGGCCGCTCGCCAGTATGCACCCGCCGATGGGTCAGCAGGGCAGAGGAATTGCTGAAGGCCTTCCCACACTCAGGGCAGCTGAACGGCCTCTCTCCAGTGTGGAGCCGCTTGTGCGTCAGCAGGTGGGAGGCCTGAGTAAAGCCCTTCCCGCACTCGGGGCAGCTGAAAGGCCTCTCGCCAGTGTGGAGCCGCCGGTGGGCCTGCAGGGTGGAGGAATCGCTGAAGCTCTTGGCGCACTCTGAGCAGGTGAACGGCCTCTCGCCGGTGTGGATTCGCCGGTGGGCCAGCAGGTTGGAGGCCTGAGTAAAACCCTTCCCGCACTCAGGGCAGCTGAAGGGCCTCTCCCCCGTGTGGACGCGCCGGTGGATCAGCAGGACGGAGGAATTGCTGAAGGCCTTCCCGCACTCGGGGCAGCTGAAGGGCTTTTCGCCCGAGTGGACGCGCCGGTGGGTCTGGAAGTGGGAGAACTGGGTAAAGGCCTTCCCGCACTCTGCGCAGCCGAAGGGCCTCTCCCCAGTGTGGACCCGCTGGTGGGACTGCAGGGTGGAGGAATCGCTGAAGCCCTTGCCACACTCTGGGCAGCTGAAGGGCCTCTCCCCGGTGTGGACCGACCGGTGCCTCAGCAGGTGGGAGGCACTGGCGAAGCCCTTCCCGCACTCAGGGCAGGAGAACGGCCTCTCCCCGGTGTGACTGCGCCGATGAATCTCCAGGGCAGACGGGACAAGGAAGCCTTTCCCGCAGTCACCACACTTCCACGGTTTCTCCACGGGGTGGGATTCTTCGGGTTTCTCCATGGACGAACCTTCAGCCACACACAAATGCGTGTACAGCCCCTCCCCGCCGTGAATTCCTCTTTCCAGGCTGTATAACTGTTTCAGGCTCCACGCTCAGTGCGCTCTAACAGTAGGGTCTCTCATCCAGTCCCACTGATGCTGAAAACGTATTGAAACAGGAACCATTCTCCTTCTCACAGCATCATCGTTGAAAACCATTGGGGTCCCAATGGATGGAGTGACTGTCAGACATTGATGTGAAAGCGAGGACTGCAGACACTGGAGAGTCAGAGTCAAAATGTAGGGCACTGGAAAAGCACAGCGGGTCAGGCAGCATCCGAGGAGCAGGAGAGTCGATGTTGATTTTGAAACTTCCGTCTTCAGATCTTCAAATACTCTGTAAAAAGATTACAAAAGTCATCACTGACAGTCTAGGGTAGAAATTCAGAACAAGCAATTCTACTTTCTACAGAGGATTCTTTTCTTTTGTTAATCCACAAAATCGAAAGCACCATCTCACTCTCTCTCCTCCTATTCTCACTCTGCTCTAACCAATTCTCCTGAAGGTGCTGATTCAGGCAGAAAAGCTCTTGAATTTGATAAACCCACCTGAAAGTTAATATCTTTCACAACATTGGGATATTGCGGAGAGTGATCATGTCTGATTTTGGGAAGTGAAAAAAAAGAGAGTTTGTCAATTCAGGATGAATCTACAATGCAGCTTCTTGAAAAACAACCAGACACAAAATGGTTAACATCCCCAGGAAAAGGGAAATGAGACATCAAGGCATTGACACTAACACCAGAGAGCAACTGAAGTACAGACGTGGCAAACGTTAGTGGCAAGCCAGAGTCAGAGAGATACACAGCACAGAATCAGACCCTTCGGTCCAACTCATCCATGCCGACTAGATATCCCAACCTAACCTAGTCTCATTTGCCAGCATTATATTCCTATATCCCTTAAAACCATTCCTATTCATATACCCTTCCAGATACCTCTTAAATGTCATAATTGTACCAGCAATCACCACTTCCTCTGGCAACTCATTCCTTACACAAATGAAAAGGTTGACCCTTGGGTCCCTTTTCAGTCTTGCTCCTACCAATCCTAAACCTATTACCCTCGCATTCTGGACTTCCCCCATATCCATGCCTCTCATGATTTTATAAAGGTCTTTCAGATCACCCCTCAGCTTCCAGAGTGCTAGGTAAAACAGCCCCAGCCTATTCATCTAAAACCCTCAAGCCCTGGCAACATCCTTGTAAATCTTTTCTGAACACTTTCAAGTTTCGCAACTTCCTTCTGATAGGAGGGAGACCAGAACTGCACACAATATTCCAAAAGTAACCTAACAAATGTCCTGTACATAACCTCCCAATTCCCATACTCAGAGGATTTGGAAAGTTTTTTTTTAAACCCACAAAAGACAACCGGGAAACAATGGAGGGACAAACCGAACTTTTGAGGGTCAGCTTGGAAGCATCAATGCCTCGGGGTTGGGGGGTGGGGATGGGGCAAGGAAGCTGAATGTGCTGGAGCCAAGGCGGAGGAAGAACAGAGGGTGCAAAACCGTTGCAGCCGGCTTGAAGCTGCAATGAGGAATGTTGCATGTTCTGTACTTGTACCTGTTGCATTTATGGGAATAGGGTGCATTTAAAAAATAAGAACAGAAAATACATCTCCCCCTCCCCCTCACAATCTCTAACCTTCTGTCCCTCCCTACCCAGGTAATTAAGACACATACCCAAGTTTGTAGAGTCTGCTCCCTCCCTGGATTCACTCCAGTTGCTACCAGTGAACAGGTTCCCCCCCTCTCCCCCAGGATGAGGAGTTGCCCAAAGGGAGGGAGTCTCTCTCTGAAACTGACAGGGCCACTTCCGCGTTGTGACGTCAACAATGGGGCGACTGAATCGGGAAAGAGGGCGGGGTGAAGGCGACAGCTGGCCCCCGCACTGCGCCTGCTCCGGACAGCCGGCCGGCCGGCCCACACTGCGCCTGCTCCGGACAGCCGGCCGGCCGGGCCGCCCGCACTGCGCCTGCGCTGTCCTTTAACAGCAGAGGTTACAAAAATCCCTTTCCTTCACAGAATCCCGACAGTGTGGAAGCAGGCCGCTCGGCCCAACGAGTCCACACCGAAGGGTAACCCACCCAGACGCATTATTCCCCTCCCCTATTGCAATACATTTACCCCTGACTAATGCACATAACCTGCACATTCCTGGACCCTATGGGACAATTTAGCATGGCCAATTCACCCTCACCTACACACAGAGTCATAGAGATGTACAGCATGGAAACAGACCCTTCGGTCCAACCCATCCATGCTGACCCAGATATCCCAACCCAATCGAGTCCCACTTGCCAGCACCCAGCCCATATCCCTCCAAACCCTTCCTACTCATTACTGTTAGGTAAGGGGTAAATGTAGGGGTATGGGTGGGTTGCGCTTCGGCGGGTCGGTGTGGACTTGTTGGGCCGAAGGGCCTGTTTCCACACTGTAAGTAATCTAATCTAATCATATACCCATCCAAATGCCTTTTAAATGTTGCAATTGTTACAGTAGCCTCCACCACTTCTTCTGGCAGCTCATTCCATATGTGTACCACTCTCTGTGTGAGAAAGTTGCCCCATAGGTCTCTTTCCCCTCTGGGGGGTGGGGGGGGAGGAAAGAGGAGAACGTGCAAACTCCACACAGTTGCCCCAAGGGAGGAATTGAACCGAGGTCCCTGGCGCTGTGACGCAGCAGTGCTAACCACTGAGCCACCATACCTCCCTTTTCCACTCCCCACCAAATCACTCAGCTGGAGTTCAAGCAAAGCACTGTGTTTAACTTTCGCTTCATACTCACCAAACCTTCCTCCCATGTAAAACATTTGCTTTCTCTCCCCCACCCTGTCCATACGAAAAGCAAAGAGTTCTGCGACTCTGGAGGTGGGGGAATGGCATATAGAATCCCTACAGTGCAGAAACAGGCCAATTGGCCCAAAAGGTCCACACAAGTCTCTGAAGAGTTACCGAGCCAGACTCATTCCCCTTCCCCTATTACTCTACATTTACCCCTGACTAATGCACCTAGCTTTCACATCATTGCACACTAAGGAGCAATTTAACATGGCCAATTCACCCAAACCTGCACATCTTTGGACTGTGGGAGGAAACCAGAGTACACAGGGGAGACCCACACAGGCACAAGAGGAGAATGTCCAAACTTCACACAGATATTCACCTCGAGGCTGGAATCAAACCAGAGTCCCTGATGCTGTGAGGCACTAGTGCTAACCACTGAGCCACCATACTGCCCACGTATACTGAAAGAAGTGGGTGGTGGGAACTTTGTTGACTGCACTGCATGGTGGATTGTTGAGTAAGGTTAAATCTCACGGGGTCCGGGGAAAGCTAGCCAACTGAGTACAAAATTTACCACCATATTGCTGCAGATGCTGGAATCTGTCCTGAAAACAAGTGCTGGAGATCACAGCGGGTCAGGCAGGTCCCCGCAGAGAGGGCAAGCTAATGTTTCAATTCCAGATGACTCCTCATCATAGAGATTTATAAACTCGTGGGGAGTATAGATAAGGTGAATGTTAGGGATCTTTTCCCTGGGCTGAGGGACTTCAAGACTAGGGGACATATTTCTAAGGTGAGAACATGAAGATTTAAAAACAAAACAAGGAGGAACATTTTTACACCCCTTGTGTGGAATGAGCCTCCAGAGGAAGTGGTGGATGCGAGTACAGTCAAGGCTTTTGGATAAGTGCATGAAGGAGAAATGTTTAGAGGGGTATTGGGCTAAGTGCAGGAGGGTGAGACTATGTTAGTTTGGGATTAAGGTCGACATGGACTGATTGGTCCAAAGGGTCTGCTTCTGCACTGTGCGACTATGACTGGATAGAGTTGATGTGGAGAAGATGGTTCCACTACAATGAGAGACTAGGACCCGAGAACACAGGCTCAAGGGGAAGGAATGCCCTTTAGGACTGAGATGAGAAGGAATTTCTTCAGCCAGAGGGTGGTGAATCCGTGAATCTCATTGCTGCAGAGGGCTGTAGAGGCCAAACCATTGAAAGCATTTAAGACAGAGGTAGGTAGGTTCCTTATTAGTAAGGGGATCAAGGGTTACGAGGAGAAAGTGGCCGAATGGGGTTGAGAAAGATATCAGCCATAATTGACTGTTGGAGCAGACTTGTTGGGCCAAATAGCCTCATTCTGGGCCTGCTTTTCATGGTCTTAATACTGGGCAGATTACTGAAGCAGTTTTCACGAACAGTTTCAGAGTCCTGAAGAAGAGTCATACTGACGTAGAACACAGAAAGAAACCCTTCAGTCAGACTCGACCATGTCGATTAATTATCCTAACCTAATTCAGTCCCATTTGCCAGCACGTGGCCCATATCCCTCAAACCCCTTCCTATTCATATACCCATCCAGATGCCTTTTAAATCCTGCATTTGTACCAGCATCCACCACTTCCTCTGGCAGCTCATTCCATACACGCACTACTCTTTGGGTGAAAAGGCTGCCGCTTAGGTCCCTTCTAAATCTTTCCCCTCTCACCCTAAACCCATGCCCTCTACTTCTGCACTCCCCCAACCCATGGAAAATACCTTGTCTATTACCCTATCCGTGCCCCTCACGATTTTGTAAACCTCTATAAGGTCACCCCTCAGCCTCCGACGCTCCAGGGAAAACAGCCCCAGCCTGTTCAGCCTCTCCCTGTAGCTCAAATCCTCCAACCCTGGCAACATCCTTGTGATTTTTTTCTGAACCCTTTCATGTTTCACAACATCCTTCCAACAGGAAGGAGACCAGAATTGCACAATATTCCAAAAGTGGCCTAACCAATTCCTGTACAGCCACAACATGACCTCCCAACTCCTATACTCAGTACTCTGACCAATAAAGGAAAGCATACCAAATGCCTTCTTCACGATTCTATCTACTTCAACTCGACTGTCAAGGAACTACGAACCTGCACTCCAAGGTCTCTTTGTTCAGCAACACTCCCTCAGACCTTACCACTAAGTGCATAAGTCCTGCTCTGATTTGCTTTTCCAAAATGCAGCATCTCACATTTATCTAAATTAAACTCCATCTGCCACTTCTCAGCCCATTGGCCCATCTGGTCAAGATCCTGTTGTAACCAGAGTTAACCTTCTTTCATTTTTGGTGTCATCTGCAAACTTACTAACTATACCTCCAATGTTCACATCCAAATCATTTACATAAATGACAAAAAGTAGAGGACCCAGCACCGATCCTTGTGGCACTCCACTGGTCACAGGCTTCCAGTCTGAAAAACAACCCTCCACCACCACCTTGGTCTTCTACCTTGGAGCCAATTCTGTATCCAAATGGCTAGTTCTCCCTGTATTCCACGAGATCTAACCTTGCTAACCAGTTGTCCATGGGGAACCTTGTCGAACGCCTTACTGAAGTCCATATAGATCACGTCTACCACTCTGCCGTCATCAATCCTCTTTGTCACTTCTTCAAAAAATCCAATCGATTTCCCACGCACAAAGCCATGCTGACTATCCCTAATCAGTCCTTGCCTTTCAAAATGAATATAAATCCTGTCCCTCATGATTCTCTCCAACAACGTGCCCACCACCAATGTCAGGCTCACTGGTCTACAGTTCCCTGGCTTTTCCTACCACCTTTCTTAAATAGTGGCACCATATTAGCCAACCTCCAGTCTTCTGACACCTCACCTGTGAATGTCAATGATGCAAATATCTCACCAAAAGGCCCAGCAATCACTTCCCTAACTTCCCAGAGTTAAAGGATACACCTGATCAGGTCCTGGGGATTTATCCATTTTTATGGGTTTCAAGACATCCAGCACCACTTCCTCTGTAATATGGACATTTTCAAGATGTCACCATCTATTCCTCCACATTCTACATCTTCCATGTCCTTCTCTACAGGAAACACTGATGTAAAACACTCGGTTAGTATCTCCCCCATCTCCTCTCCTGTGGCTTGACACATTGGCTGTCTTGCTGATCTTTGACGGGTCCGATTCTCTCCCTAGTTACCCTTTTGTCATTAGCGTATTTATAAAAGCCTTTTGGATCCTCCTTAACCCTATTTGGCAAAGCTATCTCATGGCTCGTTTTGCCCTCCTTCTTATAGGGTATATCAGGAATAAAAAAAAGAATAACTACAATAAGATTAGAGCCAAAGACAGTAGTGGGAAGTTGCGTATGGAATCTGAGGACATGGGGAAGCGCTTAATGAATACTTTACATTGGAAAAGGACAATGTTAGTGAGAATACAGAGATACAGAATTCTAGATTAGATGGGATTGCAGTTGACAAAAAGGAGATTTTAGCAATTTTGGAAGATCTGAAAATAGATAAGACCCCTAGGCCGGATGGGATTTATCCTCAGATTCTCTGGGAAGCCAGGGAGAAGATTACAGAGGCTTTGGCTTTGATCTTTATGTCATCATTGTCAACAGGAGTACTGCCAGAAGACTGGAGAATAGCAAATGTTTCCTTGTTTAAGAAGGGGAGCTGGGACAACCCTGGTAATTATAGGCCAGTGAGTCTTACTTCGGTTGTGGGTAAGGTGTTGGAAAAGCTTATGAGAGATAGAATTTTTAATCACCTGGAAAGGAATAATTTGGGTGATTAGAGATAGTCAACACAGTTTTGTGAAGAGTAGATCGTGCCTAACTAACCTTAGAGTTCTTCGAGAAGGTGACAAAACAGGTAGATGAAGGTAAAGCAGTCAATGTGGTAAACATTGACAGTAAAGTTTGATAAGGTTCCACACGATAGGCTGCTGCACAAAAATGGAATTTCAGGATTGAAGGTGATTTAGCAGTTTAGATCAGAAATTGGCGAGCTCAAAGATGACAGAGGCTGGTGGTTGATGAGAAACATTCGTCCTGGAGCTCAGTTACCAGTGTGTGTCACAGGATCTGTTTTGGGCCCACTGCTGTTTGCCATTTTTATAAATGATCTGGATGTGGTAGGATAGGTTAGTGAAATTGCGGGTAACACTAAGGTAGGTAGAGTTGTGGATAGTGCCAAAGGATGTTGTCGGTTACAGAGGGACAAGATGCAGAGCTGGGCTGAGAAGTGGCAAATGGAGTTTAATGCAGAAAGGTGTGAGGTAGTTCACTCTGGAAGAAGCAACAGGAATGCAGAGTACTGGGCTAATAGTAACATTTTTGGCAGTGTAGATGAACAGAGAGATCTCGGTGTCCAGGTGCATAAATCTCTGAAAGTTGACACCCAGGGTTGTTAAGAAGGCACATGGTGTGTTGGTGTTTATTGGTAGGGAGATTGAGTTTTGGAGCCACGAGATCATGCTTCAGCTGTACAAGACACTGGTAAGGCAGCAGCACCTAGAGTATTGCATTCAGTTCTGGTCACAGCATTATAGGAAGCTCGTGGAAGCTTTGGAAAGGGTTCAGAGGAGATTTATTAGGATGTTGCCTGGAATGGAGGGAAGGTCTTAGAGTCATAGAGATGTACTGCATGGAAACAGACCCTTTGGTCCAACCCGTCCATGCCGACCAGATATCCCAACCCAATCTAGTCCCACCTGCCAGCACCTGGCCCATATCCCTCCAAACCCTTCCTATTCATATACCCATCCAAATGCCTCTTAAATGTTGCAATTGTACCAGCCTCCACCACTTCCTGTGGCAGCTCATTCCATAGACGCACCACCCCTCTGAGTGAAAAGGTTGCCCCATATGTCTCTTTTATATCTTTCCCCTCACCCTAAACCTATGCCCTCTAGTTCTGGACTCCCCGACCCAGGGAAAAGACATCGCCTATTTACCCTATCCATGCCCCTCAATTTTGTAAACCTCTATAAGGTCACCCCTCAGCCTCCAATGCTCCAGGGAAAACAGCCTCCGCCTTTCCCTATAGCTCAGATCCTCCAACCCTGGCAACATCCTTGTAAATCTTTTCTGAACCCTTTCAAGTTTCACAACATCTTTCCGATAGGAAGGAGACCAGAATTGCACGCAATATTCCAACAGTGGCCTAACCAATATCCTGTACAGCAACATGACCTCCCAACTTCTGTACTCAATACTCTGACCAATAAAGGAAAGCATACCAAATGCCTTCTTCACTATCCTATCTACCTGTGACTCCACTTTCAAGGAGCTATGAACCTGCACTCCAAGGTCTCTTTGTTCAGCAACACTCCATAGGACCTTACCATTAAGTGTATAAGTCCTGCTAAGATTTGCTTTCCCAAAATGCAGCACCTCACATTTATTGGAATTAAACTCCATCTGCCACTTCTCAGCCCATTGGCCCGTCTGGTCAAGATCCTGTTGTAATCTGAGGTAACCCTCTTTGCTATCTACTACACCTCCAATTTTGGTGTCATCTGCAAACTTACTAACTGTACCTCTTTATGCTCACATCCAAATCATTTATGTAAATGATAAAAAGTAGAGGACCCAGCACCGATCCTTGTGGCACTTCACTGACCTCCAGTCTGAAAAACAACCCTCCACCACCACTCTGTCTTCTACCTTTGAGCCAGTTCTGTATCCACATGCCTAGTTCTCCCTGTATTCCATGTCATCGAACCTTGTTAATCAGTCTCCTATGGGGAACCTTGTCGAACGCCTTACTGAAGTCCATATATATCACATCTACACTCTGCCCTCATCAATCCTCTTTGTTACTTCTTCAAAAAACTCAATCAAGTTTGTGAGACATGATTTCCCACGCACTAAGCCGTGTTTACTATGCCTAATCAGTCCTTGTCTTTCCAAATACATGTACATCCTGTCCCTCAGGATTCCCTCCAACAACTTGTCCACCGCCAACATCACGCTCACCGGTCTATAGTTCCCTGGCTTGTCCTTACCACGCTTCTTAAACAGTGGCACCATGTTAGCCAACCTCCAGTCTTCCGGCACCTCACCTGTGACTATCGATGATACAAACATCTCAGTAAGAGGCCCAGTAATCCCTTCTCTAGCTTCTCACAGAGTTCTGGGGTACACCTGATCAGGTCCTGGGGATTTATCCACCTTTATGCATTTCAAGATATCCTGCACTTCCTCCTCTGTAATATCTTACGAGGAATTCTGAGGGAACTGAAGCTGTTTGCATTGGGGAGAAGGTCGAGAGGTATCAGATAATGACGGTTGGAGGAAGAGCGCCTCATCTTCCGGCTAGGAACCCTCCAACCACAAGGGATGAACTCGGATTTCACCAGTTTCCTCATTTCCCCTCCCCCCACCCTGTCTCAGTCAAATCCATCAAATTCAGCACCGCCTTCCTAACCTGCAATCTTCTCCCCGACC
>NC_057753.1:11223188-11229623 GCF_004010195.1 Chiloscyllium plagiosum
CCTGAAGAAGGGCTTATGCCCGAAACGTCGATTCTCCTGTTCCCTGGATGCTGTCTGACCTGCTGCGCTTTTCCAGCAACACATTTCCAGCTCTGATCTCCAGCATCTGCAGACCTCACTTTCTCCTCAAAGGTATCAGATAATTACAGGGTTAGATAGGTGGACAGTGAGAGCCTTTTTCCTCGGATGGTGAAGGCTAACATGAGGGGACATAGCTTTAAATTGAGGAGTGATAGATTTAGGACAGATATCAGGGGTAGTTTCTTTACTCAGAATAGCCTGTCTGCAACAGTAGTAGACTCACCGACATTAATGGCATTTAAATGGGCATTGGACATACATATGGATAATAATGGAACAGTGTAGGTTAGATGGGCAGATTAATTTCACAGGTCAGTGCAACAGAGGGCCAAAGGGCCTGTACTGTGCTGTAACGTTCTATATGTTCTATTTCCCTCTTCTGTACAGTCCTACAGCCTCTACACCCTTCTAAGGATTCATTCGACTCCTCCTCTCTATACCTGACAATAGACTTCATTTTTTTCTTACCTAAACCCTCAATTTCTCTAGTCATCCAGCATTCCCTAACAGCCTTTTCTTTCATCTAACAGGATTATACTGTCGCTGGACTTTTGTTATCTCATTTTTGAAGGTTTCCCATTTTCCATCACAATTAGCCTTCCTCCAAATTAGAACTTCAACTTTTAGATCTGACCTATCCTTTTCCATCACTATTTTAAAGCTAATAGAATTATGGTCGCTGGCCCCAAAGTGCTCCCCCACTGACACCTCAGTCACCTGCCCTGCCTTATTTCCCAAGAGTAGGTCAAGTTTTGTACCTTCTCTAGTAGGTACATCCACATACTGAATCAGAAAATTGTCTTGTACACATTTAACAAATTCCTCTCCATCTAAACCCTTAACACTATGGCATTCCCAGTCTGTGTTTGGAAAGTTAAAATCCCCTACCATAACTACCCTATTATTCTTACAGATAGCTGCGATCTCCTTACAAATTTGTTTCTCAATTTCCTGCTGACTATTAGGGGGTCTGTACTACAATCCCAATAAGGTGATCATCCCTTTCTTATTTCTCAGTTACACCCAAATAACTTTCCTGGACGTACTGCCAGGAATATTCTCCCTAATTAGAGTAGTAATATTATCCCTTATCAAAAATGCCACTCCCTGTCCTCTCTTTGTCTCCACGCGCCCCCACCTTTCTGTCCTTCCTGTAGCATTTGTATCCTGGAACATTAAGCTGCCAGTCCTCTCCACCCCTGAGCCATGTTTTTATAATTGCTATGATATCCCAATCCCATGTTCTTACCCATGCCTTGAGTTCATCTCCAATCCCTGTTCGGCCTCTTGCATTGTAATAAATGCAGTTTAATGTATCAGCCCTATCTCGTTCTCTATTTTGTTCCTTCCTGCCCTGACTGTTTGACTTGCTCACTTTCCCAACTGTACCAGTCTCAGATTCATCTCATTCCTCACTATTTCCCTGGGTCCCACCACAACCAACTTATGAGTTTAAATCCTCCCGAACAGCTCCAGCAAATCTCCTTGCCAGTATATTAGTCCCCTTCCATCCTTCTTGTCCAGGTCAATTCTACCCCAGAAGAGATTCCAACAAATCAAAAATGTGAATCCTTCTCCCATGCACTAGCTCCTCAGCCATGCATTCTACCCTCCTATTCCTACCATCACTAGCATGTAGCACGGGGAGTAATCCAGATATTACTACCCTCCAGGACCTCCTTTTTAAATTCCTGCCTAACATTCTATTCAGAATCTCATCTTTTTCCCCTTCCTTTGTCATTGGTTCCAATGTGCACATTGACCTCCTGCTGGTCCCTCTCCCTTTTGAGAACATTTTGCACCCTCTGAGACATCCTTGATCCTGGCACCAGGGAGACAGCACACCATTCTGATTTTTCATTGCTGGCTGCAGAAACATCTGTCTGTGCCTCTGAGAAGAGAGTCCCCTATCACAATAAATCAATCGCTTGGATCCCGATGTACCTCTCATTGTATTAGAACCCGTCTCGATACCAGAAATTTGGCTGTTCGTGCTACATTCCCCTGAGGGTCCACCACCCCCTACACTTTCTAAAACAGCATACTTGCCACAGGAGACTCCCGCATTACCTGCCCACCCCTCCTACATTTCCTGGGGTTAACCCATCTACCTGACTGCATCTACAACTTTTCTCTCTTGCTATAACTGCCATCCATCACATCCTATAGCTCTTATAAATTCCTCATTGCCTCTAATTGTTGCTCAAACTGATCCATGCGATCCAATAGGACTTGTAACCAAACACACTTACTGCAAACATAATCAACAATAACATGTAAACTCTCCCTAATCTACCTCATCCAACAAAAGAGCATATCACTCTATGAAAGGCCATCTTTGCTCCTCCACACTGGACATACCCAGAAAATAGCACCATCTTTTTGCTCTAAAAAACAGTGCCTCAGGCTAACTTAGTATTTATGGTTTATATTTTTAAAATTTAATCAAGGGACAGATTTCAATAAAATATAAATAAAAACCCACTCTGTCACTACTGCAGACTTACAGCAAGGTTACACATTAAACATTATGCACTTATCTGTACCTGATCTCTCCCACACCGGTTCCTCCAAGGTCAGCTGTCAGTTTTGCTGTTTGTTAATTTTTCTGAGACATACTCCGATGTCCAGTTATTATGCAGATTCACTACTGTGTCAGTTAGCAGGTGTTGGTTTCTTTCTTTTTCTCCCTCATTTTGGACTCCCCTACCCTTGGGAAAAGATCTTGGCTATCCAATCTATCCATGCCCCTTATAAACTTGTATACGGTAACCCCTCAGCCTCTGGCACGCCAGGAAAAATAGTCCCAACCTATTCAGCCTCTCCCTGTAACTCAAACCATCCAACTCTGGCAACAACCTTTTCCAAACCCTTTCAAAGTTTCACAACATCTTTCCAACAGCAGGGAGACCAGAACTGAGTGCAATATTCCAAAAGTGGCCTAACCAATGTCCTGTCCAACCGTAATATGATATCCCAATTCCTATACTCAATACTCTGACCAATAAAGAAAAGCATACCAAACACCTTCTTCACTATTCTATCTACCAGCAATTCCACTTTCAAGGAACTATAAATCTGCACTCCAAGGTCTCTTTGCAGCACCTCGCATTTATCTAAATGAAAATCCATCTGTCACTCCTCAACCCATCTGATCAATTCTTATTTATATCGAACTTCCTTTACTCTCTCATTCCCTGAAAGCTGAGAATCTCCATCCCACACTTTGTCCCCCTATTCTCACTTTGCTAAACCTAAACTCTGCCGTAGCTCATCCTGAAGAGTCTAGTTCATGCTGATTAACAGGCCCACACTCAGGGGGAGTCTAATTAAAACACACAGAATTGAAAGGCCTGGACAGAGTGGACGCTGGGAAGATGTTTCAACTGGTAGAAAGACAGCTCACCCTTAGAATAAAGGGAAGACCTTTTAGAACAGAGATAAAGAGAAACTTCTTCAGCCAGATAGTGCTGGAATTCATTGCCACAGAAGGCTGTGGTGGCCAGGTCACTCAGTAGATTTAAGACTGCGACAGATTCTTGAATGTCAACAGCAGAAAGCTGGAAAATGGGATTGAGAAACATATTGAATGGTGGAGCAGACCTGAATGGCCTAATTTCTGCTCCTATGTCTTGCTGAGCTGGACACAGATTGAGAGAATTGGAAGTAGGAATACGTCATTTGGCCTTTCGATCCTGCACCAGCACTGAACACCTCACAACTGGATATGAATACACCTACATCTAGGTGGATTGGCTGGGACTTTTTTTCACAGGTGCATAGGAGGTTGAGAGGTGACCTTATTCAGGTTTATAAAATCATGAAGGGCATAGAGGCGGTGAACGGCAAGTTAGAGTAGACCTTCTTTCCTTAGATTGGGGGTTTCAGAATTAGCGAGCAAATTTTGAAGGTGAGAGGAGAAAGATTTTAAAAAAGACATGAGGGGCACCTTTTGTTTCCCCACAGACAGTGGTTTGTGTGTGGAATGAACGTCCACAGGAAGTGATGGATGCAGGTACAATTACAACATTTAAAAGACATTTGGATAAGTACATGAATGGGAAAAGTTCAGAGGGTATGGGACAAACACTGGCAGGTGGGACTAGTTTAGATTAAGAACATAGCATGGACTAGTTGCACTGAAGGGCCTGTTTCTGTGCTGTATGATTTTGTAACTGTTCTATAATAGCCTTAAAACCATTTTCTTGCCTTCCCTCATAAACATCCACTTCCTTATTGTTTAAAGCTCAGATAAATTCAGCCTTGAATATATTCAATGACTCCCTTATTCAATGGGCGGCACAGTGGTTATCACTGCTGCCTCACAGCGCCAGAGACCCGGGTTCAATTCCCACCTCAGGCAACCGTGTGGAATTTACACATTCTCCCCGTGTCTGCGTGGGTTTCCTCCGGGTGCTCCGGTTTCCTCCAACAGACCAAAAACATGCAGGTCAGGTGAATTGGCCATGCTAAATTGCCCGTGTTAGGTGAAGGGGTAAATGTAGGGTAATAGGTCTGGGTGGGTTGCTTTTCGGAAGGTCGGTGTGGACTTGTTGGGCTGAAGGGCCTGTTTCCACACTGTAAGTAATCTAATCTTACTGCAGGAAGACATTCCCACTTCTGAACTTAATTCCTCTTGCTAATAGACCACTTGCCTTGATCATTGCCTGCTGCACCTGTCTGACAACTGGCAGTGACTGGTATAGAAGGATGCTGAGGCCCCTTTGTACATCCACACACCATTCCTGATTAAGGGCTTGTGCCCAAAATGTCGACTCTCATCCTCCTCGGATGCTGCCTGACCTGCTGTGCTTTTCCAGCGTCATACTTTTCAACTCCAATCTGCAGTCCTCACTTTCTCCACATCCCCATATATTACCAAATAAAACCATACCTTTTCTGTCTTTTTTTTTTCCCCCCACAGCAAAGGCTATAACTTCACATTATAGTGGTACTTGCATTTGCCATGTGTTTACCAATTGAGACACAGACCTGGACCAACTTTTCCAGAGTCTGTCCCCTCCCTGGATTCACTCCCTTTCCTTTCAGTTCGTGCAAGTCAACAGCTGAACCCCAGAATAATAAAAAAAAAAGAAATGGAAAAGGGGGAGTGAAGAGAGAGTCTGTACTCACAGATGCTTGGACAGAGGAAGAAAGTTGCAGTCTGGGGAGAAGCTCAACCTTCATTCAGAGACAAGACAGAAGCAGCAATTCGAGACATTCATGTTCCAACTCCGCATTCAGACAAAGGGGTAGCTCTGATTGACAGGAGGACCCGACTCCTTCCGGTCTTCCGGGTCTCTCCATTGGTCCTTCATAAGAAAGTCGCCGGCCACTTCCGCCAGGCGCATGCGCTGTATCTTGCTGACACCAGCGCACATGCGCTGTATCTTGCGGACACCAGCGCACATGCGCAGTGCTTGCTGACACCAGCGCACATGCGCAGTGCTTGCTGACACCCAGAACCATGCCCAGTGTGCTCTGTGGAGATGGTGTTACTGACCGATTCTCAGTGTCCAAATCCCAATAGCAGAGAGAAAAAAAAAAGGCTGGAGCCACAAATTTATTTTTCCCCCGTGGCTTGACATTTTATTCCTTTTGAATTTTGTCTGGCTACTCAACTCTTTTCCCCCAAGGTAGAGGGAGTGCAAAAATAGAGGGCATTGGTTTAGGGTGAGAGGGGAAAGATTTAAAACGTACCTCGGGGGTAACTTTTTCACGCAGACGGTGGTGTATGTATGGAATGAGCTGCCAGAGGAATTGGAGGAGGCTGGTACAATGACAAAATTTAAAAGGCATCTGAATAGGGGAATGTGAGGACTGCAGATGCTGGAGATCAGAGTCGAGAGTTTGGTGCTGGAAAAGCACAGCCGAGCAGGAGAATCGACGTTTTGAGCATATGCCCTTCATTAGGAATGGCGCTGGGGGGCTGAGACATAAATGGGAAGGGATTGGAGCTGGGGGTTAAGTAGGTGAGAATGTGATCGGTAGATGAATGTGAGGGAGAAGGTGATAGGTCAGAGAGGAGGGTGGAGCGGATAGATGGGAAAGGTGATGGACAGGTCAGGAGGGTGGTGCCAAATTGGAGGCTTGGGACTGGGATAATGTGGGGGGAGGGCAAATGAGGTGTAATCCACGTTGATCCCATGTGGTTGTAGAGTCCTGTCACATGTGATGTCACTCCTGCCCAATGGACACTGTTGTACGCCCTATTTTAGCATCACTTTTTAAGAAAGATGGGAGCGAGAAAGCAGGACATTATAGACCAGTTAGTCTGACCTCAGTGGTGGGAAGGATGCTGGAGTCTATTATAAAGGATGAAATTAGGACACATCTGGATAGTAGTAACAGGAT
>NC_057753.1:11230132-11247779 GCF_004010195.1 Chiloscyllium plagiosum
GCTGGTAAGTGGAGCTGAAATGCGCATCAGCCATGATTGAATGGCGGAGTGGACTCGATGGGCCAAATGGCCTTACTTCCACTCCTATGTCTTATGGTCTTATGGTCTTAGGGCCCTGGTGAGACCACACCTGGAGTATTGTGTGCAGTTCTGGTCTCCAAATTTGAGGAAAGACATTCTGGCTATTGAGGGAGTACAGTGTAGGTTCACGAGGTCAATTCCTGGAATGGTGGGTCTATCTTATGTTGAAAGATTGGAGCTACTGGGCTTGTATACCCTTGAGTTCATGCCCTTCTTCAGGAATCTGATTGAGACATATAAGATTATTAAAGGATTGGACACTCTGGAGGCAGGAAACATGTTCCCGATGATGGGTGAGTGCCGAACCAGAGGACACAGCTTAAAAATACGGGGTAGACCATTTAGGACAGAGATGAGGAGAAACTTCTTAACCCAGAGAGTGGTGGCTGTGTGGAATGTTCTGCCCCAGAGGGCAGTGGTGGTCCAGTCTCTGGATTCATTTAAGAAAGAGTTGGATAGAGCTCTCAAGGATAGTGGAATCAAGGGTTATGGAGATAAGGCAGGAACAGGATACTGATTAAGGATGATCAGCCATGATCATATTGAATGGTGGTGCAGGCTCAAAGGGCTGAATGGCCTACTCCTGCACCTATTGTCTATTGTCACTTCTGTTGGTGATGTCATGCCTGATGCTATAATCATGCCCACTCAAGGGACCGTCTCCGTCCCCACACCCAGGTCCAGCTCCACACCCAGGTCCTCGCACAGCCCTGCCCTGTTTCTGGTGTTCCTCCAGACCTCCCACTCACCGAGGATGAATGTTTAGTCCTCAGCAAAGGCCTCACCTTCATCCCTCTATGCTCTCAGATTAATGAGTTTGACATGCATCACAACCTTGAACATTTCTTCCACCGCCTCTGCCTCTGCCTCTGAATCCACTTCTTCAATCAAGACTCCTGCCCACCCGCTGAGGACCCCTTCCCTCACCTTCAACACACCCCCATCTACCTGGACACCCTGTGGTGGCCTGTTACCTACCCTTGACCTCTTCATTTCTATCTTCTGCCGTGACATCTACCGCCTGAACCCACTCCAATCGCCTGCTCTCACAACACGCAGCCCTCCACTCCAACCCAACCTCACCATCAAACCCACAGACAAGGAGGGGCGTAGTGGCAGTTTGGCGCACCAACCTCTACACCGCTGAAGCCAGGCGCCAACTCGCAGACACCTCCTCCTACTGCCCACTTGAACACGACCTCACCTCCCATCACCAAGCCATCATCTCGCAGACCATCCACAACCTCATCACCTCTGGGGATCTCCCATCCATAGCTTCCGACTTCATTGTCCGTGAACCCTGCACGGCCGGATTCTACCTCCTACAGAAGATTCACAAACCCGACTTCCCCAGTCGACCTATTGTCTCAGCCTCCTGCTGTCCAATTGAACTCATCCCTGCCTACCTTGATACCTTCCTGTACCACTTAGTCCAGGAACTCCTCACCTACATTTGGGACACACCCTTCAATCCTCCAAGTTTTTCGTTTCCCTGGACCCCAGTGCCTCATCTTCACCATGGACATCCAGTCCCTTTACACATCCATCTGCCATGACGAAGGCCTCCAAGCCCTCTGTTTTTTCCTCTAATGCCATCCCACCCAGTACCCTTCCACTAAGACCATCATCTGCCTGGCTGAACTGGTCATCACCCTTAACAACTTCTCTTTCTAATCCTCCCAGTTCCTCCAAAGTGGTAGCCATGGGCACCCGCATGGGACCCAGCTATGCCTGCCTCTTTTTCAGGTACGTGGAACAGACCATCTTCCGCAGTTACACTGGCACCACCCCCTATCTGTTCCTCCGCTACATCGATGACTGCTTCGGTGCTACCTAGTGTTCCCTTGAGGAGATTGAACAGTTCATCAACTTCACTCACACCTTTCACCCTGACCTCAAATTCACTCGGACCATCTCGGACCCCTCCCTCCCCTTCCTGGACCTCTCCATTTCCATGTTCAGCGACCGACTAACCATAGACATCCACTGCTTTTATTCCTGATGAAGGGCTTTTGCCAGAAACGTCGATTTTACTGCTCCTCGGATGCTGCCTGAACTGCTGTGCTCTTCCAGCACCACTAATCCAAAATCCACTACAAGCCCACCAACTCCCACAGCTACCTAGACTACATATCCTCCCACCCTACCTCCTGTAAAAACGCCATCCCTCCTCCTCCACCACATCGGTTCCCAGGATGACCAATCAAATCCCAGGTGGCCTCCTTCTTCCAAGATCACAATTTGCCTTCCCATGTGATCAACAATGCCCTCCAACACATCTCCTCCACTTCCCACACCTCCACCCTTGAACCCCACCTCTCCAAACTCAACAAGGACAGAACCTTGCAGCCCACCAACCTCCGCATGCATCACATCATCCTCCACCACTTCCACTACCTACAAACGGACCTCACCACCAGATGTATTTGTCCTTTCCCACCCCTATCAGCATTCTGGAGAGACCATTCCCTCCGTGACTCACTCGACGGTGGGACTCACTCCCCCACCAGCCCACACTCCACTCCCGGCACCTTTCCCTGCCACTGCAGGAAGTGCCAATCCTGCACCCACACCACTCCCCTCACCTCCGTCAAAGGCCCCAAAGGATCCTTCCACATTTGACAGAAATTTACCTGTACTTCCACCGATGTCATCTACTGTATCCATTGCATCCGTTGTGGACTCCTCTACATCAGGGAGACAGGATGCCTATTTGCGGATCATTTCAGAGAACATCTCTGGGCCAATCGCACCAACCAACCCCACCTCCCCTTGGCTGAACACTTCAACTCCCCCCTCCCACTCCACCAAGGACACGCAGGTCCTGGGCCTCCTCAATCTCCAAACCCTTATCACCCGACACCTGGAGATATATGAATAACAAGCGTTGAAAGAGATATGGGCCAAATGCTGGCAAATGGGTCACTAGATTAATTTAATATATCTGGTCAGCATGGGCAGGTTGTGCTGAAGGGTCTGTTTCTGTGCTGTATGTCTCTACCCACCTATTTCAATGCAAGTTTCAGAAACACATCTGCAGCTTATTTAAAAAATTGAACAAGTTTTCAGACTTTGACGATGTTTCTGAATATATCATTTTAGCTATTCTTAATTTTAAACATCAGCCAACTCTTGCGCATCCTCGTCTCCCAGGTAGAGTCATCACCATCAATTCTTTCTCTTTCTTGAGAAGGACCTGATACGGTGATCAAAGAGGGCTCGAGGCACGAGAGAGGATGGGCGGGGGAGAAGGGAGAGAGAATGGAGGACAGAGGGTTGGGGGAGTGACAGCTCAAATCCTACCTTCCTCAGGACTGGTGTCAGTGTCCCACGAACTGGATCCCACCCCTCCCACAGTAGACTTGGGGCAATCATTTCTCAATATGCACATGGTTAAGGCAGTAGAGTCATATAATCGCGCCAGGCCATTTGGCCCATCATATTCAGACCAACCTTCCAAACATCACCCGACCGAGACCCACTCATTTACCCTACAGCCCTGCAGTTCCCCATGGCAAACCCACCCTAACCTGTACATCTCAGCTCGGCAATCCACCCTAAACTCCAGATCTTTGGGCTGTGGGAGGAAACTGGAGCACCTGGAGATAACCCGTGTAAGATGCAAGGGTGAGAAAATGTGCCAAAGTCCGCACAGACAGTCACTAGAGGGTGGAATCAAACCTGGCTCCCTGGCGCTGTGTGGCAGCTGTGCTAACCACAGAGCCGCCCAGAGCTTTGAAGTTCAGCTTTGTCTTTGTAGCTTCCAACTTCTCATGTGCGCTCAGCACAGCCTCTCTCCTCCTGACATTGTTGGACCACACTCACTGCAACCTTGCTTTTCCCATTTCGTCAGCCCTGAGCAATCGGTTCCTGAATCCTGGCACCAGACAGACACTGATGCCATCTGGCCTCCTGCTGCCAACTGCACAGAACGGAAACAATCCCTGTCACTATTCTGTCCCTTACCACCACCTCTCCCTCTTCAACATTGTTCTTATTCCCATCACCCAGCCAGTCAGCTCCTCCCCCTCTGCAGCCCTCTCTCAGATCCCCCTTACCTGCCAGACTTGCGTTCAAACCCAACACTGGCCACTCACCCAATCAGAAGCTTCTGTTTGCAGGGGAATGACCATCTCCCAGAATAAAGAGTCCAGTTAAATTTCCACCTTTCCCCCCGCAACGTGTCTGCAGCCTGGCTTCCAGCTCTATCTCTCTGAGCCAAAGGTCCTCCAGCTTGTGTTTACTCTGGATCACAGCATCCAGAGCCACCCACCTTCTGCAAATAGAAAGACAAGTCCCACCCTACCCTCTCCAATATGTTTGCTTAATCGTTCCTAATGGCCGAGCAGAGGCTGATAGCCAAGGTCGAAAGCCATGAGGATGGCCTCAACCAGGACCTTGGGTTCATGTCACACTACAGGTGATCCCACTACACTGTATACTCCCTGACACACAAACACACAAGCACACATACGTGCACACTCTTACATATTCACACACACACAAAGACCCTCTCTCATACACAGGCTCTCTCTCCAACAGACACACATGCACCCCCCCACACTCACAGGCTTATACTTCATCACATACACACACTTTACCAAGCATGCACACACGCAAACACACACTTTCTCAAGCACACACTCACATTCTCTCTCTCATGCACGCACAAACACCCCCCTAAGTCTATGGGGTGAATTTGCATTTGCAGAATTATTTTTGCAGATACATTCTATTTTACTCAAAAAGCACACAATCTGCTGGGAGTCAATCCATGTAATATTTTAGAAATTCCTACTTTCGAAATAAAACCAGTCTGACTCAAGATTGGGATACAGAAAGACTCTAACCTCACACCTATCATGCACTGTCTGCCCTGAGATGTTATTTCTTTTTTAAACCTGAAGTTACATCGAGAATGTGACTTAAAAGAGGTTCTGGGATTTACATATTAATGAATTGAAATCTGCTACCTATTGTGAAAATGCAAGAGTTTAGGTTTGTTTAATATATCATTTCAGTTGCATGACACTGTAATCGTTTGCGATAAATTCTGTGTCTTGTGATCCTGCTCCACAGCTACCTGATGAAGGAGCAGCACTCTGAGAGCTTGTGCTTCCAAATAAACTTGTGGGACTATAACCTGGTGTTGCGTGATTTTTAACTTTGTCCACCCCAGTCCAACACCGGCTTCTCCACATTGTTTCGAGTGAACACAGCCCACACCTCCCAGTGCTGCCAGTAAACTTTACAATGCTGATGAAGTGATACAGTACCTGCACTCCTGAAAAATTTACAATTTCTAACGATATTAACTATTCATTCACTGTTCCTTCTGATACACGACATTGGAAACTTAGTGCTGGAGGCTGAAAGAATTAAGCAGCTTTAAAACAAAAGCCTTTCAATCTCATAGAATTGAATGAGAGTCTGAGCCCGGCAGTACGATCAGGTAACCTCTATTGTGACCCAACTTTGTTACAGCTTCAGATCTCCCCAGCAAAAAGGCGTAGAAAAAATAGCTTATTTGTTTTTTTTATATAGGGCCAACCTGACCTCCCAGTCACGGCCCAATTTGACTCCCTTTCTGACATGACCATCCTTGGCTTCCTCTTTTGCCACAGTGAATCAGACTGCAGATTGGAGGAACAACATCTCACCTTCCGCCTGGGCAGCCTACTGTCAGGGTGAAAGGAAACGCTGGTAGATATAGGGAATGCTGGATGACCAAAGAAATTGAGGGTTTGGTTAAGAAAAAGAAGGAAGCATATGTCAGGTATAGACAGGATAGATCGAGTGAATCCTTAGAAGAGTATAAAGGCAGTAGGACCCAACATTGAGTTCTCCAATTTCAAATAATCTGCCTTCCCATTTCCCCGACTCTCTTTCCAGCCACCCCTCTCCCTTCCATTCCTCTGACCGATCCTACATCCAGCTACCAAATGGATTCATTCCTCCCATCCACCAACCAGGCTGTACCCTCTACCTGTGTTCACCTATCACTACCTCAGCACTCCACCCCTCTCCCCACCCAAAATCCTGCCCCTCACCTCCTTACCTGTAGCTCCCCTTACCCCCACCCCCAGTCCTGAAGAAGGGTTATACCTGAAACGTTGACTTCTCCACCTCCTGATGCTACCTGGCTTGTCGTGTTTTTCCAACCTCCTGCTTGTCTACCATCAAAGGTACAGTAGGATATAGAAAGGCTGGATTGGAGAAGTGTCAGATGTAGTTTAATCCAAGTAAATGAGATGTAATGCATTTTGGGAGGTCTAATGCAAAAGGTAAGTATACAGTATATTTAGGTGTATTGAGATACAGAGGGATCTTGGAGCACAAGTACATAGCTTCCTGGAAGTAGCAATACAAGTGAATAGGGTGGTATAGAAGGTGTATGGCATACTTGCCTTCATTAGTCAGGGCACTGAGTGCAAAAGTTGCCATGTCATGTTTCAGCTGTATAAATGTAGTTAGGTCATATTTGGAGTATTGTATACAGTTCGGATCACCACATAATAAGTAGAATGTGGGCGTTTTGGAGAAGGTGCGAAGAGATTTAACAGGATGTTGCCCAGTTTGGAGTGTTTTCGTGAGAAGGAGATGTTGGACAAACTTGGAATATTTTCACTAGAACATTGGAAGCTAAGGGGACGACTTCATAGAAGGATATAAAATTAAGTGAGGCGTGGATAGGATGAATTTTCTTTCCAGTTGGAAATGTCTAAATACTAGGGGGGGATAGGTTTAAGTTGAGAAGGGGAATGTTTAAGGAGGTGTGCGAGGCAGGTTTTTCACACAGAGGATGGTAGTTGTTGACAGTATTAGGCAAGAACTTTCAAAAGCTGACTGGGGGCAGATGTTCACAGGCAAAGGGACGGCTGGAAAATGGGAAGCTTCAGAAATGAGATAACGAGAATCCTGAGAAAGTATATTCCTGTTAAGGTGAAAGGGAACGCTGGTAGGTGTAGGGAATGCTGGATGACTAAAGAAATTGAGGGTTTGGTTAAGAAAAAGAAGGAAGCATATGTCAGGTATAGACAGGATAGATCGAGTGAATCCTTAGAAGAGTATAAAGGCAGTAGGAGTATACTTAAGAGGGAAATCAGGAGGGCAAAAAGAGGATATGAAATAGCTTTGACAAACAGAATTAAGGAGAATCCAAAGGATTTTTACAAATATATTAAGGACAAAAGGGTAACTAGGGAGAGAATAGGGCCCCTCAAAGATCAGCAAGGCGGCCTTTGTGTGGATCCACAGAAAATGGGGAAGAAACTAAACGAGTATTTTGCATTAGTATTTACTGTGGAAAAGGATATGGAAGATATAGACTGTAGGGAAATAGATGGTGACGTCTTGAAAAAATGCCCATATTACAGAGGAGGAAGTGCTGGATGTTTTGAAACACATAAAAGTGGATAAATCCCCAGGACCTGATCAGGTATACCCTAGAACTCTGTGGGAAGCTAGGGAAATGATTGCTGGGCCTCTTGCTGAGATATTTGTATCATCGATAGTCACAGGTGAGGTGCCGGAAGACTGGAGGTTGGCTAACGTGGTGCCACTGTTTAAGAAGGGCGGTAAGGACAAGCCAGGGAACTATACACCAGTGAGCCTGACCTCGGTGGTGGGCAAGTTGTTGGAGGGAATCCTGAGGGACAGGATGTACATCTATTTGGAAAGGCAAGGACTGATTATGGATAGTCAACATGGCTTTGTATGTGGGAAATCATGTCTCACAAACTTGATTGAGTTTTTTGAAGAAGTGGGCGGCACGGTGGCACAATGGTTAACACTGCTGCCTCACAGCGCCAGAGACCTGGGTTCAATTCCCGCCTCAGGCGACTGACTGTGTGGAGTTTGCACATTCTCCCCGTGTCTGCGTGGGTTTCCTCCGGGTGCTCCGGTTTCCTCCTACAGTCCAAAAATGTGCAGGTTAGGTGAATTGGCCATGCTAAATTGCCCATAGTGTTAGGTAAGGGGTAAATGTAGGGGAATGGGACTGGATGGGTTGCGTATCGGCGGGTCGGTGTGGACTTGTTGGACCGAAGGGCCTGTTTCCACACTGTAAGTAATCTAATCTATAAAGTAACATAGAGGATTGATGAGGGCAGAGCGGTAGATGTGATGTATATGGACTTCAGTAAGGTGTTCGACAAGGTTCCCCATGGGAGACTGGTTAGCAAGGTTAGATCTCATGGAATACATGGAGAACTCGACAATTGAATACAGAACTGGCTCAAAGGTGGTGGTGGACGGTTGTTTTTCAGACTGGAGGCCTGTGACCAATGGAGTGCCACAAGGATCGGTGCTGGGTCCTCTAATTTTCGTCATTTATATAAATGATTTGGATATGTGCATAAGGGGTAGCATTAGTAAGTTTGCAGATGACACCAAAATTGGACGTGTAGTGGGCAGCGAAGAGGGTTACCTCAGATTACAACAGGATCTGGACCAGATGAACCAGAAGTGGCAAATGGAGTTGAATTCCAATAAATGCATGGTGCTGCATTTTGGGAAAGCAAATCTTAGCCGGACTTATACACTTAATGGTAAGGTCCTGGGGAGTGTTGCTGAACAAAGAGATCTTGGAGTGCAGGTTCATAGCTCCTTGAAAGTGGAGCCGCAGGATAGTGAAAGAGGCGTTTGGTGTGCCTTCCTTTATCAGTCAGAATATTGAGTACAGGAGTTGGGAGGTCATGTTGCAGCTGGTTAGGCCATTGGTTAGGCCCTGTTAGAATATTGCGTGCAATTCTGGTCTCCTTCCTATCGGAAGGATGTTGTGAAACTTGAAAGGGTTCAAAAAAGATTTACAAGGAAGTTGCCAGGGTTGGAGGATTTGAGCTTTAGGGAGAGGCTGAACAGGCTGGGGCTGTTTTCCCTGGAGAGTCAGAGGCTGAGGGGTGACCTTATAGAGGTTTACAAAATTATGAGGGGCATGGATAGGATAAATAGACAAAGTCTTTTCTCTGGGTTGGCGAGTCCAGAACTAGAGGGCATAGGTTTAGGGTGAGAGTGGAAAGATATAAAAGGGACCTAAGGGACAACATTTTCATGCAGAGGGTGGTACATGTATGGAATGAGCCGCTAGAGGAAGTGGTGGAGACTGGTACAATTGCAGCATTTACAAGGCATTTGGTTGGGTATATGAATAGGAAAGGTTTGGAGGGATATGGGCCAGGTGCTGGCAGGCGGTACTAGATTGGGTTGGGATAACTGGTCAGCATGGACAGGAAGAGTCTGTTTCCGTGCAGTACATCTCTATAACAGCCCAAGGTCCAAATGCACACACTCACCCCAAACCCTACTCACTTCCTTTACTGTTGGTCAGCTGAGTTGCCTCTTTGTATTGGACCCTTGGCACAGGCTAAACTTGTAGGAAGTATTGCCTCATTCAGCAATTTCAACCTACACATTGTATCCAAGTAAGTTTTCTCCCCCCCTAAAATGGTTTCAACATGAGATTTGGAACTCCAGAATTCTGTCCGACTTCCAATTCCCCCATCTGCCATGAACCAGCTGGTGCCTCCGCAGGTGGGCGGAGGGGGTGAATCCCTTCCCACACTGAGAGCAGGTGAACGGCCTGCCCCCCAGTGCTGGATCTGCTGGTGGTTCAGCAGCTTAGCTGAGCATGTGAACCCCTTCCCACACATGGAGCAAGTGAATGGCCTCTCTTCAGTGTGGACTCTATGGTGGGTCTGCAGATTGCCTACCTGAGTGAACGTCTTCCCTCACACAGAGCAGGTGAATGGCCTCTCCCTGGTGTGGACCTGCTGGTGGGTCAGCAGGCTGAAAGAATTGATTAATCCCTTACTTCGCTCGGAGCAGATGAATGGCCTCTCCCTACTGTGAACCCACTGGTGGTTCAGCAGCTAATGAACTTAAAAGACCCTACGCAGACAACAAGCTAAACAAACTTTATTTACAAAATACCTCACACATTTTGTAACAAACGCTACTTTGACAACCAGGCAGACGACTAGGCCACCAGGATATATGAACATCAACAAGCCACAAAAAGACATGACCCACAATCCTACATATAGATGAAGAAGGACACCACTTTGACTGGGACTACATATCCATCCTGGTACAAGCCAAACAGAGACACGCACAGGAATTCATGGAAGCATGGCATTCCAACCGGAACTGTCTGAACAAACACATCGAATTGGATCCCATCTATCATCCTCTGATAAAAAAGAACAGTAAATGGCATTACCAACACTACGAAACCTAATTACATAAATAGAAAGTGGGACATAGCACCAGCACTTCACCGGAGGCTCACTGATGATGTCACCTAGAAGGTTGACGAAACGTCTGAAAACAAACCTTCCAGCTCATCGAGCAAACTTACATCCAGAACCTCAACCTGAGCTACAAATCTTTTCAAAACTCACTAATCCTTATGTTCCTCCAGTTGGATCAGTTGAAGCATGGAGCTCACACAGAACATGAGGGGGGTTTACCTTTCACTAGGAATGGTATTGTTTCTTTTCAGGCTGAATCACTGGCTAATGTTCTTTCCAAAGTTAGGAGACACCCCATTTGGGCACGTATGGATGTTTTTTCTCGCTCTGTTTCCAGACTTACGGATGTTTGAAATCGGCGTCCACGGGCACAGTTTCTCTTGATACGTTCAAAGGCCAATAATGTTCAGGTCGTGCTGAACCAGGTGAATCTTTCAGATCTAGACATGAAGTTTAGTTTGAATTTGCTTTATGTGAATCAGCCCTTCCCTTGCAGCTCTTCGTGAGTAACTGAACAGAGCCACATGTCTTTGAACACATGGAGCTGGATAGTTCAGGGAACTGGAGTGACGAAGAATTTGGACCAGACTTGAAACGTTAACTCTGTTTTTCTCCATAGACGGTTCCAGACCTGCAGAGTTCCTCCAGCAATTTATATTTTTGTTGCAGGATGTGTTGCCTGTTCCTTCCTTCCTTCCTTCCTTTGCCTCATCAGCTGGATTGACAAGTTGTGGCTCTCCCCCTACAAAGATGGTAGCTGCGCATGCGCCGCGCTGCACATTGTCCCAATAAAGATTGGCGTCTTTAAACCCGAGCCCCCGCCGTGAACACGGACAGAGGGAGAGATAAATTCCTTATTGAGGGTTGAAAGACACTTACCGAACATGTTCACTAAGACTGCCAGAGCATTCGCTGATTCACCGCTGTTCCCAGGGTGTTGTTTGTGGATCTGGGCAACAATCGTCCCTGCAATGTGACAGTAATAGCATTAAATTGGTAAACACACATCTTACCAACATTAAATGTTGCCTCTGGTCATTTGTTCTCCATTATAATGAAATGGCAGATCATGTGTCAGCATCAACTGCGTCTTGACAGATTGCTGGACGTGGAACAAAAAAAAAAGAGGATTTTTCATGCATTTTAGTTACTACAACATATATCTGTCTACCAAATATCTTTTTAGATTAGATTAGATTACTTACAGTGTGGAAACAGGCCCTTCGGCCCAACAAGTCCACACCGACCCGCCGAAGCGTAACGCACCCATACCCCTACATTTACCCCTTTACCTAATACTACGGGCAATTTAGCATGGCTAATATCTTGAAGCTGATCATCTGCAAAATGGCATGAAACATTACTTCTGGTGGTGGGTGTTGGTTTATTCAGCATATAGAATACAGGAATGACTCTTTCTTCAGGTTTCCCATTTGAACCATTAAATATTGCTACCATTTTGGACAGGGAAACTGTCTAACAGGTCATCTCTGGCCCATGAGCATTTCCGTGGAGTCCACTGACATGAAGCGCCTTTGCAGGTTGCTCCTTGACCCCCCCCAACAGACCACCTGACCTCTCCCTGTCCTTTAGTCCTCCTCCATGTGTCATCACAATATCCTTCAGGCTGTTGTTGCTGTATCAAGTCTTCTTGTCTAATTGATTCAACACTCCTCCTCCTTATGTACAGGAATTGCTGCCCAGCCTATATAAGACCTCGATAACAAATAAGTAGACCTGAGTTCCAGATCAAGCCACAACCAAGTGGTTCCATAAGCTTTCCAAGTGAAGTGAAACACGGCCTAGCCAATGATTCCTCTGAGACACACTGTACAAAGACGTTTCCTAATTTCCCTGCTCGAGATGAATAGAATCCTACTCGTTTCACTGTTCTTTAATATGGACGGGTATTGATTCCCCGAGCACTTGACTGTTCTAATTCTTTGTTTAGATCAGAGTGGTGCTGGAAAAGCACAGCAGGTCAGGCAGCATCCGAAGATGGAAAATCGACGTTTCAGGCAAAAAGCCCTCGTCAGGCTTTTCCAGCACCACTCTAATCTAGACTCTGGTTTCCAGCATCTGCAGTCCTCACTTTTGCCTCATTCTAATTCTGTTATTGAGCCCCTGACTGGCCTCGAGACAAGTGTAGAACTTGTCATGTGCCACCATTAAGCCACACCTATAAACTTGTCTCCCATTCACTCCCAGTGTTCACACATAAACCAGCAACTGGGACATTAATAAAAACTGACTTCGATTATGATTAATTACCAGTGGAATAAAGAGCAAATGTTCAGCTCAAAAAGCAAAGTTTCAACGGAACATTGTACAATGAGAGTGTCAAACTCGCGACTTCAGAAAAAAAATCTTTCAGTCCACTAACTGAGATAGCCGGACATATTATCAGGGTATAACCACTTCTCTTTTCAAGGCGAGGTAACTTCTTAGAATCCACGAAAATAAATAAATTGACCAGCAGAAGTCCACGGCTCCAATGCTTTCTGCTCAAAAATTAGCAAAATCATTAACATTCCGGTTCGCTTTTGTTTCTTTCTCGACATTGACATCCAGTTTCTTCAGCTTCTCTTCCTGAATGCAAAGTCGTTTGCCTGTTTTTTGTCTTTATTTTGAAAGCAGATTCGCTTCAATATCAAGCAGAATGTGGAAATTTAGATTAAGTTTGTATTTGCACAAAGGCAGTGAAAATCTTTTGACATCAATCTCGAATATATTTGCCCCACACACCAGATGAAAAGCTGATTACTTCTCTGGAAAATCTGCAGGCAGTGTAGCAGAGTGGCGCAGCGGGAGCGTGCTGGGCCCATAACCCAGAGGTCGATGGATCGAAACCATCCTCTGCTATATACCTAAGGTCTCCAGCATATTTTTTTTTCTATACCTTACCTCCGCATCCGTTTCCCCAAAACATTTTTGGAGATGTGAAATAAATATCTCACGATGATATACTGGCCTAATGTAGAAATATGAGGTAGGACATTTGTGGAGGTCTGAGTGGTGTTCTCCTGTTCTCTGTACCATTTGTTGAGGAGGGCAATGCTTGCTCCTGGTAAAAACAAAGACTGCAGATGCTGGAAACCAGATTCTGGATTAGTGGTATTGTACTCTATGCTACTTTCTCCCCACCCCCACCCTCCTCTAGTTTATCTCTCCACGCTGCAGGCTCTCTGCCTTTATTCCTGATGAAGGGCTTTTGCCCGAAACGTCGATTTCGCTGCTCCTTGGATGCTGCCTGGACTGCTGTGCTCTTCCAGCACCACTGATCCAGAATGCTTGTTCCTGGCCACTCGGGTGTGAGAGAAAAATTTAGAAACAGAATGATGTAATTATCCTCCAGTGGAGAGAGCCCGGGTCCTGGGAGACAGAATGAGAAGCAGACGTTCTGGAAACTCGTTGCTGCATGCAATTCTTGGAGCAATGTAGAATGTATTTCATAGTCAGCCAGTTTCAGCAGGTCAGAGGGCTCTCGGCGTAGGATTCCCCACTTTGGGGGCTTTTACCTTTATGTAGACGTGCGAGAGATCCCCGGTTCAAATCCCCGACCAGCTCTCGTATTTGACTTGTGCAAAAATGCCCGATCAAGTTTTTCAAAAGGAAGCTTCGTCAAAAGTAGGGATGGGGCAGGGCTACCGTTGCAGTGAACGCGGGCAAAGGGAAACATTTGTGCAAAGTGAAAGCAACATTGCTCGCCCGCGCAATCCGACTCCGAATGAATCCTCCTCCAGCTGCGTTATTGCTCAGTTCCGAGTGTGAAATTTCAGGAAGCGGGGAAGTGAAGTGACTGGAGACAGCGCTCGACGTTAATGCTGCCGTGTATGAGGATTGTCAGCAGTGATGGCAGATTGGAAAGTTGGGACAGTTCTCCTTGGAGAACAGAAGGCTGAAAGCTGGCCTGATTGAAGTTTTCCAAGGCATGAGGAGTCGAGACAGAGGAAACAATGTAGTGAAAGTGCTCCCACGCCTGAAAGGATCGAAAGCGATTAGGCAGAGATTTAAAGTCATTAGGTAAAGTAGCAAAAGTGATATTTAGGAAGAACACTTTCCCACAGGGAGTGGTTGAGGTCAGGAAATCAGGTTTGACAGTGACAAAGGCAGATTCAATGGACATTAGATTAGATTACTTCCAGTGTGGGAACAGGCCCTTCGGCCCAACAAGTCCACACCGACCCGCCGAAGCGTAACCCACCCCTACCCCTACATTTACCCCTTACCTAACACTATGGGTAATTTAGCATGGCCAATTCACCTGACCCTGCACATCTTTGGACTGTGGGAGGAAACCGGAGCACCCGGAGGAAACCCACGCTGACACGGGGAGAACGTGCAAACTCCACACAGTCTATCGCCTGACATAACAGGGAATTCGGGATAGTCATATTCAAGGTAACAATGTCGAGATTTACAGGGTGAAGGCAAGATTACGATATGAAGGTGGGCTGCATCACATTCTGTGATTCTGAGTGAACTGTCAGTTCGACCAACAGATTGTGGCAATTTAGACAAACTTTATACTTACATAGCCGCCATACGTCTGTGCAACAGCACATTACACAGCAGCAGCGGAGATCTGATTTCTTGATTTGAAACACACCAGAAATTGAGCTTCAATTAAATACAATGAGCCTGACGTGATTTGAACACGCAACCTTCTGATCTGGACTCAGATGCGCTGCACACCCCCATGCTCGCCGTTATGCAAGATTAAGGAAATTGACCGAACTGCAATGGTTTTGTTACGTTATAACTTGAGAACGGAGGTCAACGGTTCATGGCTGCTCTGTCTCACTCTCTCTCTCTCTCGCTCTGTCTCTCTCAACAATTTCCAACTCTCTCTAAATAAAATCTGAAAATAACTGCGGACGCTGTACATCTGAAACAAAAAAAAAACAGTAGTTGCTGGAAAAGCTCAGCAGGTCTTGCAGCATCTGTGAAGAAACATCCTTCCACAGAACTGATGGTGATTGGGAAAATATCAGTTAATAGACAGAAGAGAGGGTGGGAGGAAGGCGGACGGAGTAAATGATAGATGGGGTCGAGCCCAAAGTGAGATAAGAACGGTTGAACAGAGAAAGGAGTTGATCACGTTCTGTCTGGGAGGGTTAAAGGAGACTGTTAGTGACTAACAATTGGTGGTGTGTAATGGCAGACTATGTGACAACAAGGTAAAAACAATGACTGCAGATGCTGGAAACCAGATTCTGGATTAGGTGTTGCTGGAAGAGCACAGCAGTTCAGGCAGCATCCGAGGAGCTTCAGCAAAATCGACATTTCGGGCAAAAGCCCTTCATCAGGAATAAAGGCAGAGAGCCTGAAGCGTGGAGAGATAAGCTAGGGGAGGGTGGGGGTGGGGAGAAAGTAGCATGCATAGCAGGTCAGGCAGCATCCGAGGAGCAGCGAAATCCAGAATTCCAGAAGGAAACAGCTGGAACGACTGAGTGAATCTTCTCCCGCAACAGCAGTTTCTTTCCTTAAAAAGGACAAGGGTGGATCAGATAGGGTTTCATTTCCACCCTAAAATGGTTTCATCATTAGCTTCCGAACTCCAGATTTCTGACTGAATTGCAATTCTGCTGCGGCGGGATTCGAAGCCGGAACTCTGCAGAACTGGGTTGATAGTCCAGTCAATATTGGCACTTCGGCCGTCCCTCCTTCAATCCCCCTGCAATGGCATGTGAACTCAGGGTGGGAGGAGCTGGGCACTGACAGCAGGTGAGCGGCCACTCCCCAGTATGGACCCACCGGTGGGCCAGCAGGCCGGAAGAATCGGTTAATCCTTTCCTGCCCTCGGAGCAGGTGGATGACCTCTCCTCAATATGGAGCTGCTGGTGATTCAGCAACGCAGCCGAGCAAGTGAATCCCTTCCCACACAAGGGGCAGGTGACTGGCTTCTCCCTCGTGTGGGTCTGATAGTGCGTCCACAGGTAGCCCACCTGACTGAACCCCCTCCCAGACGCGGGGCCCTCTTTCCCCTGTGGACCCGCTGTTGCATTGGCAGGTTGCACATCTGACTGAAGCCTTTCCCGCACTCAGGGCAGGTTAACAGTCTCTCTCCGTTGTGAACCCGCTGGTGCGTCAGTCGAGAGGAAGATTCGATGAATCTCTTCCCACACACAGAGCAGATGAACAGCCTCTCCGCGGTGTGAATGCTTTTGTGGGTTTCAAGCACCGAAGGGGAAGGGAATCCTTTCCCACAGTCCCCACTTCTCCATTGTGTGTGTGTGTGTGTGTGTGGGTTTGGGGGGGGCGGTGTCATTGTGTTGCTCTGGGTTCGCCAGCCAGCTGCAATTACAAACAGAACAGGTATACAGTCTCTGGTCTCTGATGGTGTGGTTTTTATTCCCCAAGCTGAGTAAAGCGATTTTCAGTCAGTGCCCTCAATCTCCCTCACTTGGGTATCTATGTCTCAATGCTCTTCCTGCCACACCAGTATCCAAAATCTCTCAAGCTAACAAAAACATTTATTCTCAATTTGAATGGCTGCTAATATTCAGGTCCCAATGAATCAAGTGACTCTGTCAGAAGTTGACGTATCATTTGTTTTCAGATTTCTTTCGACATGATTCCTGCAAAAAAAATCACAAAATATGTGATCACTGTCAGTACAGTTAAATGAACATAACATAGGTGACAATTCCTGTAGATTCCCAGATGCCTGCTGATCACACATTATCCAGGACACAGAAACCTGAAATCCCTCATGCAGCCAGATACCTTAAGTGTATATGGAGGAAAACGTCATTTAGGTGACAATGATCCGGAACAAGCTGCCTACTAGGATGCTGGGAAATGGAGCTGAATCAGGGACATGACAATGAAATGTTAAGGCTGCTTGAGAAAAAAAAGCCAGTAAAGTTGCTGAATGATTTCCTTCTGTCCTATTCAATGAAAAAGATGACAAGAAATACAGGCCGTAACTCCATTACTGCATTAGATTGTGAAAAATAATAGCCATGAAGCTTTTACAACAGCGAATAATATCAGACATACACCCTATGAAACAACACAAATGTACATTTTATATCATTGTGCTAACCCTTAAATACTGCTCAGTTCCATGAGAAACTACCCTCTTAATTGTGAAAATGATGAAAGAAGCGGTCGGTTTCCAAGGTGCAAATTGTATTCAAATAGACATGTCAAACTGAGGGGAAAAAATGAGAATACCTTTAAGAGGGACACAGCATCTGAGCACCTTCAGGCAGCATCCAAGGAGCAGCGAAATCGACGTTTCGGTCAAAAGCCCTTCATCAGGAATAAAGGCAGTGAGCCTGGAGCGTGGAGAGATAAGCTCGAGGAGG
>NC_057753.1:11248360-11251641 GCF_004010195.1 Chiloscyllium plagiosum
TCCTTGTTACGGTTGGAGGGGTTGGGTCTGAGGGCAGAGGTGCGGGATGTGGACGAGATGCGTTGGAGGGCATCTTTAACCATGTGGGAAGGGAAATTGCGGTCTCTAAAGGAGGAGGCGGCCATCTGGTGTGTTCTGTGGTGGAACTGGTCCTCCTGGGAGCAGATACGGCGGAGGCGGAGGAATACACTCCCACACTCCGGGCAGGTGAATGGCCTCTCCCCGATGAGGACCTGTTACCGCGTCAGGAGGGTGGAAGAATCAACGAATATTTCCCGCACACAGAGCAGGTTAACAGTCTCTGGTGGTGTGATTTTGATGCCCCAAGCTGAATAAATCATTAAAGTGCCTTTCACAGTCAGTGCCCTGAATCTACCTCACTTGGGTATCTGTGCCTCAATGTTCTTCCTGCCACAATCTCTCAAGCAGACAAAAACAAACATTTCTGCTCAATTGGAATGGCTGCTGATATTCAAGTCCCAATGAATCAAGTGGCTCTGTTAGAAGTTGAGGTATCATTTGCTTTCAGATCCACACTGGGGAGAGGCCGTTCAACTGCTGTTAGTGCTTCACCAGCTTCTCCCACCTGCAGAGGCACCAGTGAGTTCATGTTGTTAGAAATGGGGTAAAGTTTTGTTTTTGCAGATATAGAAAAAGCATACAGAAAAGGGGTACAGCAAGAGAACTATTAACCCTGCAGGTAGTTAGGGACTTTTCAGTGTATAATTGTAGTTAATTAAATGCTAACTTTGGTGTGTAATTACTATAACAAAAAGTTCTTTTTGTAAAATTTATGCTTTCAGCAAAAAGCTGAGATAACCGAAATGCTTGAGCTATACAAAATGATACAAGTTAATGAAATGTCCGAGGATGGAATGTACCAGCAGAATTGATACAAAATGTTAAACCAGATCTTGACAAAATAAATATATGTTATCAGCATTTACAGAAAGGAAGGTTGCCAGCCTGGGGAAGGGGGAAGTAATAAGGGTGGAGCACAGCTGGGCAGTGGTCTGGCACAGTAAGAGAGATTGGGTAATTAGGAGTCTGGAGAGATGCCCTCACTCAGCTCAAAGGGTATAACTGTACACTAACCTAAGTTCTAATTTGCTCAATTGCTTTGTGCAGTTGCAGCCCGTACTTGCAAGTCCGTAATAAATTGTCTTGTTTCCAGATTTGTTGGTCTCGTCTAAAATTTTATTGAGTTTGTTTCTATCAATGTGCCATTGCAGGGGGATTGAAGGAGTGACGGCCGAGTGCCATTACCAACTGGACGATCAACCCGGTTCTGGGGACTCATGGGTTTGAATCCCACCGCAGCAGATTGTGGAATTGGAATTCAGTCAGAAATCTGGGTTCAGCATCTAATGAGGAAACCATTTTCAGCGGGAAAAAAACCCATCTGATTCACTCCTGTCCTTTTTAGGGAAGGAAACTGCCTTTGCAAAAGGGATTCAACCAGTTGTCCCAGTTGCATCCTTTACCCGGTCTGGCCTATACGTGATTCCAGACCCACAGCAGTGTGGTTGACTCTTGACTGCCCTCCCTCCGGCAAATGATTGGGGAGAAATTCACTTGGATACAGTGTATAGGTTGAAATTGCTACAGGTGAAGGCTGTACCAAGGATCCAGTTATAAAGGGAGAACTCAGTGCTGACCAATAGTAAAGGAAGTGGGGTGGAGAGTGTGTGTACACTTTGAGCTTGAGCTGTTGAAAAAGAAGCTACCTTTTGTACACCTTTTAGCTGGGGAGATCCGAAGATGTAACAAAGTTGGATCGCAATAATTGTTACCTGAACTTACTGTCAGATTCAACAGGTTTCTTTTTAAAGGCGTTCATATGTTTCAGGCTGCAGCACTAAGTTTCCAATGTCATGTATCAAAAGAAACAGTGAATGAGTAGCTAGTATGGTTAGAAATTATAAGTTTCTCATCTCTGCAGATTCTGCATCGTTTCATCGGCATTGTAAAGTTTATTGGCACCAACAGGATTTAGAACAAAGAACAAAGAAAATGTACAGCCCAGGAACAGGCCCTTCGGCCATCCAACCCAGAGCCGATCCAAATGTACTGTCTAACCCTGTAGGTCAATTCCTAAGCATCTGTATCCCTCTGCTCCCCACCGACTCATGCATCTGTCCAGACGCATCTTAAATGAATCTACCGTGCCTGCCTCTACCACCTCTGCTGGCAACGCGTTCAAAATGCCCACCACCCTCTGTGTGAAGTACTTGCCGCGTGTATCCCCCTTAAACTTTCCACCTCTCACCTTGAAAGCATGACCTCTCGTTATTGAATAATTTGTGGGCTGTATTCACTAAAAACAAAGATTAAAAATCACACAACACCAAGTTGTAGTCGGACCGGTTTATTTGGAAGCACTAGCTTTCGGAGCGCTGCTCTTTCATCGGGTAGCTGTGGAGCAGGATCATAAGACACAGAATTTACAGCAAAAGATCAGTGTCATGCAACTGAAATGATATATTGAACAAATATGGATTGTTGTTGAGTCTTTCATCTTTTAGAATGGGTTGCAGGTTTCCGTTTATTAATATGTAAATCCCAGAACTTCTTTTAAATCACATTTTCAGGATAACTTAAGGTGATAAAAGTGACATCTCAGCTCAGACAGTGCATGAAAGGTGTGAGGTTAGAGTCTGTCTGTATCCCAATTTTGACTGGTTTATTTCCAAAGTAGGAATTTATGAAATATTACATGGATTGAATGTCTGTAGATTGTGTGCTTTTTGAGCAAAATAGAATATATCTGCAAATATAATTCTGCAAATGTAAATTCACCCCAAAACTTGTCTGTGTGCGTGCATGAGAGAGAGACTGTGTTTGCGTGTGTGCATGCTTGGTAAATTGTGTGTGTGAGGTGTATGTGTGTGTATGAGAGAGAGCCTGTGTATGAGAGAGGGTATGCACAAGTGTGTGAGTATGTAAGAGTGTGTGTGTGAGTGTGAGAGACAGAGTGTACAGTGTGGTTGGGTCACTTGTTGTGTGACGTGAACCCAAGGTCTCGCTTGAGGCCATCCTCATGTGTTCCAAACTTGGCTATCAGCCTCTACTCAAATTGCACTTAAATTGGAAGGGGACTAATATACTAGCAGGGAGATTTGCTAGAGCTGCTCGAGAGGATTTAAACTAGTAAGGTGGTGTGGGGGGAGGTGGAGGGAGGTGGGTGGGACCCAGGGAGATAGTGAGGAAAGAGATCAATCTGAGACTGGTACAGTTGAGAACAGAAGTGAGTCAAATAGTCAGGGCAGGCAGGGACAAGG
>NC_057753.1:11254314-11269112 GCF_004010195.1 Chiloscyllium plagiosum
GCAGGTCGATAGGATAGTGAAGGCAGCGTTTGGTATGCTTTCCTTTATTGGTCAGAGTATGGAGTACAGGAGTTGGGAGGTCATGTTGCAGCTGTACAGGACATTGGTTAGGCCACTGTTGGAATATTGCGTGCAATTCTGGTCTCCTACCTATTGGAAGGATGTTGTGAAACTTGAAAGGGTTCAGAAAAGATTTACAACAATTTTGCCAGGGTTGGACGGTTTTAACTATAGGGAGACACTGAACAGGCTGGGGCTGTTTTCCCTGGAGCGTTGGAGGCTGAGGGGTGACCTTAATAGAGGTTTACAAGATAATGAGGGGCATGAATAGGGTAAATAGGCAAAGTCTTTTCCCTGGAGTCAGGGAGTCCAGAACTAGAGAGCATACGTTTAGGGTGAGAGGGGAAAGTTATAAAAGAGGGGCAACTTTTCACACAGAGGGTGGTACGTGTATGGAATGAGCTGGCAGAGGAAGTGGTGGAGGCTGGTACAATTGCAACATTTAAGAAGCAGTTGGATGGGTATATGAATAGGAAGGGTTTGGAGGGATATGGGCCGGGTGCTTGCAGGTGGAACTAGATTGGGTTGGGATATCTGGTCGGCATGGACGAGTTGAACCGAAGGGTCTGTTTCCATGCTGTACATCTTTATGACTCTGTGATAATCCTGCAAATGTAAATTCACCCCATAACTTGTGTGTGTGTGTGTGTACGCACGTGCATGCATGAGAGAGTAGAGAAAGAGAGAGTTTGTGTGTGTGCATACTGGGTAAATTGCGTGTGTGATGGAATATAAGCATTTGAGAGGATGTGTGTGTGGGTGAGTGTGTGAGGTGTATGTATGTGTCAGAGAGCCTATGTATGCACAAGTATGTGAGTATATAAGTGTGTGTGTGTGTGAGTGTGAGAGACAGAGTGTATAGTGTAGTTGGGTCACCTGTAGTGTGACATGAACCCAAGGTTGAGGCCATCCTCATGTGTTCCAAACTTGGCTATCAGTCTCTGCTCAGCCACAAGAAACAGTTAAGCGGTTACGCAACACACATTGGAGAGGGCAGGGTGGGACTTGTCTTTCGATTTGCAGAATGTGGGAGGATCTAGATGCTGTGATTCAGGGCAAATACATGCTGGAGGACCTTGGGCTCAGATATGGAGCTGGAAGCCAGGGTGAGACACGTTGGGCGTAAAGCGGCAGGTTAACCTCACAGCGCCAGGGACCAGGGTTCGATTCCATCCTCAGGGGACTGTCAGTGTGGAATTTGGAACATTCTGCCCTTGTGTCTGCATGGGTTACCTCCAGGTGCTCCACTTTCCTCCCACAGTTGAAATATCTGCAGCTTAGGGTGGATCGGCCATGCTAATGTGTCCAGGGATGTGCAGCCTCTGGTAGGTTAGCCATGGGCAACTGAAGGGCTGTAGGGCAATAGGGTGGGTCTGTGTGAGATGCTGTTTGGAGGGTCGGTGTGAATTCGATGGGCCAAAAGGCCTGTCAGGATTCTATGATTCTACTGCCTTAGCCATGTGTATATTGAGAAATGATTGCCCCAAAACTACTGTGGGAGGAGTGGGTTCCAGTTCATGGGACACTAATAGGAGTCCTAGGGAATTGAGAAATTCTCAATGAGACATTCAGAAACATCATTAAAGTCTAAACGCATGCATGGAGGACCTTGGGCTCAGAGATGGAGCTGGAAGGCAGGGCTTTTTAAAAAAAAGCTGCAGAAATCTTTCTGAAACTTACATGCAAGTATGTGCAGTTAGGGCACAGTTCAGGACAGGCTGTAAGGGGTGAATGGCCTTTTCCTAGTCTTGTGGAATTGGTCCAATTGTATAGAAAGAGAGTCAGAGTTGTAGAGTATAGAAACAAACCCTTCGGTCCGTGACGACCAGATATCCTAAATTAATCTGGTGACCCATTTGCCAGCATTAGATTAGATTAGATTACCTACAGTGTGGAAAGGTCCACATATTTATCTTTCCCCTCTTATCCTAAACCTTCCTGTTCATGTACCCATCCAGCTGCTGCAAATGTTGCAATTGCACCTGCCTCTACAAATTCCTTTGGCAGTTTGTTCAATACACATACTACCCTCTGCATGAAAAAGTTGCCTCTGAGGTCCCTTTTAAACCTTTTCCCTCTTACCCTAAACCTATGCCCCTCTAGTTTGGGACTCTGTACCCTGGGGAAAAGACATACAAAGGTTGGGCAGCCAACCAACATGCAAAAGGAATAAAATGTCGAGCCAAGAGGGGAGAAATTTGTGGCTTCAGCTTTTTCTATCCGATTGGCGTTTGGACCCTTAAAATTTGTCGATAAAACCAGCCTCTCAACAAAACATACTGAGCATGCTCCTCGGTGTCAGTAAGGACTGCGCATGTTCGCCGGTGTCAGCAAAGCAATGCACATGCTCCTTGGTGTCCGCAGAAATGGCACGCGACCGTCTTTCCATGGGCCAATTGGAAGCCAATCAGAGCCCCCTAGTGTCTGGATGCGGAAGTTGGACCATGAGCTTCTGAAGCTGCTCCTCTCTCTCTGAATGAAGATTGAGCTTCACCTCAGACTGCAACTTCCTTCCTTTATCCAACATCTGTGAGCGCGGCACTCTGTTTTCTCACCCTCTCCGTTTTACATTTGTTTTCATTCTGGGGTTTAATTGTTGACTTGCAGCAACTGAATGGAATGGGAGTGAATCCAGGAGAGGACAGATTCTGGAAAAGTTGGTCCTGGTCTGTGTCCCAGTTGGGAGAAAGTGAGGACTGCAGATGCTGGAGACCAGAGTTGAAAAATGTGATGCTGGAAAAACACAGCAGGCCAGGCAGTATCTGAGGAGCTGTCCCAATTGGCAAAGACACAGCAAATCTAATGCACAAGGTGAAGTTATAGGCTTTACTATGAAAAAATTAGGAAGGAGGTGCATTGTTTAAATGGTGATACCTTGAGCATAGAACATTACAGCATAGTACAGGCCCTTTGGCCCTCTTTGCACTATCCTGTGAAACCAATCTGAAGCCCATCTAACCTACACCATTCCATCCATTCTCATCCATATGTTTATCCAATGACCATTTAAATGCCTGTAAAATTGGCAAGCTTACAACTGTTGCAGGCAGTGCGTTCCACACCCCACTATTCTCTGAGTAAAGAAACTACTTCTGACATCTGTCCTATATCTATCGCCCCTCAATTTGAAGCTATGTCACCTTGTGCTAGCCATCACCAACCTAGGAAAAAGACTCTCACTGTCCACGCGATCTAACCCTCTGATTGTCTTATGTCTCAATTAAGTCACCTCTCAACTTTATTCTGTGTAACAAAAACAACCTCAACTCCCTCAACTTTTCCTTGTAAGACCTTCCCTCCATACCAGGCAACATCCTAGTAAATCTCTTCTGAACCCTTTCTAAAGCTTCCATATCCTTCCTATAATGCGGTGACCAGAACTGTATGCAGTATTCCAAGTGCGACTGCGTTGACAGCAGAGTTTTGTACAGCTGCCACGTGACCTCATGGTACCAAAACTCAAACCCTCTACTGATAAAAGCTAACACACCATATGCCTTCTTAATAGCCCTATCAACCCAGGCGGCAACTTTGATGGATCTATGTACATGGACACTGAGATCTCTCTGCTCATCTACACCACCAAGACTCTTACCATTTGCCCTGTACTCTGAATTCCTGTTACTCCTTCCAAAGTGAATCACCTCACACTTTTCTGCGTTAAACTCTATTTGACACCTCTCAGCCAAGCTCTGCAGCTTATCTATGTCCCTCTGTAACCCACAGCATTCTTCGGCACTATCCACAACTGTACCAACCTTCATGTCTTCCGCATATTTACTAACCCATCCTTCTACACCCTCATCCAAGTTGTTTATAAAAATGACAAACATCAGTGGACCCAAAACAGATCCTTGCCACTAATACCTGAACTCCAGGATGAACATCTCCCATTAACCACTATCTTCTGTCTCCTTTCAGCTAGCCAGTTTCTGATCCAAACTGCTAAATTGCCCTCAACCCCATGCCTTTGTATTTTGTGCAGTAGCCTAGCGTGCGGAGCCTTATCAAATGGCACGGTGGCATAGTGGTTAGCACTGCTGCCTCACAGCACCAGAGACCCGGATTCAATTCCTGTCTCGGGCAACTGTCTGTGTGGAGTTTGCACATTCTCCCCGTGTCTGCGTGGGTTTCCTCCGGGTGCTCTGGTTTCCTCCCACAGTCCAAAAGATGTGCAGGTTAGGTGAATTGGCTATGCTAAATTGCCTATAGTGTTAGGCGAAGGGGTAAATGTAAGGGGATGGGTCTGGGTGGGTTGCTGTTCGGAGGGTCAGTGTGGACTTGTTGGGCCTAAGGGCTTGTTTCCTCACTGTAAGTAATCTTAAAAAAAAACACCTTACTGAAATCCATATACACCACATCAACTGCTTTACCCTCATCCACCTGTTTGGTCATCTTCTCAAAGAACTCAATAAGGTTTGTGAGACACAATCTCCCCTTCACAAAACTGTGTTGACTATCCCTAATCAACTTATTCCTATCGGAGTGATTATAAATCCTATCTCTTATAACCTTTTCCAATACTTTACCCACAACTGAACTAAGGCCCATTGGTCTATAATTACCAGGGTTGCCTCTACTCCCCTCCTTGAACAATGGAACAACACTTGCTATCCTCCAGTCTTCTGGTACTACTCCTGTAGATAATGACAACATAAAGATCAAAGCCAAAGGCTCGGCTATCTCCTCCCTGGCATCCAAGAGAATCCTCGGATTAATCCCATCCGGCTCAGGGGATTTATCTACTTTCACACTTTCCAGAATTTCTAACACTGCCTACTTGTGAACCTCAATCCCATCTAGTTTCTAATCTGTTTCTCAGTATTCTCCTCGACAACATTGTCTTTTTCCAGTGTGAATACTGATGAAAAATATTCATTTAGTGCTTCCTCTGTCTCCTGAGACTTCACTGACAACTTCCCACCACTGTCCTTGATTGGCCCTAATCTAATCATTCCTTTATCCCTTATATATCTATAGAAAGCTTTTGGTTTTTCCCTGATCCTATCCGCCAACAACTTCTCATGTCCCTTACTCGTCTTAGCTTTCTCTTTAGGTCTTTCCTGGCTATCTTGTAACTTTCCTTTATCCCTTATATATCTATAGAAAGCTTTTGGTTTTTCCCTGATCCTATCCACCAACAACTTCTCATGTCACCCCCTTACTCGTCTTAGCTCTTTCTTTAGGTCTTTCCTGGCTATCTTGTAACTCTCAATTGCCCTATCTGAGCCTTCATATCTCATCCTAACATAAGCTTTCTTTCTCCTCTCGACAAGAGATTCAACTTCCTTAGTAAACCATGGCTCCTGCGCTTGACAACTTCTCCCTGTTTGACAGGTACATGCACAGTAGCTGTTCCTTAAGTAAGTTCCACATTTCTATTGTGCCCATTTCCTGCAGTTTCCTTCCCCATCCTCTGCATCCTAAATCTTGTGTAATTGCTCACCAATCTCCAAATCTAACGCCTGGCCAGGTTCATTACCCAGTACCAAATCTAATGTGGCCTCGCCCCTTGTTGGCTTGTCTGCATACTGTATCAGAAAACCCGCCTGCACACAATGGCCAAACACTGACCCATCTAAAGTACTTGAACTATAGTATTCCCAGTCAATATTTGGAAAGTTGAAGTCTCTCATAACAACTACCCTGTCACTCTTGCTCTTATCCAGAACCATCATTGCTATCCTTTCCTCTAAATCTCTGGAACTATTTGGAAGCCTATAGAAAACTCCCCAAAAGGGTGGCCTCTCCTTTCTATTTTCTAATCTCAGTCCATACTACCTCAGTTGACGAGTCCTCAAACATCCTTACTGCAGCCATAATACCATCCTTGACTAACAATGTCACACCCCCACCTCTTTACCATCTTCTGTGTTCTTACTGAAACATCTAAATCCCGGAATCTGCACAGCCATTCCTGTCTTTGCTCTACCCATGTCTCTGAAATGGCCACAATATTGAAATCTCAGGTACTGACCCATGCTGCAAGTTCACCCACATTATTCCGGACGCTCCTGGTGTTGAAATAGACACATTTCAAATCAACTTGGTCCTCTTACGACCCCTGAAACCTTATTTCTGACCTTCCTACTTTCAACCTCCTCTATAATCAAACTACAATTTAGGTTCCCACCCCCCTGTTGAATTAGTTTAAACCCACTCGAACAGCAATAGCAACTTCCACCCCCCCCCCCCCCAAGGATATTGGTACTCCTCTGGTTCAGGTGAAGATCATCCTGTTTGTAGAGGCTCCACCGACCCAGAAAGAGCCCCAATTATCGAGGAATCCAAAACCCTCCTCTCCTGCCCCACTCCTGTAGCCACATGTTCAACTCCTCTCTCTCCTCACCTCACTAGCATGTGGTACGGGCAACAAACCAGAGATAACAACTCTGTTTGTCCTATATCTCAGCTTACACCCTAGCTCCCTGAATTTCTGCCTTAAATCCCCATCACTCTTCCTACGTATGTTGTTGGTGCTTATGTGGACCACTACTTGGGCTATGGGGATGAAGTGCTCTAAGGTTTACCAACAGTAAGTAAAGAGTGCTGAGTGGGGAGCCCAGTGAAGTGTTAGGTGGGTTTTTGTTTAAAACTACTTACTTCTGTCAGCCTCCAACACTGTATTTCCAATGCTGTGCGTCAGAAGGAGTGGTGAATCAGTAACTGGTATCGTTAGAAGCTTTACGATTTTCAGTACTGCAGCTCCTGAAGGTACTGCAGCTACTATTGTTCCATCAGCGTTGTAAAGTTTACTGGCAGCAGCGGATGGTGTGGGTTGTATTCACTCAAACTGGTTAAGCAGTTAGTTAACACACATATGAGAGGGCAGGGTGGGACTGAAGATCTGAAATCTGAATACAGGCTGTTATCAGGAGCTCTTACTAACATAAACAACAACATGACAATATGGCTCAAATTGACAATTCTGCTTAAAAGCTGTATAAAGTGGCTTTTAACCCTGCTAAAAGCTACATTCCAGATTTAACCATTGTGTGCTTTAACAAAGATTAGCAGACAATGCCTCCTTTGCAGCATAGAAATAACTAGACTAGATAAGATATTACTAGCTATCCTAACTGACCTTGCAAGTGCAGATGCGGAAAATAGTGTCGGGAGATAAAGGTGCTTGGATGTGTAAAGCAAAGGTTGGTTCCCAGGAAATATCATTGGGTTATGCTGCTGTCAATAATGTCATTTTATTAAATTTGATTGGTAATTGTTTGAATCTGCTGTGGCTGTACTTCTTTTCAAAAAAGATATAAAAATGTCTTTGTCTTAAGCCATGTGCACAGTTTCTCTGAGGGACACAGAAGTGTTTAACCTCTGTTGCTAGACGACCAGTACCTGGCCGTAAAATAAAGTGTGAAATCTTACAGAACCAGTCTGAATTGCTAGTGTTTATAGACAGATCGCAGAACAGAGAGAGAGCTGCCTGCCAGGGGAGTCCAGATCTTCAGGACTTGTCGATTGATTTGCAGAAGGTGGGTGGTTCTGGGTGCTGTGATCCAGGGCAAGTACAACTGCGGTAAATCCCAGAAGCCCTACAGTGTGGAAGCAGGTCATTCGGCTCATCAGGTCCACACCGACCCCTCAGAGCATGCCATATAAACCCCCCACCCACATCCAGTCATTTCTGCTGGTGAGTGAAACTAGGATGAGGGGACATGGCCTCAAGAGTAGATTTCAGACAGAGATAAGGAGGAGCTGCTTTTTCCAGAGACCAGTGAATCTATATCTGCCCAAGGAAGCAGTAGAGGCAGCTTCATTAAATATATTCAAGACACAGTTGAATGGGTGTTTGCATGGTAGGGGAATTAAGGGTAGTCGGGATAATGTGGGTAGGAGGAGCTGAGATGAATAGATCAGCCATGAGCTTAGTGAATGGCAGAGCAGATTCGATGGGCCAAATGGCCTACTCCTGCCTCTATTACAATGAAACTAAAACCCTGCACTTCCCATTGTCTAACCCACCTAACCTGCACATCCCTGGACACTGGGCAATTTAGCATGGCCAATCCAAATCAAGGCAGGTGAGCAATGCAGTGATGTGGAAAATGAACATCAGAGCATGATAGAAAGGGACAAGGAGAGTAAACGTATCAGCAATCAAAACTGGATTCTAAAAACCAAAAGTTGAAACGGAAGACTGTGTGTCTGAATGTGTGCTGCATTGTAACAAAAGTGAATGAATTGACTGCAACACATTGAAGAGAACAATTATGATCTAAGAATCCTTACAAAGACATGGCTTCAGGATGACAAGGATTGGATCCTGAATATCGAGGGGTTACGTGGCATTCAAGTCGAATGGGAAGTTGGGTAAAGGTAGAGGATTGGCGCTGCTAATCAAAGCACTGATCACAGGGTAATCTGGTGTCAGCTCAGATTTCAGGTGTGATTTCTCTGTCCTCTGTTGATCTCCCTGTTCCCACAGAGTAAGATGTCGGTCTGTTCTCAGCTCTGTTGGATTTCTGCTGAAGCTTTGACCCCCTTTTACACCTTCCAGAGCAATAAAACATATAGTCGGTCAGGATCCAACCCACAGTCTTCCAGCCTGTCAGCGATCCAGACACAGAATGTCATTGTGGTGGGGAATAAATCAAGAAAAGTGAAACAAAATTAGAAATAAATACTTGGTTGGTGTTTGTGGTTAGTGTTTTAGGTTAATGTTTATTCATTAGAAAGTAAACCAGAAATAGGGGTCTCCCAGGATTCTTATATGCCCGATGTGAGGAATTCTCTCTCCCTTACATCTAAGTAATAGTACCCAGCTATGATTTATATCAATACAGTATTTACATTAACAGAAATACATCATCTGTTATCAAATAGACATCGAGATATACAGCACTGAAATAGACTTTTCGATCCAACATATCCATGCTGACAAGATATCCTGTGGAAATCTAGTTACATTCGCCAGCATTTAGCCCATATCCGTACAACCCTTCTTGTTCACATACCCATCCAGATGCCTTTTAAATGTAATTGTACCGGCCACTTCCTCTGGCAGCTCATTCCATACACGCACCACCCTCTGAGTGAAACCGTTGCTGCTTAGATCCCTTTTAAATAGTTCCCCTCCCTCGCCTAAACCTCTGGTTTTGGACACCCCCACCCTGGAGAAAAGACCTACACGCACCACCCTCTGTGTGAAACCGTTGCTGCTTAGATCCCTTTTAAATGGTTCCCCTCCCTCACCTAAACCTCTGGTTTTGGACACCCCCACCCTGGAGAAAAGACCTTGTCTATTTACCTTATCCATGCCCCTCATGATTTCATAAAACTATAAGGTCACCCCTCCACCTCTGATGCTCCAGGGAAAACAACTCTTTCATATTCAGCCTCTCCTTATACCACAACCCTCCAACCCTGGTGACATCCTTCTCAATCTCTTCTGCACCCTTTCAAATTTTGCAACATCCTTCCTATCCTCTAGCAGGGAGACCAGTATCAAATGAAATATTTCAAAAGTGGCCTAACGAATGTCCTGTACGGCTGCGGCATGACCTCCCAACTCTTGTACCCAATGCAATCGATGGGACAAAGAGCCTCTTTCTGCACTGCAAGGATTTTATGATTTTGTTCTGTGTCCCAGTCGATTTTAGTCACGATCTCTGGTGTATGGTGTGTCAGGGTGGGATCACTGGTACCAAGATTGCATGCAATGGTCCAAAGGAAGCCTAACTCATTTCCTGTACAGCCACAACATGATCTCCCAACTGACCAATAAAGCAAAGCGTTCCAACCACCTTCACTATTCTGTCTACTTTGCGACTCTATTTTCAAGGAATTATGAACCTGTCATACAGCATGAAAAAAGACCTTCAGTCCAACCAGTCCATGCCAACCATAATCCCAAGTTAAATTAATCTCTCCAGCCTGCTTCTGACCTGTATCCCTCCAAACTTTCCTATTCCTGTACTTATCCAAATGGCTTTCTTTTTGTAAGTAAATTTATTAGCAAATTTTTTTTAACTTTCCAAACATATAAAATTATTGAAAAATACAATCAATAACAAATATCAATACAATAAAAAGACAAAAACATAAATTACAATACAATTACTGTCACCCTAGCTATTAACCTACCGTTTAATACAAAACAAACCCTAACACTGTGCAAAGCAACACCAAAAAAAAGAAACAAAAGCAAAAAAAAATGAAAAAACCACAAAATACAGAACAGCTATGCTCAGCGAAAAGCTCCCAAACAAAGGAACAGGAGCATTGTATATGTACCCGTATTAACTCAGGAGACCCCCTCCAGGGCCCAGGGCTTCCCAAATCTAACCATCCTGGTTAAACAAACGTCCTAGTTAAGACAACTGACCAATCTATCTCCAATAACTCAAGTAGGGCTGCCATGTCTTATAAAAATGATCTATTGTGTGGTGCTCCATGTTTGTAAAAAAGTCCAAGGGAATGTGCTCCATAATTAATTTCTGCCATCCCAGCAAGCCCGGCGGGTTCTCAGACGCCCAATTCATCAGAATATTCTTCTGTGCAGTGTGCAAAAATATTAAATAGTTTCTTCCCATGCCCGTCTAAAGATGGTAAATTCGGTAGACCTAAGAGGAGAGATATTGGGTCTACTTTGACCTCAGTCCTCAATACCCTCCCTATCTCTCCTGCCTCAGTGCTCCAGTAAACATGGAGCCTGTGCCATGTCCAGAAACAGTGGGTAAGAGTACCTACACTGATAATACATTTGGGGCACACTGAAGATGCCCCTTTTTTAAACTTCGCCAGACGGTCTGGTACCAGATGAGCCCTGTGCAGAACTTTTAACAGCGTAGCGCAAGTCCTGTTACAGATTGAGATCTTTCAAGTATTCTCCCATATGTTCTCCCATGTTTCAGACGAGATCTCCATTCCTAGCTCTTGTCCCAGACCTCACATAAATGGTTAATATCCTGCCAGGCCCTGCCACCCAGCAGGCGATAGAGGGCACTAACCGAAAGTGTGCTTGTGGAACGTAGCAACAACCTCTCTGTATCGGGCTTATAGGGCTTAGTGAGAAGTGTGGTCTCCTTCTGGATGAAATCCCTAACCTGAAAAAAACGGAAAAGATCTCCAAAGGCATAGCCTCCGATTATGCAAAGTTAATCTTACATCCTGAAATATAGCCCCAAATGAATTGATACATTGTATCAAATGGGATACGGAGGTCATTGGGTTCGATAAAAACAGAAGGACATCATCCGCATAAAGTGTAGTCTTGTGTGCCATTGGTCCCACTTCCGGAGCGGTTATGTGGACGTTCTGACGAATGGCCTCTGCCAGCGGCTCCATCACCAACGTAAACAACAACGGTAAGAGGGGGCATCCTTGCCGACTACCCCAACCAATTGAAAAATTCCCAGACTTCACTCAGTTGGTGATGACTGCGTCCAGAGGGTGGCGATATAAAACCTCCACCCACCGAACAAAGACTCCACCCAACCCGAACTGTTCTAAGACATAAAAAAGATATGGCCATTCCACCCGGTCAAACGCTTCCTCTGCATCTAAGGAAATCACCAACCTCTGAATCGATCGTTGCTTACAAACTTGGTCCACATTCAGCAACCTTCTAATATTATTAGAGGACCTACGACCCCTTATAAAGCCTGTCTGGTCCTCTTCAGTAACACCCTTTCCAATCTCAGCACATTCCAAATGGCTTTCAACTATACCCTCATCCACCACTTCCTCAGAAAGTTCATTCCACACATGAATCACCCTCTGTGTAAAATTAGTATTTGAACGGCTAGGATGAGGTTGAATTGAAATGGTTCATAAAATAAACAGTTTCTCCCAAACCCCCGACAGCAGCTATGGTAGCACCTCCAACTCTGGGTCTTCCCCTCCCCATGTGCTTCAGCTGCAGGGCAGCACAGGCCCACTGCCTGCCCTGCCCCCATTGATCCATTGTGATGTCACAATGCGGAGGTAGCCCTGTCAGTTTCAGAGTGAAACTCCCTCCCTCCCTCTGGCCAACATGGAATCCCTATAGTGTGGAAACAGGCCCTTTTGGCCCAGCAAGTCCACACCGACCCTCCAAAGGATATCCCACTCAGACCCATTCCCCTATTACTCTACATTTACCCCTGACTAATGCACCTAACCTAGACATCCCTGAACACTATGGGGCAATTTAGCATGGTCAATTCACCTAATTTGCATATCTTTGAATTGTGGGAGGAAACCGGAGCAAACCCACGCAGACATGGGGAGAATGTGCAAACTCCACACAGGCAGTCGCCTGAGGCTGGAATTGAACCCGGGTCCCTGATGCTGTGAGACAGCAGTGCTAACCACTGAGACACCGTGCTATCGTCCATTTGGGAGCAAAGCAATGTCTCCCCTTTCCATTCCTCATCCTGGGAGTGAGAGAGAGGGACAGACACTGTTCACTTGTAGCATCTGGAATGAATCCAGGGAGGGAACACACTCTGCAAAAATGCTCAGATGCTCTCTGCCCCTCTTAAAGGAATTTTCATTATGTATTCCCTCAGTTTGGCAGGAATACAGTTTGCAGCCCAGAAAAGGATTGCCTCTTTGCTCATGTGAAATAGAGGTAAAGCAGTGTTGCTTCTGCAGCTATAATTGCTTCTGCTAGGTGATGAACGAACTTACACAATTGTATAATTGTTTCACCAAAGAGCTGAAGTTACAAAGAGCTGAGTTAGCTAAAACTTGCATGCAAAAGTTAAGCTTAGATTGAGCAACAATGGAATACATTATGGACAAGTAGATAAGGAGGAAAAAGAACACTTAGCCATGCCAGCTCAGCGATTTCCCTTACCTAGGCACCAGAATAAGCCAAGTTAGTTGCAAATAAGGGATAAAACAAACAAGAGTGAGGAGCGCCAGGCTTAGAGTAGTGGGAGAAGTAAACAAGGTGGAGCGCAGCTAGACAAGGGCAGAATACAGTAAGGAATAGTGATAGGTTTGACACGTAATATGCTAGGCCAATGAAGTAAATGGGGAAGTACCGAAAGAGACTCAATTAAACTGTATAAATTGTGAAGTAATGTTTGGATCGGGGTGCCTACTTGTTAGACACCCATCTTACGAGAACGTTTCAATAAAATTCGCTGCTTCAGAATTTGACTCGGACTGAAATTTATAGATACGTGAACTTTGTTTCTCATAATTTGGACACTTGTCTGGGGTGTCCATCATCACCAGCAGGGTAGGCACTGTCGACGGCTGGGAAGACGCATCCCATACCTTTTAGAACGGTCCCGTGTTCCTCGGCGGTGGGTTCCCCCTTCTGGTTGACTGATCGAGATCCAATGGGAGTCTATCTGAACCAGGCGAAAGGGTTGTGAAGTAAGAAATTTAAGTAGGCACAGGGAGACATCGAGCCAGGCAACTCCGTGCACGGACCAAGGAAGGTAAATTGACTTTTAAGAACTACCTTGGTGGCTGGGATTGAGCTTCAGTAGTTAAGGGACTAACAAAAGAACTCAATATGGGCTGTGCCGAGGGTAAAGAAAAAGCCTCCAGGGAAAAAGGAAATGGAAATGGAGGTGGAGTCCCTGACAACATACCTCCAGAAAGTCCTTTGGGAAGGATGTTGTGGAATTGCAAAAATAATACTTGTACAAGGGAAAAAGATAGGAAAAAGATGATTAAATATTGTTGCTTTGTATGGACTAAGGAATCCATTCTTCGTCCCGCCATCTTCTGGCCAAAGTACGGGTCGGATGAAGACAGTGTTTGTAAATATTTGAATTTATATGTCAACGGAAAACAGCTTTTCAGTCAGGAGGGATCAGATTATGCTTCGTGTCAGAAGGGCTAGTAGCTGAAGGGCTACTGAGGGTACACTTTGTAACTAAATCATGACCAGACATTCAGAAAAATATTCAAAAGGTGGAGCGAGAAGCCTCTAGAGGTGTTGTTGCGGGAAGCTCAGAAAGTGTTTGTGAGATGTGGTGTGTGTGTGTGTGTGAGAGAGAGAAAAGAGCTGCACAGTCAATAGAAAGTTTAACCCTTTGTGATTTGGTTTGAATGCACATTTGGTTGTTGGTGATTTGTTCCCTGGAGCTTGAGATCTGGGACTGTTTTGAATCTGATTTCTATTACGGAAATTTAACATGATTTCTTTTAAGGTTTAGGATTTTACAGTGATTATGAAATAAAATGTTAACTCCTGTTCTTTTTACAAGACATGACTGCCTTACTATCAGTTTCTAACTAATCTCTTTTATCCTTACATAAAAGCCAACCTTATTCGATGGAGGAAAACAACATTATAACTTTTTTTTTGTGTTTCAGACTCATTTGTTTCCACTTAATTCTAAGACTGATGTGTTACATTGGTGATTATGACGTGCCAGCCGTAGCTTTATTCAGAAAGTCCCCTCCCTCAATGACAGTTGAAGTTTCAGTTCAACATTAGATTGTAATAAATCATTTAAAAAAATTCTATGGTTAATATCTGTGACCTTGGATTCGGCCATTATTCATGCATTAGAAGTTTTTTTTTAACTTGAATAGACAAATCCCTTTAAGGTTATTTCACGACCTTTAGCATTGTATTTGAGCAATGACTGGTCAGGACTACTTAAGAAAACTAATTTTGGATTTGAATTAAGGGACTAAAACCGGGTAATTATAGTGGCTTGGTACCACTCCACTCAGTGCTCTCGTCAAAATTCAAGCTGAATTCTATCCATATTATTAGGTGTTCCTAACAATGAGAAAGGTCTACTGCCTGACTTAAGCAGGCACTGCTGTCA
>NC_057753.1:11269612-11290612 GCF_004010195.1 Chiloscyllium plagiosum
GGGGGAGAGGCCGTACACCTGCTCAGAGAGCGGGAAGGGATTCATCGATTCTTCAAGCCTGCAGACCCACCAGCGGGTCCACACGGGGGAGAAACTGTTCACCTGCCCTGATTGCGGGAGGGACTTCAGTCACGCGGGCAACTTACGGAAGCACCAGTGGGTCCACACCGGGGAGAGGCCATTCACTTGCTCCGAGTGCGGGAAGGGATTTACCTGCTCCTCCCACCTGCGGAGGCACCAGCGAGTTTACGTGCCATCACAGGGGGATTGAAGGAGTGACAGCCGTGTGCCATTATCGACTGGACTACCAACCCAGTTCTGGGGACACCCCGGTTCCAATCCCGGCATGGCTGATGGCGGAATTGGAATTCGGACAGAATCCTGGAGTACGGAATCTAACGATGAAACCATATTCTGGGAAAAAGAAACTCCATCTGATTCACTCTTGTCCTTTTTTTTGGGAAGGCAACTGTTGTTGCGGGAAAGGATTCACTCAGTTGTCCCAGTTGCATCTTTTACCTGGTCTGGCCTACACATGACTCCTGACCCACAGCAATGTGGTTGAGTCTTGACCAACGCTAGTATTGTTAGAAACTGTAAATTTTTCAGGAGTGCAGGTACTGCACCGTTTCATCGGCATTGTAAAGTTTACTGGCAGCACAGGGAGGTGTGGGCTGTGTTCACTAGAAACAATTGTGGAGGAGTCGGTTTTGGACTGGGTTGGACAAAGTTAAAAATCACACAACACCAGGTTATGGTCCCACAAGTTTATTTGAAGGCACTAGCTTTCAGAGCGCTGCTCCTTCATTGGATAGCCGTGGAGCAGAAGCATAAGACACAGAATTTACAGCTAAAAATCACAGTGTCATGCAACTGAAACGATATATTGAACAAACCTGGATTGCTGTCAAGACTTTCATCTTTTAGAATGGGCTGCATGTTTCGGTTCATTAATATGTCAATCTCAGAGATTCTTTTAAGTTACATTCTCGCCATAACTTTTTAGATTCCCTAGGCAGCACGGTGGCATAATGGTTAGCCCTGCTGCCTCACAGTACCAGGGTCCCAGGTTTGATTCCAGCCTCGGGTGACTGTCTGTGTGGAGTTTGCACATTCTCCCAGTGTCTACGTGAGTTTCTTCCAGATGCTCTAGTTTCCTCCCACAGTCCAAAGATGTGCAGGTCAGGTAAATTGGCCGTGCTAAATTGCCCATAGCATTAGTCAGAGGGAAGTGGGTCTGGGTGGGTTACTCTTTGGAGGATTGGTTGGGCCAGAGGGCCTGTTTCCACACTGTAGGGAATCTGATCTAATCTAATCTTAACAAAAAAAAGCCAGAGACCTGGGTTCAATTCCCGCCTTAGGTGACTGACTGTGTGGAGTTTGCACATTCTCCCTGCGTCTGCGTGGGTTTCCTCCGGGTGCTCCGGTTTCCTCCCACAGTCCAAAACTGTGCAGGTCAGGTGAATTGGCCATGCTAAGTTGCCCGTAGTGTTAGGTGAAGGGGTAAATGTAGGGGAATGGGTGTGGGTGGGTTGCGCTTCGACGGGTCGATATGGACTTGTTGGGCCGAAGGGCCTGTTTCCACACAGTAAAAAAAAATCACTTAATGTTTTATAAAAAACGTGACATCTCAGCTCAGACAATGCATGAAAGGTGTGAGGTTAAAGTCTGTCTGTATCCCAATTTTGAGACAAACTGGTTCTATTTCCAAGGTAGGAATTTATAAAATACTACATGGATTGACTACCTGCATTGACTGCCTGCAGATTGTGCGCTGTTTGAGCAAAATACATCTGCAAATTCACCCCATTGACTTATATATGTGTGTGTGTGTGTGAGTGCGAGTAAAAGAGTGTGTTTGCATGTGTGCATGCTTGGTAAAGTGTGTGTGTGATGGTTTATAAGCTTGTGAGAGGGTATGTACATGGGTGAGAGTGTATAGTGTACTGTATTTGGGTCATTTGTAGTGCGACATCAACCCAAGTCCCGGCTGAGGCCATCCTCATGGGTACCCAACTTGGCTATCAGCCTCTGCTCGACCACTAGAAACAATTAAGCAGTTGCACAACACACAGTGGAGAGGGCAGGGTGGGGCTTGTCTTTTGATTTGCAGAAGGTGGGAGGCATTAGTGTCTGTCTGGTGCCAGGATTCGGGAGCAGATGTGCTGGAGAAGTCCTTTATATTTATAAAATGATTTGGATATGAACATAGAAGGTACAGTTTGCAGATGACACCAAAATTAGAAGTATAGTGGACAGCGAAGAAGGTTACCTCAGATTACAACGGAGTTTTAATTAGATGAGTCATTGGGCTGAGGAGTGGCAGATGGAGTTTCATTTAGATAAATGCAAGGTGCATCTTAGCAGGACTTGTACACTTAATGGTAAGGTACTTAATGGAGTGTTGCTGAACAAAGAGACCTTGGAATGCAGATTCATAGCTCCTTGAAAATAGAGTCGCAGGTAGATAGGACAGTGAAGGAGGTGTTTGGTATGCTTTCCTTTATTGGTCACAGCATTGAGTATAGGAGTTGGGAGATCATGTTGCGGCAGTACAGGATGTTGGTTAGGCCACTTTTGGAGTATTGTGTGCAATTCTGGTCTCCCTCGTATTGGAAGGATGTTGTGAAACTTGAAAGGGTTCAGAAAAAATTTACAAGGATGTTGCCAGGGTTGGAGGATTTGAGATATCAGGAGAGGCTAAAAAGTCTGGGGCTGTTTTCCTTGGAGCATCGAAGGCTGAGGGGTGACCTCATACAGGTTTATAAAATCATGAGGGGCATGGATAGGATGAATAGACAAAGTCTTTTCCCTGGGGTGGGGGAGTCCAGAACTAGAGGGGATAGGTTTAGGGTGAGAGGGGAAAGATATAAAAGGGACCTAAGGGGCAACGTTTTCATGCAGAGGGTGGTACGGGTATGGAATGCGCTGCCAGAGGAAGTGATGGAGGCTGGTACAAATACAACATTTTAAAATGCATCTAGATGGGTACATGAATAGGAAGGGTCTATCTCTAATTCTTTGTCTCTCTGATTCTCTCTCTCACTCTCTCATTCTCTGTCCCACCCAGTCTTTCTCTTCCCCTCACCCTTGATCCCCACGTCCATTTTCTCTCTCTCTCTCTCCCCACCCTCTGCCTCCCTGTCCATTCTCTCTCCCTTCTCCTCTCAACCCCATCCCCATCCTTTCTCGTGCCTCAAGCCCTCTTTAATCACTGTATCAAGCCCTTCTAAGAGACAGAGAATGAATGGAGGTTCCTCTGCATGGGAGGTTGGGGGTGCATGAGAAATGGCTGATCTTTAAAATTGAGAATAGCTAAAATGATAATAATCAGAAACATCACTAAAGTCTGAAAGCATGTTCAATTTTCTACAAAAAAAGCTGCAGACATCTTTCTGGAACTTGCATTGAAAAATGCACAGTTGAGGACAGGCTGTAAGGGGCCTATTCTTAGTCTTGTAAAATTGGTTTTGACTATGTAGAAATAGAACCATCGAGTTACAGAGCATGGAAACAACTCTTTGGTCCGTGCTTGTGATAGCGTGGCTGAGCGGTCTAAGGCGCTATATTTAAAGGGTGGTACGGTGGCTCAGTGGTTAGCACTTCTGCCTCACAGCACCAGGGTCCCAGGTTTGATTCCAGCCTCAGGCGACTGCCTGTGTGGAGTTTGCATATTCTCCCCATGTCTGCGTGGGTTTCCTCTGGGTGCTCCGGTTTCCTCCCACAGGTCCAAAGATGTGCAGGTTAGGGTGAATTGGCCATGCTAAATTGCCCGTAGTGTTCGGTGCATTAGCCAGAGGGAAATGGGACTGGGTGGGTTATTCTTCGGAGGGTTGGTGTGGACTTGTTGGGCCGAAGGGCCTGTTTCCACACTGTAGGGAATCTAATCTAATATCCTAAATTAATCTAGTCCCATTTGCTACCACTTTGCCGATGTCCCTCTAAATCTTCCTATTCACATACCTGTGAGAAACGAACCCCACTTAATCAATAATTTTCAGTCCGATTCAAAGAGTTCCGAAGCAGCATATTTATTCGAACATCTTTAAAGATGGGTGGCTCTACGAGGAGAGACACACCCGTCAGTAAAATACAGAGCTTTTTATACTTTTCTGGGAGTCTCTTGACACCCCTAAACTGAGCAATAAACCTATCATAAGTGTCTATTTCATTCTATCCCCTTATTTGATTATTACTTGCACCCATTATTCCTTCATTTGGTAATTCCCTGCACCCAAGCCTAAGCCTATCATACTTATTAATTACCTCACTTGTTTTTCTTTAAATCTGCCTTATTTGGCTGTCCTTGTTCATTACAGCCTTCCTATTACTTTGTCCAGTTCCTCTTATCTAACCGTCTGACTTCTGAGATCATCCTTTAGATTAGATTAGATTAGATTACTTACAGTGTGGAAACAGGCCCTTCAGCCCAACAAGTCCACACCGCCCCGCCGAAGCGCAACCCACCCATACCCCTACATTTACCCCTTATCTAACGTTACGGGCAATTTTTAGCATGGCCAATTCACCTGACCTGCACATCTTTGGACTGTGGGAGGAAACCGGAGCACCCGGAGGAAACCCACGCAGACACGGGGAGAACGTGCAAACTCCACACAGTCTGTCGCCAGAGGCGGGAATTGAACCCGGGTCTCTGGCGCTGCGAGGCAGCAGTGCTAACCACTGTGCCACCGTGCCGCCCACTTTACTATCTTGATAGTCCAAAAAGCGGACCTACAAATTATGAGCTTATTGCAAAATGCCCCTCCTGCTTCTTTTTTTCTTTTGTGGTCAGCTACAACACTCAAAGTAATTTCTTAGCTTAAAACTATTTCTAAAAAGACCCTCTATATTCGTTAAAGTCAACATACACCTGACAACCTGAAATGTTTCTCTCTCATACCCATCCAGGTGTCTTTTAAAACTTGTAATTGTACCAGCTTCCACTATTTTCTCTGGCAGCTCATTCAATACACACTGCTGAAAATGTGTTGCTGGAACAGTGCAGCAGGTCAGGCAGCATCCAGGGAACAGGAGAATCGATGTTTCGGGCATAAGTCCTTCTTCAGGAGGGTGGGGGTGGGGAGAAAGTAGCATAGAGTCCCCACCCCCACCCTCCTCTAGCTTATCCCTCCACGCTTCAGGCTCACTGCCTTTATTCCTGAAGAAGGGCTTATGCCCGAAACGTCGATTCTCCTGTTCCCTGGATGCTGCCTGACCTGCTGCGCTGTTCCAGCAACACATTTTCAGCTCTGATCTCCAGCATCTGCAGACCTCACTTTCTCCCCATTCAATACACACACCAGTCCAGGCAGCATCCAAGGAGCTTCGAAATCGACGTTTCGGGCAAAAGCCCTTCATCAGGAATAAAGGCAGTGAGCCTGAAGCGTGGAGAGATAAGCTAGAGAAGGGTGGGGGTGGGGACTCTATACTACTTTCTCCCCACCCCCATCCTCCTCTAGCTTATCTCTCAGCCTGGACAGCTGTGCTCTTTCAGCACCACTAATCCAGAATCTGGTTTCCAGCATCTGCAGTCATTGTTTTTACCAATACACACACCAACCTATACGTGAAAACGTTGCCCCGTACGTCCCGTTTAAATCTGTCCTCTGGTTCTGGACTCCTCCATCCCAGGGAAAAGACCTTATCTGTTTATCTTATTCATGCCCCTTATGATTTATAAACCTCCATAAGGTTTATAAAATCTGTTTACCCTGTTTACGCTCCAGGGTAAACAGCCCCAGCCTGTTCAGCCTCTCCCTGTAGCTCAAACCCTCCAACCCTGGCAACTTCCTTGTAAATAATTTCTAAACCCTTTTAAGTTTCACAACATCCTTCCTGATTAGTCAGTAATAGCTGTGAACAATCTATATTGTTCAGGTGCTAAGACAGAGCTTTTCTGGAGGTGAATTAACTTTCACACTTTTTTTTCTAATCCTTAGGACCCTTTTAAATCTTTCCCCTCTCCCCCTAAACCTGTGCCCTCTAGTTTGGGATTCCCCCTAAACCTGTGCCCTCTAGTTTGGGATTCCCCCTAACCCTGTGCCCTCCGGCGTGCGACCCCCCCTAACCCTGTGCCCTCTAGTTTGGGATTCCCCCTAACCCTGTGCCCTCTAGTTTGGGACTCCCCCTAACCCTGTGCCCTCTAGTTTGGGATTCTCCCTAACCCTGTGCCCTCTAGTTTGGGATTCCCCCTAACCCTGTGCCCTCTAGTTTGGGATTCCCCCCTAACCCTGTGCCCTCTAGTTTAGGATTCCCCCTAAACCTGTGCCCTCTAGTTTGGGACTCTCCCTAACCCTGTGCCCTCTAGTTTGGGATTCCCCCTAACCCTGTGCCCTCTAGTTTGGGATTCCCCCTAACCCTGAGGAAGAGACAGACAAAAGGAGTGAGATGTACAGTCACAGGGACAGAAACAATTGTGGCTCCCGCCTTTTTTATCCCAGATTGGCAATTGGACACAAAACCTGTCAGTCACACCCAGCGCCGGCTGCCATTGGTCAGGTGGAGTAAGGTGCGCTCTGATTGGATGGGGGCGCGGATGACCGCGTCACTGCAGGAGGAGACGTAAAGTAGAAGAAAAACAAAGATGGCGGCGCGAGGTGGATGGAGGTGACGGGTCGGAGCGGAGGCTGAAGCCCTCTCCACCAATCCCAAAACCTGCGGTCAGTGCGGACTAATCGGAGAGCGACATTCGGCGGGGTGGGGTGGGACAAACGGTGACCGCAAAGCCGACCGCCATTGGTCAGGTGGAGTAAGGTGTTTTCTGATTGGATGGGGGCGCGGATGACGCGCGTCACTGAAGGAGGAGACGGAAAGAAGAAGAAAAACAAAGATGGCGGCGCGAGGCTGCGGTTTTCTCATCGACTCAGCGGGCGGTTTCTGACGGAGGGAGGGGGGCAGACAGGCATCGTTTACCTCAGAAAATACCTTTAAAATACATTTCAAATTAAAGCCAGAACTTTTCAAACAAAAGTTGTGAAGAAAAGGAGACAGTCCCCGGTGGGGTTTATTGTTTATTTGTGTATAATTCCCGGGGCGCGGGAAGGGGGAGGTGACGGTTACCGGGTGAACGAGAAAAAACAAATTAAAAATGTCGGCGGTGGAGGAGAGAGAGCCGGCGCCCCGCGGCGGGAGGTGGTGGAGCACCAGCTGGAGGAGAGGCTGCACTCGGGGCTGCGCTGGACCGTGAGCCTGGAGCTGCCCGCGGCTTCACTCCACCAGGTACCGGGCTGGGCTGAGGGGGGAACCCGGGGGGGGACATTCACTCCCAGTCCCAAAACAAACATCATTTCTATTAGAATCACCATCTATAATCCCACCCTCGTCCATGTAGGAGGGCAGGCTGCACCATCTGACTGAACTTATCCTGTATATTCTATTAGAATCACCATCTAGTTCTCCATACACCACCTTCTATAATCCCATCCTCGTCCATGTACTGTCTGACTGGACTGACCCTGTATTCATTGGTGTATAACGTGTAGTCATAGAGATGTACAGCAGGGAAACAGACCCTTCGGCCCAGCCCGCCCGTGCCGACCCAGATATCCCAACCCAATCTAGTCCCACCTGCCAGCGCCCCGCCCATATCCCTCCAAACCCTTCCTATTCATGTCCCCATCCAGATGCCTCCTAAATGCTGCCATTGTACCAGCCTCCACCACATCCTCCGGCAGCTCATTCCGTACACGTACCACCCTCTGCGTGAAAAAAGTTGCCCCTTGGGTCTCTTTTATATCTTTCCCCTCTCGCCCTCTAGCTCTGGACTCCCCGACCCCAGGGAAAACACTTTGCCTGTTTACCCTATCCATGCCCCTCAGAATTTTGTAAACCTCTGCCTCCGACGCTCCAGGGAAAACAGCCTGAAACAGTCTGTTCAGCCTCTCCCTGTGGCTCAAATCCTCCACAACCCTGGTGACGTCCTTGTAAATCTTTTCCGAACCTTTTCAAGTTTCGCAACGAGACCAGAATTGCACACAACATTCCAAGTGGCCTAACCAATGTAGATATCCCTTTTTTAAAAATATACAATGTTATTTATTACATTAGATTAGATTACTTAGTGTGGAAACAGGCCCTTTGGCCCAACAAGTTCCACACCGACCCGCCGAAGCGCAACCCACCCAGACCCATTCCCCTACATTTACCCCTTTCACCTAACACTACGGGTAATTTAGCATGGCCAATTCACCTGACCTGCACATTTTTGGACTGTGGGAGGAAACCAGAGCACCTGGAGGAAACCCACGCAGACACGGAGCGAATGTGCAAATTCCACATATTAGATATAAAATATTGCAATACTTCACAGAGTGCTGTAGAAGGGTCACAGGCAATATTGTGTCCGAGAACCTGTGTAAACCTCTGAGATAATCACATATAAAATGTGGTCATATGCAATCATTGGTTAGGTTTTTTTTAATGTGTGTTGGTGTGTATTTGGATCCTGGGGTTATTTGGATCCTGGGGTTTTGTCTTGCTCAGTGATGGTTTGGCCATAGAGGAAGGGGAGTAAGGGTACTAACTAATCTTTTTATCAAATCCAGCATCTTGACCAAGAGCTTCGCTTCTTCTTAGTGATTGTCATCTGACAAAGAATCAACCTACCCAGCATTTATACGGACCCATGCCTGAACGATTGTGCCTGAATGCTGGAAATTCTTTTTTAAAAAAAAAATTATTGATCATATTTTTTGTTCTCCCTGCATGGCAAATTGGACATGTTTGATTTTTCTTTTCTTGCAAGTGTTGTGAAACGTAAGTTCTTCATTGATCTGTTATCTATGTTTGTGAGTCAGACTGCTGGCCATCATCTCCCGGTCCAGCTTTGCAGTCTGCCGGTTGTTTGGCTCTGCACCCATCTGAAGAAAGGCTTATGCCCGAAAAGTCGATTCTCCTGTTCCTCGGATGCTGCCTGGCCTGCTGTGTTTTTCCAGCACCACATTTTTCAACTCTGCACCCATCTTCCAGTCCGCTGGCTGTTAGTTCCAGTCTGGGTTTTCAGAATTACCATAATTGTTTTTTTTATTATTCAGTTGGGCTTCTGCTCATGACAGGGTATGAATTTTGACAGGCACGAATTTCAGCCCCTCAAAAGTAGTATCCATGTAATAGTCGACCCCCTAAATTTAACCTTAAAATGTAGTCAAAAAATTACTATTACTCAAGTATATACGGGATAAATTAATTAATGTTAATTGCTTCTTTGCTTACGCTATTTCGGCTTATGGAAGGTTTCTTGGGAAAGCACTACTTATGGATAGTGGGGGAAACCTGTATCAATACAATACAGCACAGTCACAGGCCCTTCTTATTTGGTTTAGGCACCCCCACCTCCGAGCCTGTGCCAATTCTTAATCCTTACTTAGACCCACTATTTATTGCCCATGCACAGTTTCTGTTCGCCTCCCGTTCGTATATCAATCAAGATACGCTTGGTAGTCATGATTTGGAGATGCTGGGGTGTACAGTTAAAAATCATACAATACCAGGTTATAGTCATGAATCCATGTAAGACTTTGTTAGCTCACTTTTTAGATTAGAATCAGTCTAAACATTATGGCACAGACAGGGAACACAGGGGGCTAACACCATCAACATCGTATCTGGCCTGACACCAATTGTTACAGTTAACCTGAGAATGTAACTTTTTTAAAAAAAGTTTTGTGATTTACAAATGAAAGAAGTGAAACTATCATGGTCATTCTAACAGATGAGAGACTCAACAGACAATCAAAATATTTTTCAATGTTTTATTTCAGTTACATCACACTGTAAAATTTTGCTATAAATTCTGTGTCTTACAATTGTGTCCTCCACAATCACCTGATGAAGCGGCGTGCCGAAAGCTAGTGTGTTTCCAATTAAACCTGTTGGACTATAACCTGGTGTTGTGTGATTTTTTTAACTTTGTACAGCACTGGTAGTGTGTTCCAGGCACCCACCATCCCTCTGTGAAAAACCTTCCCTTCCACTTCTCCCGTAGACTGACCCCTCTCGCCTTGAACCTGTGCCCTCTTGTAGTTGACTATTCCACCCTGGGGGAAAAGAAAAAAGCCTTTGACAATCATAGAATCCCAACAGTGTGGAAAAGACCATTCAATGCAACATATGCGCACCGACCCTCTGAAGAGTAACTCACCCAGACCCATTTCCCCTACTCTTATTACACAACATTGACTCATGACTAATGCACCCTAAGCTGTGCATCCTGGACACTATGGGTAAGTTACCTTGGCCAATCCACTTTGGACTGTGGGAGGAAACCAGAGCACCTGGAGGAATCCCACGGAAACGTGGGGGGAGAATGAACAAACTCCACAGACAGTTGCCCTGTGGCTGGAATCGAACCCAGGTCCCCTAGTACTGTGAAGCAGCAGTGCTAACCACCATGCCACCCCTATCTGGCTGATCTGTGTCTCTCATCATTTTGACGAGGCTGTCCCTCAGCCTCGATCTTTCCAGTGAAAACAATCTGCATTTATCCCACCTCTGCTTGTTATGAGAGTCCTCCAGACCAGGCAACATCCTGGTGAACCTTCTCTGCGCCCTCTCCCATAGTATCCATGTCCTTCCAGTAGCATGGCGACCAGAACTGCACACATTTCAAATGTGAGTGGAATAAACAGCTATAACATAACTTGCCAACTGTTACACTCAAAGAAGGCAGGTGTGCTGTGTGCCTTCTTGACCACTGTACCCACCTCTGTTGCCACTTTCAGGGATCTATGCGCCCAGATCCCTCTGCATGCCAGTGCTTCTAAGAGCTCTGCAATTTACTGTACAATTCTTGTGTTTCCTTCTATTCCTTTCTCCCTCGTATCTGTATCCAACTCCTCTCTTCATCTCTTTGCCCCCTCCTCATCCCTCCACGCATCGGCGAATCAGAACACCATAGGAGCCGAAAGTAGGCCATTCAGCCCAGAGTCTACTCTGCCATTCCGTCATGGCTGTTAAGTTTCTCAACCCCATTCTCCCCGTAACCCTTGATACTCAAGAACGTATCTATCTCTGTCTTAAATATGCTCAATGACCTGGCCTCCACAGTCTTCTGTGGCAATGAATTCCATAGATTCATCACTTTCTGGCTGAAGAAGTTTCTCCTTCTCTCTGTTCCAAAGGGTCTTCCCTTTAGTCTAAGGCTGTGCCCTTGGATCCTAGTCTCTCCTACCAATGGAAACAACTTTCCAACATGAATTCTATCTGGGCCGTTCAGTATCTTGCAGATTTCAATTGCATCTCCTCTCATCCTTCTAAACTCCATCGGGTATAGGCCCAGAGTCCTCAAACGTTCCTCATATGTTAAGCTTTTCATTCCTGGGACCATCCTCCTGAACCTCCTCTGAATGTGTTCCAGGGCCCCATACCTCATCCTTGCTGAGATTATGGGGCCCAAAACTGTGCACAATACTCCAAATGTGGCCTGACCAGAGCCTCAGAACATCCCTGCTTTTATATTCATCTTGTCAAAATAAATGCCTTTGTTGCATTTGCCTTCCTAACTCAGGACTGCAGATGTTGGAGATCAGAGCTTTTCCAGCAACACATTTTTTAACTCTTGACTCAACCCGCATGTTTACCTTGAGACAATCCTGGACTGGAACTCCCAAGTCTCTTTGCGGTTTGGATTTCTTAATTTTCTCCCCATAATCCTTCTGTTCCAAGGGTGACGATCTGGTGTCAGGGCAGCACCAGAGATTTCCTGACACACAGATTGTATTTGGGGATACCAAGCGATCTGAGGAACTGCCAGTATCTCAGGAAGAATCGTTATTCCTGGAGGAGGCAGAGAGGAATGTGGTGTGGTCCACTAAACCCCAGAACTTTCCTAACTTCATGAGTCAGCAATAACTCTTCCTGGGCCAAGAAGAAACTGCTACAAAGGAGTTACAAAAAAACCATCCCTGGGAAGGAGGAGGCAAAACAACAAACCGTTTCTTGGGACAGACAAGATAACTGTGTTTAATGACCTCATGACAGAAGGACAAATAAGTCTGCCTGTAAAAGGAAGGTCCTGACATAAAGGGGTTAATTGCAGGACAGGTTGTTTCAAACACACAGCTAACCCTCAAGGATAAAAAGGTAGGCTACAGACCCAAGGTCTCCAGAAGTATAGGGAGGTAGTGTTAGAATCTGAAGAAACATCACATCACAAATTTGAAAGCGAGGAATCTCCACCAGAATTCAACTCCAACAACAATGCAGCAGTAGTACTTGGAAGAAGTTTTTCCAAGTTCTGCACTTCCAGAAACGGGCACTTTTGGTGCAAACCCAGCTAAATTCTGCCATCAACTGGGTGATAGCCAAGTTGGTAGGTGAGGCTAAACTTGTTTACTTGAGAGGTTTTAGTTTTGATTGCTATGTGCAAATAAAGTGTAAATCATAGTTTCAGCAGTTGAGTCTCTGTGTGGTTTCTGAGACAGTAGCCAAATAAAAGTGATTCGCCCACAACCAGAGCGAGAGGCTGGGATTAATATTGACTCCATTGCATTCAGCAGGATCGCATGTCAATACTGTTATAAAGCAAAGGCTGACCTCCATCCCCTGCCACCCCCAACCACCAAGATCTCAAAGTGAAACACCCAAAGGAAAGCGCATTGCCCTATAATCTCTAAAATTAGCATGAAAAATAGTGTAACCTGCTCTAGTGATAAAAAAAATTGTTGACACTTTAAAATCAACAAAAAGCAATTTATTTATCCAACTATAAATGGTGAACAAATGGAGTAAACTATTAACAAACCAAACAAATCCCTCTTAACTACTGACTATACCTGAATGAAATAAGATTCTTGTGGTATGTTATTCCAATAAATAAGAGTCCCAACGATACAACAAAAATATAGAATTTAGGCTCTCGGATTACAGCCATGTTACATGAGTTCTGGAATATTCAGCACCTTCTTCAATGGAGTATTCTGTCAGGAATGCCGTTGTCTGTTTTATTTTTTAAAAACAATGCTTTCTCTAATACGCAGATGACTGTTGAAAGCCAACTTCTTTCTCTAGAGCGGAGGACTCTTAGCTCTAGCAAAGGGGGATTAGATTTGGGGCTCTGTACAAATGTCCCCTTCTTTTCTACATTGATATGTCGATTATTTTTCCAATGGGGGACTGTAAAAGATAGAGGTTCCAATTCATCTGGGATTGGGGACTTCGCAAATGGCTAACAGGTAATGGCTGGGGCAATAATCAGGGAAAAGGTTTTCAGGTTTCTTTTCTAAAAAGACTTGTACAATGAAAAGGCAGTTCTCCCTTTTTTCCCCTCGTTTGGTTTGGGTTTTAGCAAGCAATCTGTCCGAAGCTGCTGGGGGAAGAAAGGTTCCCTGATTCAACAGGTGTTTCTGGCTAACTTTCCTGTAAGAACCTGTGTTTGAACTGACCTTTTTTTGCCAGAGGGGTGTGTTTATGGGAATGTTGCAGGAAATTGGAACAGCTCCTTTCTCGGTGGCATGTAAATAAATATTGGTTTTCCTGGAAGCTAAGTGGTTTGACCAACTATTTGGATCTGGGCTACCTGTTTTGAGGAGGTCAGGCCTGGTCGATAACACTGTAAACCTGCAAATTGTGTCTCCAGGAAGGATGTTGTGAAACTTGAAAAGGTTCACAAAAGATTTACAAGGATATTGCTGGGGTTGGAGAGTTTTAAGTTATAGAGGCTGAATAAGTTGCAGGTATTTTCCCTGGAGCATCGGAGGTTGAGGGATAACCTTACAGAGATTTATAAAATCACGAGAGGGGCACAGATGGGTGAAGGAGGGGTGAAGGAATCCAAAACTAGAGGTTTAATATGAGAGGGGAAAGATTTAAAAGGGACCTAAGGGGCAGCTTTTTCATGCAGAGAGTAGTGTGTATATTGAATGAGCTGCCAGAGGAAGTGGTAGATGTAACACTCCCAGCCCCATTCTCCTACCCTATTAATCTATATTTACCCCTGACTAATGCATCACACCTACACATCCACTATGGGACAATTTAGCTTGACCAATTAACCGCTAACCTGTACAGCCTTGAACTGTGGGAGGAAACAGAGCACCTGGAGGAAACCCACGCAAATAAGGGGCGAGAATGTGCAAACCCCACACAGTCGCACCCAGAGTGGAATAGAACCCAGGTATGCCACTGTGCCACCCCTGAGCCGTTGTGGGGGGTGGGCTGGGCTGGGTGCAGTCCAGCAGAAACCAAAAAAAACCCATCGACTCTGCCACCACACCCACTGTCGGAACGGGCAGGAGGTTCAGTCTGGGGTGTGACCCAGAGCATTGTCACTGGCAGAATCTGATCTTTGGGAGCGCTGGTGTCCCTGCTGGTGTTTCCGCAAGTTGCAGGACAATGTGAACCTCCGCCCACACTCAGGGCAGGCAAACGGCCTCTCCCCGGTGTGGACCCGCTGGTGCCTCAGCAGGTCAGAGGAATTGCTGAAGGCCTTCCTGCACTCCGGGCAGGGGAAGGGCCGCTCGCCAGTGTGGACCCGCTGGTGGGCCAGGAGGGCGGAGGCCTGGGTGAAGCCCTTCCTGCACTTGGGGCAGCTGAAGGGCTTCTCGCCTGTGTGGACCCGCCGGTGGGTCAGTAGGTTAGAGAAGCGGGTAAAGCCCTTCCCACACTCAGGGCAAGAGTACGGCCTTTCCCCAGTGTGGATGTGCTGGTGCCTCAGCAGGCTGGAGGAATTGCTGAACGCCTTCCCGCACATGGAACAGCTGAAGGGCCTCTCCCCAGTGTGGACCCGCTGGTGGGTCTGGAGGTGGGAGGACTGGGTGAAGGCCTTTCCGCACTCAGGGCAGCTGAAGGGCCTCTCCCCCGTGTGGACCCGCCGATGCCGCAGCAGGTGGGAGGAGACAGCAAAGCCCTTCCCACACTCGAGGCAGGGGAATGGCTTCTTGCCTGTGTGGACCCGCCAGTGGGTCTGGAGGTGGGAGGCCTGGCTGAAGCCCTTCCTGCACTCGGGGCATGAGAACAGCATCACCCTGGTGTGGACCCGCCCGTGCGCCACAAGGGTGGAGGCATGGGTAAACCCCTTCCCGCACTCAGGGCAATGGAAGGGCCTCTCCCCTACGTGGACCCGCCAGTGCCTGAGCAGGCCTGAGGACTTGCTGAAGGCCTTCCCGCACTTGGGGCAGGAGAACGGGCTCTCCCCAGTGTGGATCCGCCGGTGGGTTAGCAGGACAGAGGAATCACTGAAGGCCTTCCCGCACTTAGGGCGGGAGATTGGCTTCTTGCCCGTGTGGACCTGCCGATGTCTCAGTAGATTGGAGGAATTGTTGAAGGCCTTCCTGCACTCAGGACAGTGGAAGGGCCTCTCCCCCGTGTGGATCCGCCTGTGGGCTAGTAGGTCGGAGGAATTGCTGAAGGCCTTCTTGCACTTGGGGCAAGAGAACGGCCTCTCCCCTGTGTGGACCCGCATGTGCCTCAGCAGGTTGGAGGAATCGCTGAAGGCCTTTCTGCACTCAGGGCAGCTGAAGGGCCTCTCCCCGGTGTGGACCCGCTGGTGGTCCAGCAGGTGGGAGGAGCGAGTAAAGCCCTTCCCGCACTCAGGGCAAGAGAATGGCCTCTCCCCGGTGTGACTGCGCCGATGAATCTCTAGGGCAGACGGCACACAGAAGCCTTTCCCGCAGTCACCGCACTTCCACGGTTTCTCCACGGGGCGGGATTCCTCGGGTTTCTCCATGGCCGAAGCTTCAGCCGCACACAAACGTGTGTCCAGCCCCTCCCCGGTGTGAATTCCTCTTTCCAGACTGTATAACTGTTTCAGGCTCCACACTCAGGGCACTGCAATGGTAGGGTCTCTCATCCAGTCCCACTGATGCTGGGAATGTACTGAAACAGGAACCAAAAATCCTTGCTCCTTTTCTCACAGAATCAGAGGAAAATCGTTGCAGTCCTGATGGATTGAGTGACTGTCAGACATTGACGTGAAAATGAGGACTGCAGACATGGGAGAGTCAGAGTCGAAAAATGCGGTGCTGGAAAAGCACAGCAGAGGGGGGTCAGGCAGCATCCGAGGAAGAGAGTCAACATTTTGGGCATAAGCCTTTCATCTGTTGATTTTGAAACTTGCGTCTTCAGATCTTCAAATATTCTGTAAAAAGAGGTTAAAAATGTCACTGTCAGTCCAGGGTAGAAATTCAGAACAAGCAATTCTACTTTCTGCGGAACATTCTTTTCTTTTGTTATTCCACAAAATTGAAAGCAACATCCCACTCTCTCCCTCTGTTCTCACTCCGCTCTAACTAATTCTGCTGAAGGTGCTGATTCAGGGTCTTGTATGGACAGAAAGGCAAAAACGACAAACTGACATCTTTTGAATTTTGGATAACTCCACATGCAATTTAATATCTTTCACGACATTTGGGATACTGCGGAGAGTGAGCGGGTCTGATTTTGGGAAGCAAAAAGTGTCAATTCAGGATGAACCTGCAACGCAGCTTCTTCAAAATCAACCAGACACAAAATGGAAATGAGACATCAAGGCACTGGCACCAGAGAGAATCTGAACATACAGATGTGACAAACGTTAGTGGCAAGCCAGAGTCAGAAATATACAGCACAGAAACAGTTCAACTCATCCATGCCAATTAGATTGCCTAACTAATCAATTCCCATGTGCCAGTACTTGTCCCATATGCCCCTAAACCCATCCGGATGTCTTTTAAATGTCACTATTTTACCAGCCTCCACCCAGCATATGCATGGGTTTCCTCCGGGTGCTCCAGTTTCCTCCCACATTCCAAAGATGTGCTAAATTGCCCATAGTGTTAGGTGCATTATTCCAGGGTATGTCTAGGGTAGAGGAATGAATCTGGGTGGGTTACTCTTCGGAGAGTCGGTGTGGACTTGTTGGGCCGAAGGGTCCGTTTCCACACTAAGTAATCTAATCCACTACTTCCTCTGGCAGCTCATTCCTTCCTCTGCATGAAAAAGCTGTCCCTTAGTTCCCTTTTATCCTTTCCCCGGCATCATCCTAAACCTATTACCTTCTATGCCCGAAACGTCAATTCTCCTGTTCCTTTGGTGCTGCCTGACCTGCTGTGCTTTTCCAGCAACACATTTTTAAGCTCCAGCATCTGCAGTCCTCACTTTCTCCTATTACCTTCTAGTTCTGGACTCCCCCATCCCAACAAAAAGACCTTATCTGTTTACCCTACTCGTCCCTCTCATGATTTTATAAACAATTTTATAAAGGTCACCCCTCGGCCTCCGGTACGCTCGGGAAAACAGCCCCAGCTTATTCTGCTCAAACCCTGGCAACATGTAAACCTTTTCTGAATCTTTCAATTTTTACAACATCCTTCCGATAGGAGGAAGGCCAGAATTGCACACAATATTCCAAAAGTGGCCTAACCAATGTTCTGTACAGCTGCAACGTATCCTCCCAACTCCTATACTCAGAGGATTGGGAATGTTTTCTAAAACCCTCAAAAGGCAACCAGGAAAGAATGGAGAGACAAACCGAATTTTTGAGTGTCAGCTTGGAAGCATTAACATCTCTGGGCAGGAGTGGGATGGGGGTAGGAAGCCGAATGTTCTGGAGCCAAGGTGGAGGAAGAACAGAGGATGCAAAAGGTTTGCAGCTGCAATGAGGAATATTGCATGTGCTGTGCTTGTACCTGTTGCATTTATTTATGGGAATTGGTGCATTTTAAAAATAAAAACAGAAAAGATTTCTCCCCCTCCCCGATCTCTATTATAACAAGAAATCAGAGCCATTATAACACCATGAGATTGATCAGCATAAAATAGGCCATTCGGCCCATCAAGTCTGCTCCGCCATTGGCTAACACATTTTTCAACTCCATTCTCCTGCTTGATTCCCTTGACAATCAAGAACTTATCTATCTCCGTTTTAAATATACTCAATGACCTGGCCTCCACCGCCTTTTGTGGTAATGAATTCCACAGATTTACCGCTCTCTGGCTGCAGACATTTCTCCTTACTTCTGTTCCAAAAGTGTTCCCTTTACTCTAAGGCTGTGCCCTTAAGTCCTAGTCTTTCCTGCCATTTGCGACATCTTCCCAATAGCCATTCTGTCCAGTAGTCTGCAAGTTTTAATTATATTCCTCCCTCTTCCTTCACTGAGCATAGTTCCAGAGTCATCAAACATTCCACATTTGTTCAACCCTGGGAACATTCTCGTGAACCTCCTCTAGACCTGCTCCAGGCCAGGACATCCTTCCTGAGGTATGGGGCCCAAACTTGCTCACAATATTTTAAATGTGGTCTGAACAGAACTTTAATAGACCCTCGAAAGTACATTCCTGCTTTTATATTCCAGTCCTCTCGAGATGAATGATAACATTGTGTCTGCCTTCCTAATCACCGACTCAACCTGCAAGCCTGCTCTGAGAAAGAAATCTGGACTGGGATTTGCAAATCCATTGGTACTTCAGGTTTCCAAATGGGAAGAAATTCAGAAAATAGCCCATGCCTCTATTCCTCCTACCCAAGTGCACGACGAGTTAGAGTGAAAGGTAAGGCTCGTATCTTTAAAGAACTGTGGATGAATAAAGATATTGAGGCGCTAGTGAAGAATGGAAAAGAATCATATATTCTTGGATTCAAATGAATTTCTTATGGGGGATTTCTTCAAAGGGAGATCAGGAAGGCAAAAGACAATATGAGATAACCTGATCTACAAAGGCTAAGGATAATCCAAAGAGATTCTCCAAGTACATATGGAGCAAGACAGCAATGAGAGGGAGAGAGAGAGAGAGAGTTAGGCACCTTAAAGATTAAGGAGGTTATCTGTGTTGAAACTCAGTAGATGGGAGAGATATTAAATGAATATTTCACATCAGCTTTCAGGCCCCTACACTGCACCTGCTCTGGATGACCAGCGGGCTGGCCCGCACTGTGCTTGCACTGCCCTGCAGCAGAAAGGGAGGAGAGTACAGTTTGCAAAAATCCTTTCCCTTCATAGAATCCCTGCAATGTGGAAGCAGACCCCTCGGCCCAATGGGTCCACACTGACCCTCCAAAAGGATAATCCATCCAGACCCATTCTCCTACCCCTATTGCTCTACATTTACCCCTAACTCATGCACCTAACCTGCACATCCCTGGACACTGTGGGTAAATTAGCACTGCCAATCCACACTAATCTACACATCCCTGGGCACCATGGGGCAACTTAGCACAGTCAATTCACCCCTAATCTACAAATCCCTGGAAAGCATGAGATAATTCAGCACAGCCAATTCACCTTAACCGACACATCCCAGGACATGATGGGGCAATTTAGCATGGCCAACTCACCCTAACCTGCACTTCTGAAAATAGATATGTCCTCTGGGCCGGATGGGATTTATCCTGGGATTCTCTGGGAAGCCAGGGAGGAGATCGCACAACCTTTGGCTTTGACCTTTGTGTCATCGTTGTCTACAGGAGTAGTGCCAGAAGACTGGAGGATAGCAAATGTTGTCCCCTTGTTCAAGATGAGGAGTAGAGACAATCCTGGTAATTACAGACCAGTGAGCCTTACTTCGGTTGTGGGTAAAATGTTGAGAGGTAAAGTGATAGGATTTATAATCACCTAGAGAGGAATAAGTTGATTAGGGATAGTCAACATGATTTTGTGAAGGGTAGGTTATGCCTCACAAACTTTATTGAGTTATTTATGATTGTGACTGAATAGGTGGATGAGGATAAAGCGGTTGATGTGGTGTATTTGGATTTCAGTCAGACATTTGATAATGTTCCCCAGGGTAGGCTATTGCACAAAATACATAGGCATGGGATTGAAGGTGATTTAGCAGTTTGGATCAGAAATTGGTGGTGGTTGATGGGTAATGTTCATCCTGGAGTTCACTTACTAATGGGGTACACCAAGGATCTGTTTTGGGGCCACTGCTGTTTGTCTATGAGAGCATAGGTTAGTAAATTTGCAGATGACATTAAGGTTGGTGAAGTTGTGGATAGTGCTGAAGGATGTTGCAGGTTACAGAGAGACATAGATAAGCTGTGGAACTGGGCTGAGAGGTGGCAAATGGAGTTTAATGCGGAAAAGTGAGAGGTGATTCACTTTGGAAGGAGCAACATGAATAGAGTACTGGGCTAATGTTAAGATTCTTGGTGGTGTAGATGAGCAGAGAGATCGCAGTGTCCACCTACATAGATCCCTGAAAGTTGCCACCTAGGTTGATCGGGTTGTTAAGGTAGGTTAACTTTTATTGGTTGAGGGATTGAGTTTCGGAGCTACGAGGTTATGCTGCAGCTGGAGAAAACTCTGGTGCGGCAGTACATGGAGTATTGCGTACAGTTCTGGTCACCGCATTATAGGAAGGATGTGGAAGCTTTGGAAAGGGTTCAGAGGAGATTTACAAGGATGTTGCCTGGTATGGAGGGACGGCCTAATGAGGAAAGGCTGAGGGACTTGATGCTCTTTTCATTAGAGAGAAGAAGGTTGAGAGGTGACTTAATTGAGACATACAAGATAATCAAGATAAGGTTAGATAGGGTGGACATTGAGAGCTTTTTTCCTCAGATGGTGATCACTAGCATGAGGGAACATAGCTTTAAATTGAGGGGTGATAGATATAGGACAGATGTCAGAGGTAGTTTCTTTACTCAGTAGTAGGGGGCATGGAACTCACCAACTTTAAGGCATTTAAATGGTCATTGGATAAATATATGGATGAAAATGGAATAGTGTAGGATAGGCAGGCTTCAGACTGGTTCCACATCAAGGTCGGCGCAACATCAAGGGCCGAAAGGATCTGTACTGCACTGTAATGTTCTATTTTTGGATTGAGAGGGGAAACTGGAGGAAACCCACACATTAATAATGTATTATGGTTTGGTTAATGTGACAATTAAATGCATCTATCTTTTCCAGTGTGGCTGGACAGGCCACCCAAAATAATGAACTAATAATGCACAATGATAAACTTACCAAGGAGTGCCAAAAGGTGGACAATGATCAGAGCGTGCTGGGAAACAGAACCCAACCTTGTCTAAACTGTCAATCTACATGCTGCAGAATGTAGACACGCAAACGGGACAGCTGC
>NC_057753.1:11291112-11299293 GCF_004010195.1 Chiloscyllium plagiosum
TTCAGTGTAACAGTTAATGTGTTATGCTCCAGCTATTTATTTCAGCCACATTTGGAATATTGCGTGCAGTTCTGGTCGTCACGCTGCCGGAAGGCCGTGGATGTTCTGGGAGAGGGTGCAGAGAAGGTTCACCAGGGTGTTGCCTGGTCTGGAGGGATCAACCCGGATTGTTTTCACTGGAAAGACAGAACCTGAAGGGTGACCTCAACAAAATGAAGAGAAACACAAATTAGCTGGATAGGTATGGCACGCTGGTTCAGTGGTTAACATGGCGCCAGGGCTTCCGGGTTCAACTCAACCCTCAGGGCAATTGAGAGTGGAGTTTGCACATTCTCCCCCGTGGGGTTCCTCCAGGTGCTCTGGTCTATCTCCCAAAGATGTGCAGGTTAGGGTGGATTAGCTGTGCAAAGTTACCCATAGTGCCCAGGGATGTGCAGGTTAGGGTGGATTGGCCGTGCTAAATTACCCATAGTGTCCTGGGACGTGCAGGTTAGGGTGAATTGGCCAAGCAAAATTACACATATTGTTCAGGGATGTGTAGGTTTGGTGCATTAGTCAGAGGTTAAAGTAGAGCAATAGGGGGTAGGGGAAGGGGTCTAGGTGGGTTACTCTTCAGAGGATCGATGTGGACTTGTTGGGTCGAATGGCCTGTTTCTACACTGTTGGGTTTCTATGGTAGAGGTTTTTTGTCCCCCCAGGGTGGAAAGATCAACTCTTAAGAGGGCACAGGGTCAAGACGAGAGGAGGGAGAAGTGGAGGGGATGGTTTTTCACACAGAGGGATGGTAGGTATCTGGAACACACTGCCAGTGGAGGTAGTGGAAGTAGGCACCTTTTTAAGGCGTATCTTGATAGACACATGAACGAGAGGGCATAGATTTAGGGTGAGGGGACAGATATAAAAGAGACCTAAGGGGCAACTTTTTCACACACACAGTGGTACAGGTATGGAATGAGCTGCCCGAGGAAGTGGTGGAGGCTGGTACAATTGCAACATTCAAAACCCTTCCCCCAGCCCCATCCTGCACACCATCTGGATGGATATATGAATTGGGAGGATTTGGAGGGATATGGAGGGTGCTGGCAGGTGGGACTAGATTGGTTTGGGATATCTGGTCGACATGGTTGAGTTGGACCAAAGGGTCTGTTTCCATGCTGTACATCTCTTTGACTCTAAATGTACCTGTTTCAAATCTACCTGCTGTGGTCAGACAAACATTATGCTCCCTCCAGGATTAAAAAAAAATCCTTTGTCTGCTCCTGCGGATCATATCCGTAGGGAAGGTGTAGTCCCAGGCTCAGAGAGTGTCAGCCCTCACTGGAAGCAAAGTGGGTGTGAGAGCGGACCCTTCCACTTCACCCACTCAATGGGGTTCAGGTTGTGACTCACAGCGGCAGTAACATTAGAACCCCACCCTGCACACCATCTCACTTGTGAAATTGCTGGTGTCGCTGCCCGAGGAAGTGGTGGAGGCTGGTACAATTGCAACATTCAAAACCCTTCCCCCAGCCCCACCCTGCACACCATCTGGATGGATATATGAATTGGGAGGATTTGGAGGGATATGGAGGATGCTGGCAGGTGGGACTGGATTGGTTTGGGATATCTGGTCGGCAGGGACAGGTTGGACCGAAGGGTCTGTTTCCATGCTGTACATCTCTATGACTCTAAATGTACCTGTTTCAAATCTACCTGCTGTGGTCAGACAAACATTATGCTCCTTCCAGGATAAAAAAAAATCCTTCGTCTGCTCCTGCGGATCATATCCGTAGGGAAGGTGCAGTCCCAGGCTCAGAGAGTGTCAGCCCTCACTGGAAGCAAAGTGGGTGTGAGAGCGGACCCTTCCACTTCACCCACTCAATGGGGTTCAGGTTGTGACTCACAGCGGCAGTAACATTAGAACCCCACCCTGCACACCATCTCACTTGTGAAATTGCTGGTGTCTCTGCAAGTTGCACGACTGGGTGAAGCCCTTCCCTCACACTGAGCAGGTGAACGGCCGCTCCTTGGTGTGGATACGCTGGTGCTTGCACACGGTGGGGGAATCACAGAAGCCATTGCCGCACACAGTAGCTGAATTTCTTCTCCTCGGTGTGGATGTGGAAGTGGAGCAGCAGCTGGTACGACCGGGTGAAGCCCTTCCCGCAGACGGAGCAGATGAATAGTTTCTCCCCGGGGTGGACCAGGTGGTGATGTGACTGAGTGAAGCCTTTCCCACGCTGAGTGCAGGTGAATGGCCTCTGCCCGGCCTGCAAACACCAGCACAGACAGGGAAAGGAAACCGTTCTCACATTCCCCGCATTTCCATGGTGTCTCCATGTTGCGGGTGTCCTCATCTCTCTCCGGGTTCGATGATCAGTTTAACACGCACTCATGCTTGCAGCTTGTGTACACTGTTACTAGCGAATCCTCTGATAATTGGAACACACTCACTCAGTCTGGAAAGCTTGTTCCAGTGACTACTCTGGTGTGTGGGTATGCGTGACTCTGATTTTCTACTCACACTGACGTTTCAAACCTAATGAGACAGACAGACCGCCTCCTCTTCATTTTCAAGGCCATCAGTAAACCTGTCCATGTGAATCAAGTGACTGTCAGACTTTGACATGATGTTTGGTCTGAGATTTCTGCCTCCAAATTCTTCTCTTGTAATATTCCTGTGGAAAGAGATTGCTGTCAGTCCGTGATAGCAAATCAGAACACAATTCTAGTTTCTGTGGAAAATTCTTTCCTCTCTTCATCCCCAAGATCTTTGTGTAGATCTATATGTAACTGTAAACCAGCAGGGTAATGGGGCTGACTGCATTTCTCCACAAAGAGCTGGTATGCTTTCAAGTTGTTGAATATACCTCGATTGTGCAGTATTGGTGTTCTTACTGTAGGATATTATATGCCTTCAGTACAATTTACAAGGCTATAAATAACTGCAAATAAAGCTCTTGGAACCATGACTACCTGTTCAAATATGTAGCATATAACCCACTTATCTCTGTCCTATATTAACACACGGTTTTCTTAAATCTCAGACTTCTGGTAAAGCTACCATTTCGAGTGTGAATGTTTGGACTTTTTCTATGTCATACCGACTATTACTGGATATACACCCAGTACTACACTAGGACTCCTGGTCAATGACGTGAGGCGTATCTTTATCCTCTTACAATTTTCTGTTCCATAAATGTTTCGACGAATGCCAATGTTTTTACCAGTCTTAGGTCCAACTCGTCCATGCCGACCAGATATCCAAAATTAATCTAGTCGCATTTGCCAGCACTTGGCCCATATCCCTCTCAACTCCTCCTGTTCATGTACCCATCTAGATGCCTTTTTGTGGAAGCTGTATTGCTTGCCTGCTTGTCAGTTGCTGACCTGTTTGCAAAACCACCACCCAGGAAGCAGAGGCAGCTCTTTGCTTAGCTGGCTTCCTTACCTGCAGCCACCAGCTCAGCAGAGGTCAAAGCCACTTGCCTAGCAAAGCCCCAACCCAGGCAGATGGTATTAATGGGGGGGGGATGCAGTATCTGCAGTGTGCATTGACTCAAGGTCTGACAACAATAGCCCGTTAAAGATTGCTGATGGGCAGGGCATGCTGCAAGGGCCTTCCAGAAGAGGTAATAAACCCTTTGATAAGGGAGAGTATTACTGCTGTAATTACGGACGATATTCCCGGGAATACGCTTAGGAAAGTTATTTGGGTGGAACTGAGAAATAAGGAAGAGATGATCACCTTATTGGGATCGTAGTATAGGCCCCCTAATAGTCAGTGGGAAATTGAGAAACAAATTTGTAATGAGGTTTCAGTTATCTGTAAGAATAATAGGGTGGTTATGGGAGGGTATTTTAACTTTCCAAACATAGACTGATGCAACTTCTGCCTCAGAACACTTCAACTCCAGGGCATCAGTGTGGACTACACCAGTTTCCTCATTTCCCGTCCCCTCGTCTTACCCCAGTTCCAACCTTCCAGCTCAGCATTGTCCACGGGGTTCCAAAATTATGTCCCACTCCAAAGGCATATCTGGAGTTGGTGTAAATGTTAACAGACCTTTTGTCAGCAAGGATACAGGCTCTGGTAAGGCAAACAGTTCAGATGCCTGTGCAGAAGTTCCTTCTGGTAGAGCAGCAGATTCCAGGGTTTCAAAAGGTGTGCATATCACATAGCCAGCTAGCATTTTGGTGATCCAAGAGGCAAAGAGAGAAGCCATCTGTGAAAAGGATCATGTCTGGGTTGTCTAACAGCGTTTCAGAGAGGTCAGGACAGGGGTGACAACGTCTTGGACAACATGCAGACAATGATGGTCCTCTGCCAGGGAATCTTGTACAACAGGGAGAAGGGTGGCAGGGTTTAAAGTGGGGACCTCATAGCCAGTTCCCCTTGAAGCTGTAAAGTGCTGAGTCACTGCTGAATTAAGCAGCAGGGAAAGTGAATGAGGAACAAAAACTGTACAAGGACAATCTAGTGGAATAGGGGCGGATATTTCTACCATTGCACTGGCAGCCACCACAGCTCGTAAACAGGCCGGCATGTTCCTTACAACAGGTGATAACTGCATAGAATAAAAGGCTACAGGGCGCCAGAGATCCCCATGTATTTGTGTTAGATTATAGGATGCATATCCTTCCTTTTCGTTAACATAAAGCTGAAATGGCTACGTATGATCAGGTTTGGCCAGAGCAAGCACTGAGGTTAACATAGAATATTACAGCACAGTACAGGGCCTTCTGCCCTCGATGTTGGATCGACCTGTGGAACCAATCTGAAGCCCATCTACCTACACTATTCTATTTTCATTTCTATGTTTATCCAATGACCATTTAAATACCCTTAAAGTTGACAAGTCTACTACTGTTGCAGGCAGGGCGTTCCAAGCCCCTACTACTCTGAGTAAAGAAACTACCTCTAACATCTGTCCTATATCTATCACCCCTCAATTTAAAGCTATGTTCCCTTGTGCTGGCCATCACCATCCAGGAAAAAGGCTCTCACTGTCCACCCTATGTATATCTTATATGTCTCATTTAAGTCACCTCTCAACCGCCTTCTCTCGAACAAAAACAGTCTCAAGTCCCTCAGCCTTTCCCCATAAGACCTTCCCTCCATACCAGGCAACAACTTAGTAAATCTCCTCCGAACCCTTTCCAAAGCTGCCACATCCTTCCGATAATGCGGTGACCAGAACTGTACGCAATACTCCAAGTGTGGCCACACCAGAATTTTGTGCAGCTGCAACATGAACTCATGGCTGTGAAACTCGATCCCTCTTACAATAAAAGCTAACACACCGTATGCCTTCTTAACAACCATATCAACCTGGGTGGCAACTTTCAAGGATCGAGGTACATGGATACCGAGATCTCTCTGCTCATCTATACTACCAAGAATCTTACCATTAGCCCAGTACTGTATATTACTGTTGCTCCTTCCAAAGTGAATCACCTCACACTTCTCCATATTAAATTCCATTTGCTACCTCTCAGCCCAGCTCTACAACTTATATATGTCCTTCTGTAACCTGCAACATGCTTCGGCACTATCCACAACTCCACCAGCCTTAGTGTCACCTGCAAATTTACTAACCCATCCTTCTAAGCCCTCATCCAAGTTGTTTATAAAAATGACAAACAGCAGTGGCCCCAAAACAGATCCTTGCTGTACACGACGAGTAACTGAACTCCAGGGTGAACAGCTCCCATCAACCATCAACTTCTTTCAGCTAGCCAATTTCTGAACCAAACCACCCTTAATCCACGCCTCCGTACTTTCTGTAATAGCCTACTGTGGGGAACCTTATCAAACACCTTACTGAAATCCATATACACCACATCGACCACTTTACCCTCATCTACCTGTTTGGTCGCCTTCTCAAAGAGATCAACAAAGTTTGTGAGGCATGACCTACCCTTCACAAAACCGTATTAGATTAGATTACTTACAGTGTGGAAACAGGCACATTCTCCCCGTGTCTGCGTGGGTTTCCTCCAGGTGCTCCGGTTTCCTCCCACAGTCCAAAAACATGCAGGTTAGGTGAATTGGCCATGCTAAATTGCCCGTAGTGTTAGGTGAAGGGGTAAATGTAGGGGAATGGGTCTGGGTGGGTTGCTCTTCGGAGGGTCGGTGTGGACTTGTTGGGCCAAAGGGCCTGTTTCCACACTGTAAGTAATCTAAAAAAAAAATGCAGGTTTTTGTTAACCACAAAATGGCTGTTCAATTCAGAATAACACAAAAAAAATGGCTGAAAGTAATGATTTGACTCAGTGAACCTGTGCTGCTGCTTTGCTGAATTAAGCTAAAATAGAAGATAAGAGAAAACAATGGATTTTTCATAATATGCATCATAAGACGGTGATTTGGTATTTGAACTAATCTTGAACTAGCAAGCATGGGATGATTTTGTGTGTCAAACAATCTGTTTCTCAAGAAATATCATTGGATTAGCCTGCTGTCAGTCATGTCACCTTATTATAGTTGATTGGACTTTTCTCGTAATTAAGGCTGTGCTGTCTCTTAAAAAACATATAAATAATGTGTAAGTTTCGAATGTAATTGCGCAACTTCACCATGGAACCCAGAAGCTTTAACCTCCGTGTTGCTGGACAGATTCGCGACAAGGTGCCTTACTTTAGTAAACCTTGCTTTGTACAGATTGCATTCCATTGATTATTTGACCGATCTCGGACTGAAAAGGCCCCTTAAGGGGTGGGGTTCATATCGTCACCCTCAAATCCTGCATAAATCTCCACTGTGCCAATTTTCCTGCCTTAGGAATAGGGAGGATAGGAGTGTTGCAGGGGCTAGTGGGATGCACCAGGATTCCTTGCTGTAGGTTGGAATAAATAACTGGTTTTACATCTTTGTTGACAGGTGACAAATTGTACTGTCTGATAGACGGTAGGATGGCCCCACGTTTCACAGTGACCATATGAGGCAGAGCCGATATAATGAGGTCTGCGTCATTGGAGTGCTGTGCCCACAATGAAGGTGGCACATTGTTGAGCAGTAAGGGGCTGCCATAGAAGGGGGAGGGCAGTGGGGTCTGCAAGGTAAAGGTCACATCCTCGGACAAAGGAAAACAACACACACAAAACTCCTGTCCTAAGCAGGCAATCTGCATGGAGTCAGGATCCAGGAGTTTAAATTCCTTTGGCAAACTGCAGAGTCTGTGCACCATGGGCCCCAAATCCTTTGGGTACCAAGGGGCTTTAACTATTGGGAAATATGAGGGAATGAGGTGGGGTTATTTCAGAAAAGCGTTCTTTGTTCAGCTTTGAGCAGAACTTCCACAGCTAATCCCTCCTTACCAACGTAACACAGGCCAGTCAATGTCAGTGTAGAAACCAGATTGAGATAAGGGTCTGTAATAGCGGAATAAGACGGGTCAGGTTCGTGAAGGTAAGTTGCAGTGCAGTGAGACTGGTCTGAACGATCCAGTGGGGGAGGGTGGTCATGGGAGATGGAGGGGCATTCAACAAATGCAGCAGGGAAGAGGTCAGGAACGTACAGGGTTGCCCAGGAAAGTCCATGTGTAAAGGGAGGGAGTAGGAGAGGACAAAGGCAGAAAAGTGGCCACAGCAACCAGCAAAAGGGAGTAATTAGAGTCAGGGCGTTCCAAGGTGAGGCCCTGTGGAGAGCAGTGAATGGAAGCGTTCAGTTTGCATACAGTCTGTCGACCGAGAAGGGTAAATGGACAAAAAGGGGAGATTATAACAGTGTTTGTAGAATTTTTCTTTTAGCTTTGGCAGAAGCTGCTGGAGTTTTGAAAGAAGTACAACATTTCTTTTTCCTCTCTCAGCTACGAAATTGACTCCACCTGAAACTGGTGTGGGATAGTGTTCAAGTAACAACCAAAACTCACTGAGTGGCGAAAATAGCCTCTTTGTTCAGCAATCACAGCACAAGGTCGAGGTGGTGATGGACCCTCGAAATACAGTTCTTACAGGAGCCCCTTTATACACAGTTCTTGCATATCATTACTATAGTGTTACATTTTTAATCTGTAGTACACAAAGGTTTGAAGGGCTTCTGTCCTGGGAGACAGGAGATGGGTTAAAAATGTGCTAAATGCTAGCTACTATTCATAATCTATCCAGTCTGCTTGCATAATTAGAAATGTTAGTTATTTCGTCTTTTACATTAGTACATGAGTTAAAAATACAAATACTCAGCCTACATGCTCTAAATAA
>NC_057753.1:11301241-11303119 GCF_004010195.1 Chiloscyllium plagiosum
GAACCAGGTGGATCTCATTGACTATAAGATCCTTGATTGGCCCAGGTTAACAACCCCAATCAGGAAGCCCTGGCTGACCACCATAAACAGGGATTAATGAGCCCTCTTGTGGTTTAGATTAGATTACAGTGTGGAAACAGGCCCTTCGGCCCAACAAGTCCACACCGACCCGCCGAAGCGAAACCCACCCATACCCCTACATTTACCCCTTATCTAACACTACGGGCAATTTAGCATAGCCAATTCACCTGGCCCTGCACATCTTTGGACTGTGGGAGGAAACCGGAGCACCCGGAGCAAACCCACGCAGACACGGGGAGAACGTGCAAACTCCACACAGTCAGTCGCCTGAGGCGGGAATTGAACCCGGGTCTCTGGCGCTGCGAGGCAACAGTGCTAAGTGATAGTAGTGGGAAGTTGCATGTGGAGGCTGAAGAGATTGGGGAGACACTGAATGAATACTTTTCGTCAGTATTCACTCAGGATTGTTGCCGAATATTGAGTGTGAATACTGAGTCACAATTAATTAGAATGAATGGCTTTGAGGCATGTAGGGAAGAGGTGTTGGAAATTCTGGAAAGGGTGAAAATAAATAAGTCCCCTGGGCCCGATGGCATTTATCCTAGGATTCTGTGGGAAGCAAGGGAGGAGATTGCAGAGCCATTGGCCTTGATTTTTATGTCCTCGTTGTCTACAGGAGTACTGCCAGAAGACTGGAGGCTAGCAAATGTGGTTCCCTTGTTCAAGAAGGGGAGTAGGGATAACCCTAGTAACTATAGGCCGGTGAGTCTCACTTCTGTTGTGGGCAAAGTCTTAGAGAGAATTGTAAGGGATAGGATTTATGAACATCTGGATAGGAATAATGTGATCAAGGATAGTCAGCATGGTTTTGTGAAGGGCAGGTCGTGCCTCACAAACCTTATTGAATTCTTTGAGAAGGTGACTAAGGAGGCAGACGAGGGTAAAGCAGTAGATGTGATGTATATGGATTTTGATAAGGTTCCCCATGGTAGGCTACTGCAAAAAATACAGAGGTATGGCATTGAGGGTGAGTTGTAGGTTTGGATGAGGAATTGGCTGGCTGGAAGAAGGCAGAGGGTAGTTGTTGATGGTAGAGGTTCATCTTGGAGTGCAGTTACGAACGGTGTTCCGCAAGGATCTGTTTTGGGACCATTGCTGTTTGTCATTTTTATAAATGACCTGGAGGAGGGGCTAGAAGGTTGGGTGAGCAAGTTTGCGCTGTAACCTGACACATCCTTCCTCACTGTCAACAACTCCACCGGTGGAGTTGTTGACAGTGAGGAAGGATGTGTCAGGTTACAGCGGGATATAGATAAGTTGCAGAACTGGGCAGAAAGGTGGCAAATGGAGTTCAATGTAGCTAAGTGTGAGGTGATTCACTTTGGTAAGAGTAACAAAAAGATGGGGTACTGGGCTAATGGACGGATACTTGGTAGTGTGGATGAGCAGAGGGATCTTGGTGTCCACGTACACAGATCTCTGAAAGTTGCCACCCAAGTAAATAGTGCGGTGAAGAAGGCATATGGCATACTGGCTTTTATTGGTAGAGGAATTGAGTTCCGGAGTCCTGAGGTCATGATGCAGTTGTATAAGACTCTGGTACGGCCGCATCTGGAATATTGTGTGCAGTTTTGGTCGCCATACTATAGGAAGGATGTGGAGGCACTGGAACGGGTGCAGAGGAGGTTTACCAGGATGTTGCCTGGTATGGAAGAAAAATCGTATGAGGAAAGACTGAGGCACTTGGGGCTGTTTTCACTAGAGAAAAGAAGGTTTACGGGTGACTTGATAGAGGTGTATAAGATGATTAGGGGTTTAGATAGGGTCGACAGTATGAACCTTTTCCCGCGTATGGAG
>NC_057753.1:11303676-11306937 GCF_004010195.1 Chiloscyllium plagiosum
ACATTGGTTAGGCCACTGTTGGAATATTGCGTGCAATTCTGGTCTCCTTCCTATCGGAAAGATGTTGTGAAACTTGAAAGGGATCAGAAAAGATTTACAAGGATGTTGCCAGGGTTGGAGGATTTGAGCTATAGAGAGAGGCTGAGGCTGTTTTCCCTGGAGCGTCGGAGGCTGAGGGGTGATCTTATAGAGGTTAACAAAATTATGAGGGGCATGGATCGGATAAATAGACAAGTCTTTTCCCTGGGGTCGAGGAGTCCAGAACTAGAGGTGCATAGGTTTAGGGTGAGAGGGGAAAGATATAAAAGAGACCTACGGGGCAACCTTTCACACAGAAGATGGTACGTGTATGGAATGTGTTGCCAGAGGAAGTGGTGGAGCAAGTGGTGGAGTACAATTGCAACATTTAAGAGGCATTTGGATGGGCATACAAATAGGAAGAGTTTGGAGGGATATGGGCCGGGTGCTGGCGGGTGGGACTAGATTAGGTTGGGATATCTGGTCGGCATGGGCATGTAGGACCGAAGGGTCTGTTTCTGTGCTGTACATCTCTATGACTCTAAAGGATATTAACCTGATTACTGCAGATTTATTTACTATTTGCCGGTATATGTTTCATTTATTCATGAAACCTCATGCAAGCACTATTTTATCAGTTAGTTTCTTAAAGGGATAATGGCTCAGTTCAAAGGTATTTAACAGGTAATGTTTTGTGGAGACTTGATGGGGATGGTATTGTTCTGTGTGCTGAGGTTATCAACCCCTGTTACACGCAATGTAAAGGTGTGGAAAGGCAGTGATGGGTTTGAAAGGGTTGTTTTTAAATTTGGATACTACAGAACTGCGGTTTTATTAATGAAAGAAACAGTGTTATAGTAAATACCCCTGTAACAGGTTAGTAAAGGGTTGTGAATGAATGAACGAATGAATGGAAATCATTCCATTCATGAGCGGCAGGGACCTGGGTTCAATTCCCACCCCAGGCAACTGACTGAGTGGAGTTTGAACATTCTCCTCGTGTCTGAGTGGGTTTGCACCCACAGTCCAAAGATGTGCAAGTTTGGTGAGTTGGCCATGCTAAATTGCCCATAGTCTTAGGTGCATTAGTCAGGGGTGAATTGTAGGGGTCAGGGGTGAATGTAGGGGAATTGGTCTGGGTGGGTTGCTCTTCGGAGGGTCGGTGTGGACTTGTTGGGCTGAAGGGCCTGTATCCACACTGTAGGGAATCTTAAAACAAAATCTGGTAATAATGAATAAAGTGAACTGGTGAGTGAGCGAATAAAGATAACCTATAACCCAATATCTCACACTGGTCTCCTAAAAGCTGGAAATTAATTTCTAGGATCTTTGCGGTTCTAGAGTTATCAGGTTTGACACCACGGAAACGGACCCTTTGGTCCAACCAGTCCATGCTGAATATAACTCCAAATTGAACTAGTCCCACCTGCCTGCTCCTGGCCCATTTCCCTCCAAACCTTTTCTATTCAAGTACTTACCAAAATCATCAGAAATACCAAGGAATTCACTCTTTCTCAACCTTTATTTCCAAAAATAATTAGGAGTCTGACTGCCCACCCTCTCACCCTAAACCTGTGCCCTCTAGTTCTGAACTCTCCCAACTAGGAGTTAGTAGGGGTCTCTCTGCTGCTGGGTTACCTGAATTTGCCTCTTTGTTTTTCCCCAAGGGGTGTGTTTATGCGATTTTACTATATTGGAACAGTTAATTAGTAATAGTTACTGCATCTACTATTCTGTTAAGTTTTCCAATCGAGTTACGTTATTCGAAATTCCTCTTTCTTTGCTTGTACTTTCACGAAAGTGTTCGAATGAATTATGTTTTGCTTAACGTCAAGTAGGTAAATCTGTCACATATGCTATAAAATGGATTTTTGTTTTATTCATTCATAAGGATGTCACTGGCTAGACCAGCATTTATTGCCCATCCCTAATTGCCCAGAGGGCAGTTGAGAGTCATCCACAATGCTGTGGGTCTGGAGTCACATGTAGGCCAGACCAGGTAAGGATGGCAGTTTCCTTCTCCAAAGGACATTAGTGAACCCCTCCGAGAATTAAGCACTTAAAGAGAAGCATCTCTTGCTATAATCTGTAAAGAGTGTGTGAAAAGTGGTGTAAGCTTCTTTCAACAACTCTTGGTCGTTAAATAAAATAAATCCCTGACACTCACTTCAAAATCAACAAGTGATCATTTAAGACCATAAGACATAGGAGTGGAAGTAAGGCCATTCGGCCCATCGAGTCCACTCCGCCATTCAATCATGGATGATGCGCATCTCAGCTCCACTTACCAGCGTTCTCCCCGTAGCCCTTAATTCCTCTAGACAACAAGAATCTATCAATCTCGGCCTTGAAGACATTTAGCGTCCCGGCTTCCACTGCACTCCGTGGCAATGAATACCACAGGCCCACCACTCTCTGGCTGAAGAAATGCCTCCGCATTTCTGTTCTGAAATGACCCCCTCTAATTCTAAGGCTGTGTCCACGGGTCCTAGTCTCCTCGTTTAACTGAAACAATTTCCTAGCATCCACCTTTTCCAAGCCATGTATTATTTTGTACGTCTCTATTAAGTCTCCCCTTAATCTTCTAAACTCCAACGAATACAATCCCAGTATCCTCAGCCGTTCCTCATATGTTAGACCTGTCATTACAGGGATCATCCGTGTGAATCTCCGCTGGACACGTTCCAGTGCCAGTATGTCCTTCCTGAGGTGTGGGGACCAAAACTGGACACAGTACTCCAAATGGCGCCTAACCAGAGCTTTATAAAGTCTTAGTAGTACATCTCTGCTTTTATATTCCAACCCTCTTGAGATAAGAGACAACATTGCATTCGCTTACTTAATCACGGACTCAACCTGCATGTTTACCTTTAGAGAATCCTCGACTAGCACTCCCAGATCCCTTTGTGCTTTGGCTTGATTAATTTTCTCACCATTTAGAAAGTAGTCTATGCTTTTATTCTTTTTGCCAAACTTGCTCGCACTTGCTCACGTTAAATTCCATCAGCCATTTCCTGGACCACTCTCCCAACCTGTCAAGATCCTTCTGCAGCCGCCCCACTTCCTCAGTACTACCTGCCTGTCCACCTAACCTCGTATCATCGGCAAACTTCGCTAGAATGCCCCCGGTTCCCTCATACAAATCATTAATATATAATGCGAACAGCTGTGGCCCCAGCACCGAACCCTGCAGGACACCGCTCGTCACCGGCTGCCATTATGAAAAAGAACCTTTTATCCCAA
>NC_057753.1:11309475-11318615 GCF_004010195.1 Chiloscyllium plagiosum
CCTTTACATTGGGGAGACTGGACGCCTCCTCGCAGAGTGCTTTAGGGAACATCTCCGGGACACCCGCACCAATCAACCACACCGCCCCGTGGCCTAACATTTGAACTCCCCCTCCCACTCTGCTGAAGACATGCAGGTCCTGGGCCTCCTTCACCGCCGCTCCCTCACCACCCGACGCCTGGAAGAAAAATGCCTCATCTTCTGCCTCGGAACTCTTCAGCCCCAGGGCATCAATGTGGACTTCACCGGTTTCCTCATTTCCCCTTCCCCCACCTTACCCAGTTCCAACCTCCCAGCTCAGCAACATCCTGTCCCACCTGCCAATCTTCCTTCCCACCAATCACCTTCATCCCCACCTCCATCCACCTATTGTACTCTTAAGCTACATTCTCCCCAGCCTACTCCCAATCCTATTTCTGATCTACTTAATACATAACAAGTTGTGTGTTTTCCAAATATTAATTTTATTTCCATGGTTTAAAAATGAATATCTAATGACAGGCAGTTTTATTTCCTTTCTCAGTTGGCCATATATGACCCACAACAATTTATATGGCACTGTTAATAACATAAACCCTCTCATGAGATATCACAGGAGCAATTCATAGTGTCAAATTTTGTTTGAGTCACTCAAGTAGATACCAGAACAGAGAAAGCGTCCTGCAGATATTGGGAATCTAACTAAACGTTATCAACCTGAGATCTCAACTGGGCCGGTGAACAGCCCCAATCAGGGAACTCATTCTGAGGTCCACCTGACTGACCTAATTATAGTCACCAGAATACCTCGTACTACTCTTCACTGAACACTGCAATTACTTTCCTTTTCAGTTTAAAGATCCAACTCTCTTTTGAATGCCATATTTGAATCGGGCTCCAATACACTCTCTCACAGACCATTCCAGAGGTTGAAGTAAGTTCGATCATTAATGAATTAAGTTTCGGATTTCTCCCAAAGGCACTTTGTATGGATTCTTGCTTCCATTCATTTGCAGTAAGTTCTTCACACGGACAAATTTGCAACTTCGTGGATTTGTTCAAATTTGATAACATATTGAGATGGCGCAGTGCTACCTCACAGCGCCAGGGACCCAGGTTCAATTCCAGCCTCAGGTGAGTGTCTGTGTGGAGTTTGCAGGTTCTCCCACAGTCCAAAGACGTGCAGGTTGGGTGGACTGACCAGGCTAAATTGCTCCGTGATGTGTAGGCTAGGTGGATTAGCCATGGTAAACACAGGGGGATGGGGTGATTCTGAGTGGAATGCTTTTTGCTGGGTCAGTGCAGACATAATGGGTCAAACGGCCTCTTTCTGCACTGTAGGAATTTTATGCATCTCTGTCTGATTTCTCGCACATGCTCCTTTCTGAAAGGGACATTTTGCTGTCATGTTCAGGACTGCAGTGTCTATATTTTCACACATACCTCTCCATTAAGTTTGCACGAAGTCCCCCCGTTTTGTTGTATTTTATCTCACATTTCCCCCCTTTCCATTCCTTATCCATTTTTTCCATTACCTTGTCTTATAATCCTCTTTACATAGTATTGTCAACTGACTAAGATCTCGTTACCATGTCTGCAAAGTATAAGATGAAAATGCTTTTTTTCTGATCCCATACTTTAGTGAATCCACTACGATAGCTTGTTAAGGCCTCTTGCTGAAGAGGACTCTTAATACTGCATCGGATTAGGTTAGGTTTTCTGGCCAGCATAGACAAGTTGGACCAAAGGATCAGTTTCGGTGCTGTGCATCTCTATGTCTATCGGATACGGGCCGGGGCAGACAGGCGGCACTAGTTTAGTTGGGGATCATGGACGTGTTGGACTGAAGAGTCTGTTTCCAGGCTGTGCATCTCAATGACTATGACTACTGGATACAGGCCAGGAGCAGATAGGTGGCACTAATGTAGTTGGGAATCATGGACTGGTTGGACCGATGGGTCTGTTTCCAGGCAGTTTGACTCCATAGCACCGAATGAATAGGGATCAATCCCAAAGAGATGATAAAGTAAAGGTTTCGGTACCACATTCGATGCAAGTGTGTGAACCCCTCTAGATAACCGAGGGCAGTGGGGCACTGCGAGGTTCAGTAGATCAGACAGACAGTCAGTCAGCAAGTTCTCTCCAGGAGACTTATCTGGAGAAAGGACAGCAGACCGCCTTCTATCAGCCGGATTGTGGATCCAGTCTGGAGTAGGTCCTATATTTCGGAGATCATAGGTAGACAGGGCAGTGAAGAAAGCTTAAGGCACGCTGGCCTTCATCAGTCAGGGCACTGAGTATAGAAGTTGGGAAGCTATGTTACAGTTATACAAGATGTTGGTGAAGCCACATTTGGAGTACTGTGGCCAGTTTTGATCACCTTGGGCGTGTGACTTCTGACTTCTTCAACTCTGGGTTTGTGTTGAACTTGATAGGATACTTTGTCTCAGTCAGCATATTATAAGCAGTATCGCTCGGAGGGATTCATTTGAAACCTTTCAGCACGTGAGCTCAACTAGGTTGAACTTTTCAAAAGTTACTTGGACTCTATTTTAAAACTTACATCAGGACCGGTAATCGTAGAGATGTACAGCGTGGAAACAGACCCTTCAGGGCAACTGGTTCAAGCTGACCAAATATCCCAAATTAACCGAGACACATTGGCCCATACCCCTCTAAACCCTTCCCATTCATGTCCCCATTCCGATGCCTTTTAAATGCTGTAATTGTACCAGCCTCCACCACTTCCTCTGGCAGCTCATTCCATACATGCACCATGCTCTGCATGAAAATGTTGCCCCTTAGGTTCCTTTTAAATTTTTCCCCCCTCTCACACTGAACCTATTCACTCTAGTTCGGGACTCCCCCACCCCAGGGAAAACACCATGTCCATTTACCCAAACCACGCCCCTCATGATTTTACAAACCTCTCAATCACCCCTCAGCCTCAAACTCCAGGGAAAACAGCTCCAGTCTATTCAGCCCCTCCCTGTAGATCAAATCCTCCAACTCCCGACAACGTCCTGGTAAATTGTTTCAGGTAGAGAAGTCAACAATTTGGATAAATAGCCAAAACGCTGACTTCTCCACCTCCTGACGCTGCCTGACTCGCTGTGTTCTCCCAACCTCCTGCTTGCCTACTTTGGATTCCTGCATCTGCAGTCTTATTGTTTCAAACGGTTGACAGAGCAGACTCGATGGGCGGAATGGCCTAACTTCTGCTCCGAAGATCTTGTGGTTTGTGTGGATCGTTTCAGTGGGAACGTGCTGTCCCGGGTTCGTCGAGCAGTAGCACCCACTGGAATCAAAGCTCAAAGAATCATAGAATCCCTACAAAGTTTGGAACCGGCCCTTCGGCCCAACAAGTTACAACTGACTCTCCAAAGAGTAACCCACCCATACCCATTCCTCCTACTCTACATTTACCCCTGACTAATGCACCACACCTACAAAGCTGAAACTTTATTGCTGGAACAGCACAGCAGGTCAGGCAGCATCTAGGGAACAGAAGATTCGACGTTTCGGGCACATGCCCTTCTTCAGGAATGAGCAGAGAGTGTTCAGCAGGAGAAGATAAAAGGTAGGGAGGAGGGACATGGAGGAGGGGCGTTGGAAATGTGATAGGTGGAAAGAGGTAAAGGTGAAGGTGATAGGTCGGAGTAGGGTGGAGGCGGAGAGGTCAAGAAGAAGAATAAAGTTTCAGCTTTGATCTCCAGCGTCTGCAGACCTCACTTTCTCCCCTTTATAAAAAGTTGTAAAAGTTATAAAGTTGGAACAAGACTGTGATTGGGTTGGTTCGTCCGGGTGGCCCAGAGGTGCTCTCTGAATCGCTCCGCAAGTAGGCGGTGAAATCTTTATAGAGAGAGGCAGAGAGCTTCTTCAAGGAAGGCATCATTGTAAGAGGATTCGCAGTAGGTTGAAATCTTCGAGGAGAAAGTGAGGTCTGCAGACGCTGGAGATCAAAGCTGAAAATTTATTGCTGGAACCACACCTACAAAGCCCTGAACACTATGAGACAATTTAGCTTGGCCAATACACCCCAACCTGCACATCTTTGGACTGTGGGAGGAAATCCATGCAGACACTGGGGGAGAATGCGCAAACTCCACACAGACAGTTGTCACAAGGTGGAATCAAAGCCATGTGCCTGGTGCTTGAGGCAGCACTGCTAATCGCTGAGCCACAGTGGCATTTTGGGGTGTGCTTGCAGTCCAGCAGAAAACAAAACAAAAAAAAAAACAAAAGCCCACCGACTCTCCCACTGTCAGAGCAGGCAGGAGGTTCAGTCCTGGGGGTGACCCACAGCAGCGTCACCGGCGCAATCTGGTTGTTGGGAACAGTGGTGCCCCCGCTGGTGCCTCTGCAAGTTGCAGGACAACGTGAACCCCTTCCCACACTCGAGGCAGGGGAAAGGCTTCTCGCCAGTGTGGACCCGCTGGTGCCTCAGCAGGGCGGAGGCCTGGGTGAAGGCCTTCCCACACTCGGGGCAGCTGAAGGGCCGCTCACCAGTGTGGACCCGCTGGTGGGTCAGCAGGTTGGAGGCCTGAGTAAAGCCCTTCCCGCACTCGGGACAGCTGAATGGCCTTTCCTCGCTGTGGACCCACCGGTGCTTTAGTAAGTCAGAGGAATTGCTGAAGCCCTTCCCGCATTCAGGGCAGCTGAAGGGCCTCTCGCCGGTGTGGACCCGCTGGTGGGTCAGCAGGTGGGAGGAATTGCTGAAGGCCTTCCTACACTCAGCGCAAGTGAAGGGCCTCTCCCCAGTGTGGACGCGCCGGTGGGCCAGCAGGACGGAGGCCTGCGTGAAGGCCTTCCCACACTCGGGGCAGCTGAAGGGCCTCTCCCCAGTGTGGACCCGCCGGTGGGTCAGCAGGGCAGAGGAATCGCTGAACCCCTTCCCGCACTCGGGGCAGGAGAACAGCCTCTCCCCAGTGTGGACACGCTGGTGCCTCAGCAGGGCGGAGGAATTGCTGAAGGCCTTCCCACACTCGGGGCAGCTGAAGGGCCTCTCCCCGGTGTGGACCCACTGGTGCCTCCTCAGAGCGGAGGAATTGGTAAATTCCTTCCCACACTTGGGGCAGGAGAACGGCCTCTCCCCGGTGTGACTGCGCCGATGAGTCTCCAGGGCAGATGGGGCACGGAAGCCTTTCCCGCAGTCGCCACACTTCCACGGTTTCTCCACGGGGCGGGATTCCTCGGGTTTCTCCATGGCTGAAGTTTCAGCTGCACACAAACGGGAGTACAGCCCCTCCCTGCCGTGAATTCCTCTTCCCAGGCCGTATAACTGTTTCAGGCTCCACACTCAGTGCGCTGAAACAGTAGGGCCTCTCATCCACTCCCACTGATGCTGAAAACTTACTGAAACTGGAACATAAAAGCTTTGCTCCCTCTCACAGAATCATTGTTGAAAATCGTTGTAGTCCTGACAGATTGAGTGACTGTCAGACATTGATGTGAAAGTGTGGACTGCAGACACTGGAGAGTCAGAGTTGAAAAGTGTGGCGCTGGACAAGCACAGTGAGTCAGGCAGCATCCGAGGAGCAGGAGAGTCGACCTTTTGGGCATAAGCCCTTCACCTGTTGATTTTGAAACTTTCGTCTGCAAACCATCAAATACTCTGTAAGAAGAGATTACAAAAGTCATCACTGTCAGTCTAGGGTAGAAATTCAGAATAAGCAATTCTACTTTCTGCGGACCAATTTTTCTTTTGTTATTCTACAAAATTAAAAGCACCATCCCACTCTCTCTCTCTCTCTCTCTCTCTCTCTCTCTCTCCCCCTCTGTTCTCATTTTGCTCTATCTAATTCCCCTGAAGATGCTGATTCAGGACCTTACAGGGACAGAAAAGCAAAAAAGGTCAAGACTGACATCTCTTTGGATAACTCCATCTTTCATGACATTGGGATACTGCAGAGAGTGAGCAGGTCTGATTCTGAGAAGCAACAAAAAAAAGTGTATAAATTTAGGATGAACCAGCTTCTTGAGAAGCAACCAGACACAAAATGGTTAACGTTCTGGGGGCATTAACACTGACACCAGAGAGAAACTGAACACACAAGCATGGCAAATATTAGTTTTTCCCTCTTTTAGAATGGGTTGCAGGCATCATTAATATGTAAATCCCAGAACTTCTCACAAGTCACCTTCTCAAGTTAACTTAAGTTTTTGTAACAAAAGGTGACACCTCAGCTCAGACGATGCATTAAAGGTGTAAGGTCAGAGTCTGTCTGCATCCCAATTTTGAGTCATTTCCAAAGTGGAATTTACAAAATATTATATGTATTCACTGCCTACATTGGCTCTCTGCTGATTTCTGCTAAAAAAAAGCACATCGATTGTATCTGCAAATACAATTCTACAAATACAAATTCACCCCTTAGACTCGTGTGTGCGCGCACATGCAGGAGAGGAAACAAGTGTCTATTTCAGTGCTGTTTATCTCTATGTCTGTTTGATAACAAATGCTTTATTTCTGCTGATATTGTTATAAATCAGAGCTGGTTACTAATACTTAGATGTAAGGGAGAGAGAATTCCTCAGGGAGGACATTGTAAGAATCTTGGGAGATCCCTACTTCTGGTTTACTTCCTAATGAACAAACATTAAGCAGGAGTTGGGTTGCATGCTCTTCAGAAGGGTCAGTGTGGACTTGATGTGCTGAATGACCTGCTTCCACACTGTAGGGCTATGATTTACCACAGTTGTGTGCACCCAGGATCACAACATGCAGAACCACTCATCTTCTGCAAATTGAAAGACAAGTCCCAACCTGCCCTCTCCTATGTGTGTTATCTAAGTGCTTATCTAGTGAATACAGTCCACACCTCCTGCTGCTGCCAGTATCCTTTACAATGCTGATGAAACAATGCAATACTTATAGTACTGAGAATCACAAAGCTTCCAGCAATACCAGTTACTGATTCACCGCTCCTTCTGATGCAGTGTATCAGAAATACAATGTTGGAGGCTGAACGAAATGAACAGTTAAAAACAAAAACCCACCTAACTCTTCACTAGGCTCCCCACTCAGCACGCTGTACTTACTGCCTTAAAGCATTTCATGCCCACAGTGCAATGAATTCCCACTTTCCACCAAAATCCCGGATGTACTCACTCACAAATGAAAGATTCCGTTGCAAGTTCTGCTCCCAGTAAGGACAAAACATCTTTGAAAGATGCTCCGAAAGTCCAGACTTCAGAACGACACTTCTGCTTTCACTGAAGACGATTCGAGTCATACAGCATGGAAACAGACCCTTCGGTCCAACTCGTCCATACTGACCAGATATCCGAAATGAATCTAGACCCATTTGCCAGCACTCGGCCCATATCCCTCTAAACCTTCCTCACCCTAAACCTATGCCCCTCTAGTTCTGGACACCCCCAGCCCAGGGAAAAGACCATGTCTTATTATCCAGAGTCTGTCCCCTCCCTGGATTCATTTCCTTCCCTTTCAGTTGCTGCAAGTCAACAATTAAAACCCAGAATTTTTTTTAAAAAGGGCGTGAAAAACGAGGGTGCTGTACTCACACATGTTGGGCAGACAAGGGAAGTTGCAGTCTGCACTGAAGCTCAATCTTTGTTCAGAGAGAGAGGAGCAGCAGCTTCCCGGTAGAACTTCCGCATTCAGACAATCGGTTTGCTCTGATAGGCAGGAGGACCAGTCGCAATCTGGCCCTCCAGGGCTTCCCATTGGTCAATCAAAACAGGCTGGCGGAGCGTTTCCGCTAGTCGCCAGGAACCTGCGCAGTGTTTTGCTGACACCGGCGAACATGCGCAGTGCTTGCTGACACCGGCGAACATGCGCACTGTGTTCTATGGCCATGTTGCTAATACTCCTCTGATAGATTTTCAGTTTTTAATAGACAATAGACAATAGGTGCAGGCCATTCAGCCTTCGAGCCTGCACCCACCATTCAATATGATCAGGTCCACGCCCCCCTACGACCCACCCTCCCATCCTGGCACTTTCCCCTGCCACCGCAGGAACTGTAAAACCTGCGCCCACACCTCCTCCCTCACCTCCATCCAAGGCCCCAAAGGAGCTTTCCACATCCATCAAAGTTTTACCTGCACATCCACTAATATCATCTACTGTATCCGTTGCTCCCGATGCGGTCTCCTCTACATTGGGGAGACTGGGCGCCTCCTAGCAGAGCGCTTTAGGGAACATCTCAGAAACACCCACATCAATCAACCAAATCGCCCAGTGGCTCAACATTTCAACTCCCCCTCCCACTCCGTCAAGGACATGGAAGTCCTGGGCCGCATCCACCACCAAATGCAACTGGATGAAGAACTCATCTTCCGCCTTGGGACCCTTCAACCACACAGCATCAACATCAACTTCACTAGTTTCCTAATTTCACCTCTCCATACCTCATCTCATATCCAACCCTCCAACTTGGCACCACCCTCTTGACCTGTCCTCCCTGTCCATTTTCCTTCCCATCTATCTGCTCCCTACTCCTCTCCAACCCATCACTATCACTCCCAACCTGCATCTCCTATTGCCTTCTCAGTTACCTTCCCTCCAGCCCCAGCTCACCCTCTTATTTATCTCTCAGCGCCTTCCCCCCTCCACATTCCTGGTGAAGAACTTATGCCCGAAATGTCAACTCACCTGCTTCTCGGGTGATGGGCCCAATATGGCCTATCCTTGTGCTGTACTGTTCTATGTTCTATGTAACTCTTGTTCCCCTGGTATGACATTCATTCAAATCTATGTCTTTGATCAAACCTTTGGTCATTAGCCTAATATTGCCTTATGCAAGTTGGTGTCATATTATAATTATAATGTTCTGTGAAATTTATTGGGGAATTTTATTGTGCTAAAAGCATTATATAAGTACAAGTTATTTTGTTATAATTTGAAATCTGTTCACTAATTTTTCTTCCAAACATTTTTGAAGAACCATCAACAAAGATGATTGACAAAGTCTTCCACTAATTGGCGACCTGAAACTATTGATCTATCTTGGGAAATAACTGGTTGAAATTTCAAATAAATTGGTATCTGTAGATGCTTCTACCCTATAAAGATCAATTATACGAACACTAAAACATGCCTGTTCAGCATGTTCTGCCATTCAGTAAGATCCCAAGTTGATCTGCAGCCTGGGTCCATATATTAGTCTTAATCACCTTTGAGTAACAAAAAAAAA
>NC_057753.1:11319497-11338948 GCF_004010195.1 Chiloscyllium plagiosum
ACCAACATGGCCACCCCACCCCCTTTGCCCGTCAGTCTGTCCTTACGATAGCACGTGTATCCTTGAATATTCATTTCCCAGGCCCTGTCCACTTGAACTCCTATTTCACTCAACCTTACAGCATGATCCCACCCACTCAAATAACAATCACTTACCTTCCCGACCGGCTTTGCGCTCCGACTTCATTTCCACCCAGCTCCCATTATTCTCTGCTGCAAAAAAAAACTGGCACCACGTTTGCCAACCTCCAGTCTTCCGGCACCTCACCTGTGACTATCGATGATACAAATATTTCAGCAAAGGGCCCAGCAATCACTTCCCTAGCTTCCCAGAGTTCTCAGATACATCTGATCAGGTCCTGGGGATTTATCCACCATTACGTGTTTCAAGACATCCAGCATGTCTCCTCAGTAGTAAAGACATTTTTCAAGATGACACCATCTATTTCCCTACATTCTATGTCTTCGATATCCTTCTGCACAGTAAAAACTGATGCAAAATACTTGTTTAGGATCTCCTCCATCCCCTGCAACACCACACAAATGCCGCCTTGCTGATCTTTGAGGGGTCCTATTCTCTCCCTACTTACCCTTTTGTCCTTAGTGTATTGAGAAAAGCCCTTTGGATTCTCCTTAACCCTATTTGCCAAAGCTATCTCATGTCCCCTTTTTGCCCTCCTGATTTCTCTCTTACGTATACTCCTACTGCCTTTATACGCTATGGATTCACTTGATCTATCCTGACACATGCTTCCTTTTTATCCTTAACCAAACCATCAATTTGTTTAGTCATCCAGCATTCCCTACACCTACCAGCTTCCCTTTCACCCTGACAGGAATATACTTTCTCTGGATTCTCGTTATCTCATTATGAAGGCTTCCCATTTTCTAGCCGTCCCTTTACCTGCGAACATCTGCACCCAATCAGCTTTTGAAAGGTCTTGCCTAATACCGTCAAAATTTCTCCAATTCAGAACTTCAACTTTTAGATCTGGTCTATCCTTTTCCATCATTATTTTAAAGCTAATAGAATTATGGTAGCTGGCCCCAAAGTGCTCCCCCACTGACCCCTCAGCCACATGTCCTGCATTATTTCCCAAGAGTAGGTCAAGTTTTGTACTTTTGCAGTAGGTACATCTACATGCTGAATCAGAAAATTTTCTTGTATACATAGAAATTCCTCTCCATCTAAACCTTCAACACTATGGCAGTCTTAGTCTATGTTTGGAAAGCTAAAATCCCCTACCATAACCACCCTATTATTCTTACAGATAAGATTAGATTTGACTAGATTACTTACAGTGTGGAAACAGGCCCTTCGGCCCAGCAAGTCCACACCGACCCTCCGAAGAGCAACCCACCCAGACCCATTCCCCTACATTTACCCTTTCACCTAACACTACGGGCAATTTAACATGGTCAATTCACCCTAACCTGCACATTTTTGGACTGTGGGAGGAAACCGGAGCACCCGGAGGAAACCCACGCAGACACGGGGAGAATGTGCAAGCTCCACACAGTCAGCCGCCTGAGGCGGGAATTGAACCCGGGTCTCTGGCACTGTGAGGCAGCAGTGCTAACCACTGTGCCACCATGCCACCCACTGAAACCTCCTTTCTCAATTTCCCGCTGACTATTAGGGGGTCTATAATACAATCCCAATAAGGTGATCATCCCTTTCTTATTTCTCAGTTATACCCAAATAACCTCCCTGGATATATTTCCAGGAACATCCTAAGTACAGCTGTAATGTTATCCCTTATCAAAAATACCACTCCCCCTCCTCTCTTGCCTCTCTTTCTGGCCTTTCTGTAGCATTTGTACCCTGGAACATTAAGCTGCCAGTCCTGCCCATACCTGAGGCACGTTTCTGTAATTGCGATGATATCCCAGTCTCATGTTCCTAACCATGTTCTGAGTTCATCTGCCTTCCCTGTTAGGCCTCTTGCATTGAAATAAATGCAGTTTAATTCATCAGTCCTACCTTGTTCTCTGCTTTGTCCCTGCCTGCCCTGACTGTTTGACTCGCTTCTGTTCTCAACTGTACCAGTCTCAGTTTGATCTCTTTCCTCACTATCTCCCTGGGTCCCACCTCCCCCACCTTTCTAGTTGAAATCTTCCCGAGCAGCTCTTACAAATCTCCCTGCCAATATATTAGTCTCTTTCCAATTCAGGTGCGATCTATCCTTCTTGTACAGGTCAATTCTGCCCCAGAAGATTCCAATGATCCAAAAATGTGGATCCCATACACCAGCTCCTCAGCCACGCATTCGTCTGCCTTATCCTCCTATTCCTATCCTCACTAGCTCGTAGCACCAGGAGTAATCCGGATATTACTACCCCGAGGACCTCCTTTTTAAATTCCTGCTTATTTTTCTATATTCTCCCTTCAGAATCTCATCCTCTTCCCTTCCTATGTCATTGGTTCCAATGTGTACAATGACCTCCTGCTGTCTCTCTCCCCTTTGAGAACATTCTGCACCCTCTCTCAGACATTCTTAATTCTCGCACCAGGGAGACAACACACCAAATTGGATTTATCACCGCTGGCCACAGAAATGTCCTTCTGTCCTCTGACTATAGAGTGCCCTACAACATTCGATCGTTTGGACCCCAACGTACCCCGCATTGCATTAGCGCCTCTGTGATGGTGTCCAAAACTAGAGGGCATAGGTTTGGGGCGAGATGGGAAAGATTTAAAAGGGACCTAAGGGGCAACAATTTCACACAGTGTGGTGCGCATATGGAATAGGCTGCCAGAGGAAGTGGTGAAGGCTGGTACAATTACATTTAAAAGCCATCTGGATGGGTATGTGAATAGGAAGGGCTTGGAGGGATATCAGCCAAATGGAACCAGATTTACATCTTATCAGCATGGATCTGTTTGATCGAAAAATCCATTCCTGTGTTGCATATCTCTGTCTATTTGATAACAGGTGCTTTATTTCTGTTGATGTAAATATTGTTATAAATCATAGCTGGACACCAAACAGATGTAAAGGAGAGAGAATTCCTCAAGTAGTGCACCATAAGAATCCTGGGAGACCCCTATTTCCGGTTTCCTTCTGAATGAAAGAACATAAATGTTTGTGTTTAATTCCTAATTTTGTTTCAATTTTCTTCTTTGCTCCCCACTACTATGACTCACTCACTGTCTGGATGGTTGACAGACTCGGAGATTGTGGGTTGGGTCTTGATCAGCTGAATGTTTTATTGTTCCACAAGGTGTAAAAGGTGTGGGGGGGCTGAAATCAGAGCTTCAGCAGGAATCCAGCAGAGCTGAGAACAGACCGACATCTTACTCTGTGGGAACAGGGAGATCAACAGAGGACTGAGAAATCAGGACCATGTTATCAGTGCATTGATTAGCAGTGCCAATCCTCTGCCTTTACCCAGCTTCCCATTCAACTTGAATGGCACGCACCCCTCGATATTCAGGATCCAATCCTTGTCATCCTGAAGCCATGTCTCTGTAAGGAGTCTCAGATCATAATTATTCTCTTCAATGTGTGCAGTCAATTCATTCACTTTTGTTACAATGCAGCACACATTCAAACACAGTCTTCCGTTTCAATTTTTGTGATCTTTTGAATCCAGTTTTGATTGCTGGGACATTTACCTTGTCCCTTTCTATCATTCTCAGGTGCTCATTTTCCACATCACTACATTGCTCACCAGCCTTGATTTGGATTGGCCATGCTAAATTGCCCACAGTGTCCAGGGATGTGCAGGTCAGGTGGGTTAGCCATGGGAAATGCAAGGTTATAGTTTTGTAGGAATAGAAGCAGCAGTAGGCCATTTGGCCCATCCAGCCTGCTCCACCATTCATTAAGATCATTGCTGATCTATCCATTATTTCAGCTCCTCCTACCTGCATTATCCCAAATACCCTTAATTTCCCTACCATGCAAACACCCATCCAACTGTGCCTTGAATATACTTAATGAAGCTGCCTCTACTGCTTCCGTGGGCAGAGAATTCCATACATTCATGACTCTCCCAGAAAAGCACTTCCTCCTCATCTCTGTCCAAAATCATCCACTTTCATCATAAACTGTTGTATTTTTAAAGAATTACTCCCCCTAATCTTGAGGCCTTATCTCTCCCACCAGCAGAAATAACCTGAGTGTTGGGAGGGGGAGAGAGAAGAGATTTGGAAGGGTCACTGTGGACCTGATGGGCCGAATGGCTTACACCCACACTATTGGTATTCTATGATATACCACAGTCGTTTTTGCCCCAGATCACAGCACCCAGAACCTCCCATCTTCTGTAAATCGAAAGACAAGTCCCACCCTGCCCTCTTGTATGTGCGTTATCTAACTGCTTAATTGTTTCTAGTGATACAACCCACACCTCCCAATGCTGATGGAACAATGCAATATCTGCAGTACTGAAAATCCTAAGATTCACCGCTCTTTCTGATGCACAGCATTGGAAATATAATGTTGGAGGCTGAAAGAAATGAGCAGCTTAAAAGAAAAACCCACCTACCCCTTCACTGGGCTCCTTGCTCAGCACACTTTACTTCCTGCTGGTAAACCTTCGAGCACTTCATCCCCACAGTGCAATGAATTCCCACTTTCCACCAAAAGCCCGGATGTACTCACTCACTCAGTTGCTGTCTCACAAATGAAAGATTTCATTGTAACTACTTCTGCTCCCAGTAAGGGGAAAACATCTTTGAAAACTGCTCTGAAAGTCCAGTCTTCACAACCACACTTCTGCTTTCACCAAAGACAAATGGAGCCATACAGCATGGAAACAGACCCTTCAATCCAACTCGTCCATGCCGACCACATATCCTAAATTAATTTAGTCCCATTTGCCAGCATTTAGCCCATATCCCTTTCAACCTCCTTATTTATGTCCCCATCCAGATGCCTTTTAAATGTTGTAATTGTACCAGCCTCCACCACTTCCTCTGGCAGATTGCACCACCCTCTGTGTGAAAAAGCTGGCCTTCAGGTCCCTTTCAAATCTTTCCCCTCTCACCTCAAACCATACCCTCTAGTTTTGGACTCCCCTATCCAGGGAAAAGATCTTGGCTATTCACCTTATCCAAGCCCCTTACGAACTTCTCTAAGGTCACCCCTCAGCCTCTGACTCTCCAGGGAAACCACACCCACCCTATCCTTGTAGCTCAAACCGTCCAACTCTGGCAACAGCCTGGTCAATCTTTTCTGAACCCTTTCAAAAGTTTCACAACCTCTTTCCTTTTTGCAGGGAGACCAGAACAGAATGCAGTTCCAACTGTGGCCTAACCAATGCCCAGCGCAGCCGCAACATGAACTGCCAACTCCTTTACTCAGTGCACTGACCAATAAAGGAAAGCATACCAAACGTTTTCTTCACTATCCTATCTACCTGCATCTCCACTTTCAAAGGAACAATGAACCTGCAGTACAAGGTCTCTTTATTCAGTAACACTCCTCATAACTGTGTAAGTCCTGATTTGCCTCACCAAAAGGCAACACCTCATATTTATCTGAATTAAACTCCATCTGCCACTCCGATCAATACTAATTTATACAAAACTTCCTTTCCTCTCTTATTCCCTAAAAGCTGAAAATCTCCGTTCCACACACACTCCCTCCATTCTCACTTTGCTGAACCTAATCCCTGCTGTACCTGCTGGTACATGCTGATTAACAGGCCCACACTCAGGGGGGGATCTAAGTGAAACAAACAGAATACTGAATGGCCTTGGACAGAGAGGATTGGAAATGGTTTCCATTGGTAGGAGAGAGCAGGACCCGAGGGCACAGCCTTAGATTATAGGGAAGACCTTTTAGAATGGAGTGAAGGAGAAACTTCTTCAGCCAGAGTGGTGAATCTATTGAATTCACTTCCAGAAAATGCCAGGTCACTGAGGATAGAGAGGTTCTTGAGTATCAAGGAGATCAAGGGTTATGGGGAGAAAATGAGAGAATGGGGTTGAGAAACCTATCAGCTATGATTGAATGGTGGAGAAGAACTGATGGGCTGAATGGCCTAATTTGTGTTCCTGTGTCTTAAGGTCTCTTGCTGTCCTGGCAATATAGAGTATGAGAATTGGGAGCAGGAGTCATAGAGTCATAGAGATGTACAGCATGGAAACAGACCCTTCGGTCCAACCCATCCACGCCGATCAGATATCCCAACCCAATCTAGTTCCACCTGCCAGTACCCGACCCATATCCCTCCAAACCCTTCCTATTCATATACCCATCCAAATGTCTCTTAAATGTTGCAATTGTACCAGCCTCCACCATATCCTCTGGCAGCTCATTCCATACCTGTACCACCCTCTGCGTGAAAAAGTTGCTCCTAATGTCTCTTTTATATCTTTCCCCTCTCACCCTAAACCTACACCCTCTAGTTCTGGACTCCCCGACGTGGCCTAACCAATGTCCTATACAGCTGCAACATGACCTCCCAACTCCTGTACTCAATACTCTGACCGATAAAGGAAAGCATACAAAACACCTTCTTCACTATAGGAGAAAAAGAAAGGCTGGAGCGAAATGTTTTTCCCCCAGTATCTCTGGCTGCTCAACTTTTGTAATGTCTTTTCGCAGGGTAGATAGAGGGTATTCAAAACTAGAGGGCATCCGTTTAGGGGGAGAGGGGAAAGATTTAAAAGGAACCTAAGGGGCAACGTTTTCACACAGAATGGCCTGTTGTGTATGGAATGAGCTGCCAGAGGAAATGGCGGAGGCTGGTACAGTGACAACATTTAAAAGGCATCTGGATTGGTACATGAATACGAAGGGTTGAGAAAGATATGGGTCAAATGCTGGCAAATTGGTCATGAGATTAATTTAGGATATCAGGTTAGCAAGGACCGAAGGTTCGTTTCCTTGCGTTACAACAATATGAATCTGTTTCGACATAGTTGGAACCATTTGACAAGACATACCCATTCAGCCCTTACAGCCTGTCAGCAACAGTGGCCTAACTGCGCATATTTGAAGTGGAGTTTAGATCAGAGTGGTCCTGGAAAAGCACAGCAGGTCAGGCAGCATCCGAGGTGCAGGAAAATTGACGTTTCGGGCAAAAGCCCTCCATCAGGAATAGAGGCAGGAAGCCTCCAGGGTGGAGAGATAAATTGAGGGGGTTGGGAAGAAGGTAGCAAAGAGTACCATTGGTGAATGGGGGTGAGGATGGAGGTGAAATGTCAGAGGGGAGGGTGGAGGGGATAGGTGGGAAGGGAGATTGGCAGGTAGGACAGGTCATGAGGACAGTGCTGAGCTGGAAGTTTGAATCTGGGGTACGATGGGGGGAGGGGAAATGAGGTTCAGTGCGTGGTTGAAGAGCTTCAGGGCAGAGGAGATGACCTGGAGGTTACAGTGAGAGAGAGAGACTCCTGAGATTCTTGTGGAGAGAGGAGGAGAACTTCTTCAAGGTAGGCATCCTTGCAAGAGGATTATAGTAAGGTTAAAATCAACAAAGGTTAAACTCTGGTTTCCAGCATCTGCAGTCCTCACTTTTGCCTGCGCATATTTGAATGCAAGTTTCAGAACCATGTCTGCAGCTTTTTTTTGAAAAAAATTGAACATGTTTTCACTCTTCAATGATGTTTCTGAATATTTCACTTTAGCTATTCTCAGTTTTATAGATCAGCCATTTCTCATGCACCCCTATGTCCCAGGTAGAGTCATCACTATCCATTCTCACTCTCTCTTCTCAGAAGGGCGTGATACAGCAATCAAAGATGGCTTGAGGCATGAGAAAGGACAGGTTAGGGGGTGGGGAAGAGAATGGATGGGGGACAGAGGATGGGGGACAGAGGAAACAGAGAATTACAGAGGGTGGGGGCAAGAGAAAGACTGGAGGGACAGGGTGGAGAGAATGGAGGGGCAGAGGAAGAATGGATGGGGGGGAGTGGGTTGGGTGAGAGTTAGCACAAATCCCACATTCCCCCTGGCATCAGTGTTCCACAAACTGGAACTCACTCCTCCCATAGCAGACTTGGGGCAATCATTTCTCAATATAGAATCATATAGCCCCGATAGGCCATTCAGCCAATCAAACTCACACTGACCTTCTGAACAGCATTCCACTCAGACCCACCCACTCACATTACAGGCCTGCAGTTCCCCATAGCTAACTCACCCTAACCTGCATATCCGATCCACCTAAACTTGCAGGTCTTTGGACTGTGGGAGGAAGCCAGAGCATCTGGAGGTAACCCGCACAGACACAAGGAGGAAGAATGTGCCAAACTCCACACAGACAGTCACCCGAGGCTGGAATTGAAACCGGGTCCCTGGCACTGTGAGGCAGCAGTGCTAACCATTAAGTCACCATCCCGCCCAGAGCTTAGTCTTTGTAGCTTCTAACTTCTCACCAGAGGCCCTCTCCTCCTGACATTGTTGGACCACACCCGCTGCAACCTCCCTTTCCCACTTCTCCGACCCTGAGCACATCGGTTCCCGAATCCTGGCGCCAGACACACACCGATGCCATCTGGCCTCCTGCTGCCAACTGGAGGGAACCGATACACTCGCTGTCACTATTCTGTCCCTTGCCACCACCTCTCCCTCCCCAACATTGTTCTTACTCCCAGCACCCAGTCATTAGCTCCTCCCCCCTGCAGCTCTCTCTCAGATTCCCTTTACCTGCCTGACACATGCTCACACCCTCATGACCCTGTGCACTGACCCAATCAGAAGGCTCTGTCCAGAGGGGAATGATCATTTACCGAAATAAAGTGTCAGATTAAAGTTACTCCCGTTCCCCCCAACGTGTCTGCAGCCTGGCTACCAGCTCTCTGAACCGAAGGTCCTCCAACATGTGTTTGCCCTGGATCACAGCGTCCAGAACCCCCCACCTTCTGCAAATCGAAAGACAAGTCCCACCCTGCCCTCCTCAATGTGTGTTGTGTAATTGCTTACTTGTTCCTCGTGGCTGAGCAGAGGCTGATGGCCAAGTTCAGTACTCACGAGGATGGCCTCAACCGACCTTGGGTTCATGTCACACTCCAGGTGACCTCAAGTCACTGCATTCTCTTACACGCACACATGCACACACGCATTTACATAATCAGGCACTCATGTGGACCGTCTCTCATACACACGGCCTCTCTCAGATGCACACACATCCCCCACACTCACACCCACAGATGCGCCCTCTCACAGGCTTATAATCCATCAAACACACACTTTACCAAGCATGCACACACACAAACACTCTCTCATGTGCGCTCACACACATGCACACACTCTCTGTCTCATGCGCACACACACAGACATGTATGTCTATGAGGTGAATTTGCATTTGCAGAGTTATATTTGTAGATACATTCTGTTTTGCCCAAAAAGCTCACAATCCGCAGGCAGTCAATCCATGTAAGATTTCACAAACTTTGGAAATGGAACCAGTCTGACTCAAAATTGGGATAGCACCAGCCTCTAACCTGACATCTCTCATGCATTGTGTGGAGTGAGATGTCACCTCTTTTTATAGAACCATAAATTATCTCAAGAATGTGCCTTAAATGAAGTTTTGGGATTGACATATTAATGTTGAACGGAACCATGCAACCTGATTTAAAAGGTGAAAGCTGGAACAACAATCCAGATTTATTCTATATATCATTTCAGTTGTATGACTCTGTAATCTCTGTAATTGGATCCTTGGTCCAGCCTTAACCCGTAGGAAGTATTGCCTCACTTAGAAATTTCAACTGATACACTGTATCCAAGTAAATTTCTCCCGCTCTTTTGCCAGGGCAGGGGTAGTCAGCCACACTGCTGTGTCAAGAGTCATGTGTAGGCCAGACCTGGTAAAGGAAGCAGCTGGAACGACTGAGTGAATCTTCTCCCGCAACGGCAGTTTCTTTCCTTAAAAAGGACAAGGGTGGATCAGATAGGGTTTCATTTCCACCCTAAAATGGTTTCATCATTAGCTTCCGAACTCCAGATTTCTGACTGAATTGCAATTCTGCTGCGGCGGGATTCGAAGCCGGAACTCTGCAGAACTGGGTTGATAGTCCAGTCAATATTGGCACTTCGGCCGTCCCTCCTTCAATCCCCCTGCAATGGCATGTGAACTCAGGGTGGGAGGAGCTGGGCACTGACAGCAGGTGAGCGGCCACTCCCCAGTATGGACCCACCGGTGGGCCAGCAGGCCGGAAGAATCGGTTAATCCTTTCCTGCCCTCGGAGCAGGTGGATGACCTCTCCTCAATATGGAGCTGCTGGTGATTCAGCAACGCAGCCGAGCAAGTGAATCCCTTCCCACACAAGGGGCAGGCTTCTCCCTCGTGTGGGTCTGATAGTGCGTCCACAGGTAGCCCACCTGACTGAACCCCCTCCCAGACGCGGGGCCCTCTTTCCCCTGTGGACCCGCTGTTGCATTGGCAGGTTGCACATCTGACTGAAGCCTTTCCCGCACTCAGGGCAGGTTAACAGTCTCTCTCCGTTGTGAACCCGCTGGTGCGTCAGTCGAGAGGAAGATTCGATGAATCTCTTCCCACACACAGAGCAGATGAACAGCCTCTCCGCGGTGTGAATGCTTTTGTGGGTTTCAAGCACCGAAGGGGAAGGGAATCCTTTCCCACAGTCCCCACTTCTCCATTGTGTGTGTGTGTGTGTGTGTGGGTTTGGGGGGGGGAGGGGGCGCCAAGATGAAGACTCTGGTACAGACATTCAGATACATTGCTAGATGGATTGGAGTGATTTCTTGCACTACTACAGGAAAACGAGCTGGTTGACGCATCCCTGAAAAGCTTCCGAAATAACTCAAAAGAAAATGGAAACAAGACCTTCACAAACAGCAGAGAGAGAGAGAGAGGAACATCAGCAACTTTTCAAACAGTTTGAGAAAACACAGGAACATCAGCTTCAAAAAGAGGACAGTAGATCTGGAATAAAAATGATTGTTAGAGATAAAATTCAGCAACAGGGTGTCCAACAATGTGATTGGTGAATACTTCTTCATTGTCTCTTTTGATTGGCCAAGTGTTTTAAAACATGAAATGAAGAGTATCATTAAGAAATTCACTTTTAAAATATTTAACATCTAAATTAATTAAATAGAATAGAGGTTGCCAGGCAGGTGAAATGTTGCAGCCGTAGTATGTGGGAGTTTATTATAGGAATAGTATGCAGTCATACACTTTGATAGGATGAATCAACAAGCAGACTATTACTTCATTTTATATCATTGTGCTAACCCTTAAATACTGCTCAGTTCTATGAGAAACTACCCTTTTAATTGTAAAAATGATGAAAGAAGCGGTCGGTTTCCAAGGTGCAAATTGTATTCAAATAGACATGTCAAACTGAGGGGAAAAAAAATGAGAATTCCTTGAAGAGGGACACAGCATCTGAGCACCTTTGCAGAGCCTGCTCCCTCCCTGGGTTCACTCCAGTTGCTACAGGTGAACAGCTCCCTCCCTCCCAGGATGAGGAGTGGAAAGGGGGAGACATTGCTTTGCTCCCAGATGTTGCCCAGAGGGGGCGGAGTTTCACTCTGAAACTGACAGGGCTACATCTAACGTGAACAATGGCGGGCGGAGACCTCCTGAAGGAGCCAATAGGAGCCGCGGTGTCGGCTGGTGACGCCCCATTTTCCAAGCTGCTTGTTCAGCCATTGGCCAGCCGCCCGCCGTCGCATCCCTAATGAAGGGCTTTTGCCCGAAACGTCGGGTTTCCTGCTGCGCTTTTTCAACACCACTCTCATCTTGACTCCGTCACACAAGCCTATTGTCCGCCGTGCCTGGAGATTGACCAATGGGAATCTCAGGAGGACCGGAAGGAGCCTGGACCTCCTGCCAATCAGAGCTCGCCTATGGCCTGAATGCGGAAGTTGGACCGTGAGTTTCTGAAGCTGCTGCTGCTCCTCTCTCTCTGAAGGAATATTGAGCTTCACCCCAGATTGCAACATCCTTCCTCTGTCCAACATCGGTGAGTACGACACTCTCTCTCTTTTCTCACCCCTTTTTCATTTTTTTTCATTCTGGGGTTCAATTGTTGACTTGCTGAAAGGGAATAAAATGAAATGAATCCAGGAATGGGGGTAGACTCTGGAAAGGTTGGCTTTGTCTCTGTATTGAAGACATTGACAGGCTTTGCTTCCTTCACTTGGTAGATTCATTTGTTTGGTTAATGCTCTCAATTAAAGAGGGGGGCTTCCCCAAGAGATGGTTCGCATTTAACAGCACAGCAAATTATAATTAGCTGCTTGGCAGTACAGTTATACAGTCATAGTCATAGAATCACACCTGGTTGTACCTTTTGGTACAACCAGAACATCCCAAACATAATCTCAAACTAAACCTGCCCTACCTGCCTGCTCCTGGCCCATATTCCTCCAAACCTTTCCTATTTGCGTACCTTTCCAATCTTCTTTAATTGTACTTGCATCTTACACTTCCTTGACAAGTTCGTTATGCATGTCAACCACCCTCTGTGTAAAACAAAAAAATTGGCCCTTGTGTTTTTTAGATTGCTCTCCTCTCTTATTAGAAATGTGAAATCCCCATATCCTAGGGAAAAAGATAACTACCATTAACTCAATCTATATCACTCATTATTTTATTAACTTCTTGCCTCACTATATACATTCCAGTGAAAGAAAGGCCCAGCCTTTCTTCAAACCTTCTATACCCGGCAACATCCTGGTAAATCTCCTCCGAACTCTCTCCAGCTTGATATCCTTCCTAAAACCGGGTGACCAGAACTGGACAGTGTTCCAGAAGAGGCCTCACCAATGTTCTGCAGAACCTCAACATAACGTCCCAACTTGGACACCCAAAGGACTGTGCAGTGATGGTGTGTCCTCCAAATGCCTTTTTAAGCACCCTGTCTATATGTGACACAAACCACAATCTTGAACCTTGCTGAAGAAAGGCACACTGTTGAAACTTGTCGTCTTGCTGGATCAGCCTGGCTGGAAGATACTAAATCTCAAAAGGGCTGATATTGCACAAGAAGCATGCTGATAATGATTGGTCTTAAAGTGGATTCTGGTCAACACTTTGCCATAGAGATTGTACCAGAGAACCGTGTACAGTATTTCCAAGTTTCACATCTGTAAACTTTCCAATTCTGCACTGAGGTTTAGAAGCATGTGAGTTGAGTGTGTTGCTGGAAAAGCACAGCAGGTCAGGCAGCTTCCTGACTCGTTAGAAGAATGAGATGACCTTATTTAAACCAATAGAATTCTGAGGTGGGTAGGGGGCTTGTCAGGGTAGATCCAGATAAAATGTTCCCTTGTCAGGGGAATCTGGAACACGACCCAGATTACAAATAAGAGGCTTCCATTTCAGGCAGAAATGAGGAATATATTCTCTCGTTAGTTTTTGCAATGCTCTCCCACAGGGAGTAGTAAAGACTGGCTCTTTGAATGTGTCCAAGGCTAAATTGAAGAAAACTTTGAGTGACAGGGGAATGAAAGGTTATGGAGAACAAGCAGGAAATGAAGTTAAGGGTGCAGCAGGACACACATGATCTGATGGAATTGCAGAGCAAGCCCATGAGCTGAATGGCCCATTCCTGGTCCAATCTCTTACAAGCTGTGTCCAGGGCAGGAAGAGCTGAAAATGTGTTGCTGGAAAAGCGCAGCAGATCAGGCAGCATCCAAGGAACAGGAGAATCGACGTTTCAGGAATTCCTGAAGAAGGGCTTATGCCCGAAACGTCGATTCTCCTGTTCCCTGGATGCTGCCTGACGTGCTGCGCTTTTCCAGCAACACATTTTCAGCTCTGATCTCCAGCATCTGCAGCCCTCACTTTCTCCTCCAGGGCAGGAAGAAACTAGCAAAGGTCTGTCAGTCGACATGAATCAGTATTTTTAGGAGAATTTGGAGTGGGGACAGTAATAGCTACAGCAGGGTGAGAATGGAGGGAGACTGGTGAATGGAGATCCCCATTTTTGGGGGAAGAAGAGGAGAAAGAATGTTCCACAGGAACGAGGATTGTCTGTTTGGAATTCCTATCCTGTGCAGATGGTAATGGCTTGTGTAATCACCTTTTACAGGATATGAGAAGGGAAGGAGTTGCAGACAGAAACCGCAAAACACGATCTGATGGAGACAATCGATTCATTGGCATAGGAATATCATCAGCCTTTGAATCTCACACTGTTTTATTTCTGTTCTGTTCTGTCTGCTTTGCAAGGTTTCAAACATCAGAGAGACTGAGGCATACAGACCTGAGTGAGAGTGTCCCAATGAACTGACTGGGAAGAGCTTTAACAGGTTACGCAGCCTGAAATGGCAATACCCCATGTGCAGCAGCAAGGGACATTCCATGTGTGAGTGGTCTTCCAACTGATTGCCGAAGCTGGAGAGAGACAAGGATTCCCACGTCATGGAGAAACCGTGGAAATGTGGGGACTGTGGGAAGGAATTCAAATTCCCGTGTCTGCTCGAATCCCATCGCCGTGGTCACACCGGGGAGAGGCCGTTCACCTGCTCTGTGTGCGGGAAGGCGTTCATTCAGCTGTCCACCCTGGTGACCCACCAGCGGGTTCACACCGGGGAGAAGCCGTTCACCTGCTCAGAGTGTGGGAAGGGCTTCACCCGGCTGTCTACTTTGCAGGCCCATCAGCACATTCACACCGGAGAGAGGCCTTTCACCTGCTCCGTCTGCGGGAAGGGGTTCATTGATTCGTGTGGCCTGCAGAGACACAAGCGGGTTCACACTGGGGAGAGGCCATTCATATGCTCGGTTTGTGGGAAGGGCTTCACCCATTCGACCGCCCTGCTGACCCACCAGCACATTCACACCGGGGAGAGGCCGTTCTCGTGCTCCATCTGTGGGAAGGGCTTCACGGATTCCTCCGCCCTGCAGATACACCAGTGGGTTCACACTGGGCAGCGGCCGTTTACCTGCTCCGTGTGTGGGAAGGCCTTCAGTCGATCATCCCATCTGCTGAGACACCTCTCCAGTCACACCGAGTAGAGAATTTTTAAATCCTTTGTCTGTGTGGGTGTGACTTCAAGAGAGTACCCATTCACTGGTCAGTTGAGCATCTATTAAGAGACACTTAATGATTTGGAACATGCAGTGACATCAGGAAGTATATACCTGAAATGTTTGACTCTGTAGAAATTTGAGTTGGAAAGTGTGGCACTATAAGAAGTACTGCAGGTCAGGCAGCATCCGAGGGGCAGGAGAGTTGATGTTTTGGGCACAAGCCCTTCATCACGTTCCAGCGCCACACTTTTAGACACTGACTTTCTAGTATCTGCAGTCCTCACTTGCTGTGAGTCTGAGAAAATCTACCCCATGTAAAGATTGGCTCCGGTATCTCCCTTCCAATGAGGCTGTCAGGATGATTACATGGGAAACAGCGAAAGCTCGTCCAATGCTGAAGGTTGGACAATTAGGAAAAATAAAGTTTCTGGTGGCGGCTTACAATCCTGGTAGCTTTTGAGAAATGCCCCAAGGTACTTGGACATTGTCAGGATTTGGTGACCAACTGAGGTTCCCATGGTCTGAGCCACACAACAAGTGGCAGCATGGAGAAGGGAATATGGACATGGGTTACATCCCTACCATAAAGTCAAAGAACTCGACAGCATGGAAACAGACCTTTCGGTCCAACACATCCATGCCGACCGGATATCCCAAATTGGTGAGGCCACTTCTGGAATACTGTGTTCTGCTCGAGTCTCTCTGCTTCAGGAAGGGTTTTAAACTTAAACAGTTCAGAAAAGGTTTACAAAGATGTTGCCAGGGGATGGAGGGTTTGAGGTAAAGATGAATGGGCTGGGGCAGTTTTCTCTGGAGCATCAGAGGTTGAGGGGTGACCTTATAGAGGTTTATAACATCATGAGTGGCATGGATATGGTGAATACCCAATTATGTTTTCCCAGGATGGGCGAGTCCAAAACTAGAGGGCTTAGGTATAAGGTGAGAAGGGAAAGGTTTAAAAGGGGCCTAAATGCCCTAAACACCTTCCTTTGGACTCACTCACTCTTCCCTTGCTACAAGTGAACAGTCTCCCCCTATCCCCCTCTCCCCAGGACAAAGAATGGAAAGGGGGAGACATTGCTTTGCTCCCAGATGTCCAGAGGAATTGGGAGGTCATGTTGTGGCTGTACAGGATGTTGGTTCAGCCACTTCTGGAATATTGAAATCATGAGGGGCATGGGTAGGGTAAAAACATTGGGACACAGACTTTAACCTCACACCTTCAATGCATTATCTGAGCTGAGATGGCACCTATTGAAGCTATTTTAAACTTTTTAAAATGAAAAGACTTACAAATGAAAGAACCATTAATATTACATTCCAGAACAATAGTCTAGTGCAATGCAGGGCGGCTGGCCAATGGTGGAGCATGGGATGTCAGCGGCCAGCACCGCGGCTTCTATTGGCTCCTTCAGGGTTTCCCCCGCCCTGACCCGTCCCATAGACCTCACAACGCAGAGGTAGCCCTGTCGGTTTCAAAGTGAAACTCCTTCCCTCTGACGAACATCCGAGAGCAAAGCAATGTCTCCCCCTTTGCATTCCTCATTCATGATTTGGTGATGCCGGTGTTGGACTGGGGTGTACAAAGTTTAAAATCCCACAACACCAGGTTATAGTCCAACAGGTTTAACTGGAAGCACACTAGCTTTCGGAGCGACGCTCCTTCATCAGGTGATTGTGGAGGGCACAATCCTAACACCGAATTTATAGCAAATATTTCGTGTGATGTAACTGAAATTATACATTGAGAAATACCTTGATTGTCTGTTGAGTCTTTCATCAGTTTGAATACCATGATAGTTTCACTTCTTTCATGTGTAAATCACAAAACCGTTTTAAAAGTTATAGCTAACCTGAAAATGCAACTTTTTTAAAAAAAAAAACGGTTTTGTGATTTAAACATGAAAGAAGTGAAACTATCATGGTATTCGAACTGATGAAAGACTCAACAGTGGGGTGTACGGGGTTGGAGTTCGCCCAGCACCAGGTTGTAGTGCAGCAGGTTTGGTTGGAGGCGCGCTGGCTTTCGGAGCGTTGCTCCTTCACCGGGCGGTGGTGGAGGGCTTGACCCTAACACAGTCTGTAGCGAGAATTTGCGGTGTGGTGTGGCTGAGATTGTGCAATTGAGAGATTGATTGTCTGATGGGCCTTCATCTGTTGGAGTGCAGTGGTGGTTTCGCTTCTTTCATGTGTGAATCACAAAACCTTTTTTAAAAAGGTTGCATGCTCGGGTTGGCTGTTAACTATCTAGGTGGTGGCTAGACAATATGTTGAGGGTGTTGGCCCCCTGTGTTTATGTAAAACTCCGTTTTCTCACTTTTTAGATTGGAATCAATCTAAACATCATGGCACAGACAGAGAACACAGGGGGCCAACACCTTCAACATATTGTCTAGCTATCACCGTTGTTAACAGCTAATCTAAGAATGCAACTTTTTAAAAAAAGTTTTGTGGTTTACACATGAAAGAAGTGAAACTATCATGGTATTCTAACAGATGAAATGCTTAACAATCAAGTTTTCAATGTATAATTTCAGTTACATCACACTGTAAAGTTTTGCTATAAATTCTGTTAGGATTGAGCTCTCCACTACCACCTGATGGAGTGTCGCTCCGAAAGCTAGTGCTTCCAATTAAACCTGTTGGACTATAACCTGGTGTTGTGATTTTTAATGCTGGGAGGAGAGCAGACAACTGGAGTGAATGCAGAGAGGGAGCAGACTCTGCAAAGGTGTTCAGATGTTCTCTGCCCCTCTTAAAGGTATTTTCATTTTTTCCCCTGTTTGGCACATTTATTTGAAAACAGTTTGCACCTTGGAAAAAGATTGCTTCTTTTTGCATGCTCACAATTAAGAGTAGCTTTTCATGGAATGGAGCAGCATTTAAGGGGTTGGCACATTGATATAAAATGTCAATGTATGTTGCTTCATGTGGTGTATATCTGATGCTGTTGGCTGTTGTAAAAGCTTCATGGCTATTATTCTTCACCTTCTAATGTAGTAATGGAGTTACGTCCTGTATTTCTTTTCATCATTTTCATTGAATAGGACAGAAGGAAATCCTTCAGCAACTTTAATGGCTTTCTTTTCTCAAGTAGCCTTGACATGTCCCTTATTCCAGCTCCATTTCTAGCACCTTTCTCAGCAGCTTGTTCCAGGTCATTGTCACCAAAATGAAGTTTTCCTCCATACACACTTAAGGCTATCTGGTTGCATGAGGGTTTTCAGGTTTGTGTCCTGGATAATGTGATCAGCAGGTATCTGGCAATCTACAGGAATTGTCACCTATGTTATGTTCATTTAACTGTACTGACAGTGATCATTTATTTTGCGATTTCTTTTGCAGAAAGAAATCTGAAAGCAAATAATACATGAACTTCTAACAGAGCCACTTGATTCATTGGGACTTCAATATCAGCAGCCATTCCAATTGAGCAGAAATGTTTGTTTTTGTCTGCTTGACAGATTGTGGCAGGAAGAACATTGAGGCACAGATACCCAAGTGAGGTAGATTCAGGGCACTGACTGTGAAAGGCACTTTAATGATTTATTCAGCTTGGGGCATCAAAATCACACCACCAGAGACTGTTGACCTGCTCTGTGTGCGGGAAGGATTCGTTAATTCTTCCATCCTACTGATGCGCTAGCAGGTCCTCATCGGGGAGAGGCCATTCACCTGCCCGGAGTGCAGGAATGCATTTAGTCAAATGTGCAACCTGTGGACACACCAGCGGATCCACACTGGGGAGAGGCCGTTCACCTGCTGTTCGTGCTTCACCAGCTCCTCCCACCTGCAGAGGCACCAGTGAGTTCATGTGCCATTGCAGGGGGATTGAAGGAGTGACGGCCGAGTGCCATTACCAACTGGACGATCAACCCGGTTCTGGGGACTCAATGGTTCGAATCCAACTGTGGCAGATTGTGGAATTGGAATTCAGTCAGAAATCTGGAGTTCAGCCTCTAATGACAAAACTATTTTTGGGGGGGAACAAAAACCATCTGATTCACTCCTGCCCTTTTTAGGGAATGAAGCTGCTGTTGTGGGAGAGGATTTACTCAGTCATCCCAGCTGCATCCTTTACCCGGTCTGGCCTATATGTGACTCCAGACCCGAAGCAGTGTGGTTGACTCTTGACTGCTTCCCCTGGCAAATGATTGGGGAGACATTTACTTGGATACAGTGTATAGGTTGAAATTGCTGAGTCAGGCAATATTTGCTACAGGTGATGGCTGTACCAAGGATCCAATTACAAAGGGACAACTCAGTGCTGACCAATAGTAAAGGAAGTGGGGTGACAATCGACAATAGGTGCGGGAGTAGGCCATTCTGCCCTTCGAGCCTGCACCGCCATTCAATATGATCATGGCTGATCATTCCTAATCAGTATCCTGTTCCTGCCTTATCTCCATAACCCTTGATTCCACTATCCTTGAGAGCTCTATCCAACTCTTTCTTAAATGAATCCAGAGACTGGCAATCCAGAGGCTGGGCCTCCACTGCCCTCTGGGACAGAGCATTCCACACAGCCACCACTCTCTGGATGAA
>NC_057753.1:11340246-11342842 GCF_004010195.1 Chiloscyllium plagiosum
TCTCCTTCGTCCATCTTCAGAGTTACATCCTCAAAAAATTCCTGAAGATTAGTCAAGCATGATTTCCCCTTCAAAATCCATGCTGGCTCTGTCCTATCCTGTTACTACTATCCAGATGTGTCGTTATTTCATTCTTTATAATAGACTCCAGCATCTTTCCTACCACTGAGGTCAGACTAACTGGTCTATAATTTTCTGCTTTCTCTCTCCCACCTTTCTTAAAAAGTGGTATAACATTAGCCACCCTCCAATCCTCAGGAACCGACCCCGAATCTATTGAACTCTGGAAAATAATCACCAACGCATCCACGATTTCCCGAGCCACCTCCTTCAGTACCCTGGGATGTAGACCATCAGGCCCCGGAGACTTATCAACCTTCAGACCTAACAGTCTCTCCAATACCAAATCCTGGCAAATATAAATTCCCTTAAGTTCAGGTCCTTCAGCCACTGTTACCTCAGGGAGATTGCTTGTGTCTTCCCCAGTGAACACAGATCTGAAAGTACCCATTTAATTCCTCTGCCATTTCTTTGTTCCTAGTAATATATTCCCCTGTTTGTCTTCAAGGGCCCAATTTTTGACCTAACCATTTTTTTGCCTTTCATATACTTAAAAAAGCTTTTACTATCCTCCTTAATATTCTTGGCCAGTTTACCTTCTGACCTCATTTTTCCTCTGCGTATTTCCTTCTTAGTAATCCTCTGTTGCTCTTTAAAAGCTTCCCAGTCCTCAGTTTTCCCACTTATCTTTGCTATGTTTTTCTCTTTTAACTTTATATGTTTCTTTACTTCCCTCGTCAGCCACGGCCGCCCATGCCTCCTCCTGGGATCTTTCTTCCTTTTAGGAATGAACTGATCCTGCAACTTCTGCATTATACACAGAAATATCCGCCATTGTTCCTCCACGGTCATCCCTGCTAAGGTATTGCACCATTGAACTTTGGCCAGCTTTGGTGGGGAGTGTGTGCACTTAGGGCTGTTGAAAAATAAGCTACCTTTTAGCTGGGGAGATCTGGAGATGTAACAAAGTTGGTTTGCAATAATTATTACCTGAAGTTACTGTCAGACTCAGACATTGAAAGCTGTGAGATCCGAAAGGTTTGTGTTTTAAAGCTGCTCATTTCCTTCAGCCTGCAGCACTAAGTTTCCAATGTCATGTATCAGAAGGAGCAGTGAATGAGGAGCTAGCATCATTAGAAATTATAAAATTTTCACCTCTGCAGATTCTGCATCGTTTCATAGGCATTATAAAAATGTTTACACTCAACAGCTGGATGTGTGGGCTGTATTCACTCGAAACAGATTAAAAAGCACATAGGTTATAAGTGCAACAGGTTTATTTGTAAGTACGAGCTTTCGGAGCACTGCCCCTTCATCGGGTGGAGCAGGATCATAAGACACAGAATTTACAGAAAAAGATTAGTATCATGCAACTGAAATTATATATTGAACAAACTTGGATCACTGTTAAGTCTTTCATCTTTTAGAATGGATTGCAGGTTACCGTTCATTAATATGTAAATCCCAGAACTTCTTTTAAGTCACATTCTTGGGATAACTTAAGGTTTTTAAAAAAAAGTGACATCTCAGCTCAGACAATGCATGAAAGGTGTGAAGATGGTCTGTCTGTATCCCAATTTTGAGTCAGACTGGTTTATTTCCAAAGTAGGAATTTATGAAATACTATACAGATTGACTTCCTGTAGATTGTGTTTTTGAGCAAAATACAATACGTCTGCAAATGTAAATTCTCCCCATAACTTGTGTGTGTACATGAGAGAGAGACTGTTTGCGTATGTGCATGCTTGGTAAATTGTATGTGTTGATGGAGTGTAAGTATGTAAGAGTGTGTTTGGGTGAGTGTGAGAGGTGTGTGTATGAGAACCAATTGAGCAGTTACACAACACACATTTGAGGGCTCAATGGGACTTGTCATTCCATTTGAGGACAGTGGGAGGAACTGGATGCTGTGATCTATGGCAAATGCGTGATGGAGGACCTTGGGCTCAGAGATGGAGCTGGAAGGCAGGGCAGGACAACTTGGGGGCAAGTTAACCTCACAGCACCAGGGACTTGGGTTTGATTCCATCCTCGGGGGACTGTCTGTGTGGACTTTGGCACATTCTGCCCCTTGTATCTACATGGGTTACCTCCGGGTGCTCCAGTTTCCACCCACAGTCGAAATATCTGCAGCTTAGGGTGGATCGGCCATGCTAATGTGTCCAGTGATGTGCAGCCTAGGGTGGATTAGCCTTGGGCAATTGCAGAGCTGTAGGGTAATTGGGTGAGTCTGGGTGGGCTGCTGTTTGGAGGGTCAGTGTGAATTCGATGGGCCAAAAGGCCTGTCAGGATTCTATGATTCTACTGCCTTAGCCATGTGTATATTGAGAAATGATTGCCCCAAAACTACTGTGGGAGGAGTGGGTTCCAGTTCATGGGACACTAATAGGAGTCCTAGGGAAAGTTGGATTTGTACTGTCTTCCCCCATTCTCTGTCCCCCGTCCATTCTTCCCCCCCGCCCATTCTCTCTCTCTCCCCACATTCTCTGTCCCCCGTCCATTCTTCCCCCCCGCCCATTCTCTCTCTCTCCCCACA
>NC_057753.1:11344048-11365493 GCF_004010195.1 Chiloscyllium plagiosum
TGACGACCAGATATCCTAAATTAATCTGGTGACCCATTTGCCAGCATTAGATTAGATTAGATTACCTACAGTGTGGAAAGGTCCACATATTTATCTTTCCCCTCTTACCCTAAACCTTCCTGTTCATGTACCCATCCAGCTGCTGCAAATGTTGCAATTGCACCTGCCTCTACAAATTCCTTTGGCAGTTTGTTCAATACACGTACTACCCTCTGCATGAAAAAGTTGCCTCTGAGGTCCCTTTTAAACCTTTTCCCTCTTACCCTAAACCTATGCCCCTCTAGTTTGGGACTCTGTACCCTGGGGAAAAGACATACAAAGGTTGGGCAGCCAACCAACATGCAAAAGGAATAAAATGTCGAGCCAAGAGGGGAGAAATTTGTGGCTCCAGCTTTTTCTACCCGATTGGCGTTTGGACCCTTAAAAATTTGTCGATAAAACCAGCCTCTCAACAAAACATACTGAGCATGCTCCTCGGTGTCAGTAAGGAGTGCGCATGTTCGCCGGTGTCAGCAAAGCAATGCACATGCTCCTTGGTGTCCGCAGAAATGGCACGCGACCGTCTTTCCATGGGCCAATTGGAAGCCCTGGAGAACCGGAAGGAGCCTGGTCTTCCTGCCAATCAGATTCCCCCCCCCACCACCCATTGTCTAAATGCGGAAGTTGGTCCCTGAGCTTCTGAAGCTGCTGCTGCTCCTCTCTCTGAATGAAGATTGAGCTTCACCCCAGACTGCAACTTACTTCCTCTGTCCAACATCGGTGAGTACAGCACTCTCTTTTCTCACCCCCTTTTCTATTTCTTTTTTTTCATTCTGGGGTTGAATTGTTGACTTGCAACAACTGAAAGGAAAGGGAGTGAATCCAGGGAGGGGACAGACCCTGGAAAAGTTGGTCCAGGTCTGTGTTTCAATTAGCACAGACACAGCAAATCTAGTACCACATACTTCCTCTGTCCAACATCGGTGAGTACAACACTTACTTTTCTCACCCCCTTTTCTATTTCTTTTTTTTCATTCTGGGGTTGAATTGTTGACTTGCAGCAACTGAAAGGAAAGGGAGTGAATCCAGGGAGGGGACAGACCCTGGAAAAGTTGGTCCAGGTCTGTGTTTCAATTAGCACAGACACAGCAAATCTAGTACCACAAGGTAAAGTTATAGGCTTTGCTGTGGGGAAAAAAATAAGCAGAAAGGTGCATTGTTTAAATGGTGATATATTGAACATAGAACATTATAACACAGTGCAGGCCCTTTGGCCCTCGTTGTGCCACCCTGTGAAATCAATCTGAAGCCCATCTAACACGATTCCATTCTCATCCATACGCCTATTCAATGGTCATGTAAATGCCTGTAAAGATGGTGAGTCCACAACTGTTGCAGGCAGTGCGTTCCACACCCCACTACTGAATAAGGAAACTACCTCTGACACCTGTCCTATATCTATCACCCCTCAATTTGAAGATATCTCCCCTCGTGCTAGCCATCACCATCTGAGGAAAAAGGCTCTCACTGTCCACCCAATCTAACCCTCTGATTATCTTACGTCTCAATTAAGTCACCTCTCAACCTTCTTCCCTCTAATCAAAAACATCTCGAGTCCCTCAACCTTTCCTCGTAAGACCTTCCCTCCATACCAGGCAACATCCTGGTAAATCTCCTCTGAATTCTTTCCAAAGCTTCTGCATCCTTCCTATAATGCGGTGACCAGAACTGCATGCACTACTCGCAAGTGCTGCCACATCAGAGTTTTGTACAGCTGCCACATGGTTCCATGGTTGTGGGCGGCACGGTGGCACAGTGGTTAGCACTGCTGCCTCACAGCGCCTGAGACCCGGGTTCAATTCCCGCCTCAGGCGACTGACTGTGTGGAGTTTGCATGTTCTCCCCGTGTTTGCGTGGGTTTCCTCCGGGTGCTCCGGTTCCCTCCCACAGTCCAAAGATGTGCAGGTCAGGTGAATTGGCCATGCTAAATTACCCATAGTGTTAGGTAAAGGGGTAAATGTAGGGGTATGGGTGGGTTGCGCTTCGGCGGGTCAGTGTGGACTTGTTGGGCCGAAGGGCCTGTTTCCACACTGTAATGTAATCTTAAAAAAAAAAAACTCGATCCCTTTACTAATAAAAACCGTATGCTGCCTTAACAGCCCTTTTAACCTGGGTGGCAACTTTGATGGATCTATGTACATGCACACCGAGATCTCTTTGCTCATCTACACCACCAAGAATCTTACCATTTGCCTGTATCCTGAATTCCTGTTACTCCTTCCAAAGGAATCACCTCACACTTTTCTTCATTAATCTCCATTTGCCACCCGTCAGCCCAGCTCTGCAGCTTCTCTCCGTCTCCCTGTGACCTACAAGATCTTTTGGCATTCTTCACAACGGTACCAACCTTCATTGTTATCCGCAGATTTACTAGCCCATCCTTCTTCACCCTCATCCATAAAATGACAAACAGCAGTGGACCCAAAGCAGATCCTTGCAGTACACCACTAATACCTGAACTCCAGGATGATCATCTCCCATCAACCACTACCCTGTGTCTTCTTTCAGCTAGTCAATTTCTGATCCAAACATTCAATCCCATGTCTCTGTATTTTCTGCAATAGCCTACAGTGGGGAACCTTATCAAACACCTTACTGAAATCCATATACACCACATCAATGGCTTTACCCTCATCCACCTGTTTGGTCACCTTCTCAAAGAACTCAATAAGGTTTGTGAGACACAATCTCCCCTTCACAAAACCGTGTTGACTATCCCTAATCAACTTATTCCTATCGAGACGATTATAAATCCTATCTCTTATAATCTTTTCAAACACTTTACGCACAACCTAGGTAAGACTCGCGGACCTGTAATTACCGGGTTGTCTTTACTCCCCTTGAATAACGGAACAACACTTGCTATCCTCCAGCCTTCTGGTACTACTCCTGTAGACAATGACAACATAAAGATCAAAGCCAAAGGCTCGGCTATCTCCTCCATGACTTCCAAGAGAATCCTAGGATAAACCCCAACTGGCTCGGGGGATTTATCTATTTTCACACTTTCTAGAATTTCTAACACTGCCTCCTTGTGAACCTCCATCTCATCTAGTCTCGTAACCTGTTTAACAGTATTCTGCTCAACAACATTGTCTTTTTCCAGTGTTAATACTGATGAAAAATATTCATTTAGCGCTTCCCCTATTTCCTGTGACTGCAGGCACAACTTCCTGCCACTGTCCTTGATTGGCCCTAATCTTACTCAAATCATTCTTTTATCCCTTTATATATCTGTGGAAAGGATCAGGGAAAACCCGAAAGCTATCTGCCAACAACTTCTCACGTCCCCTCCTCACTCATCTCCGCTCTCTTTAGGTCTTTCCTGGCTATCTTGTAACTCAATTGCCCTAACTGAGCCTTCATATCTCATCCTAACATAAGCTTTCTTCCTCCTCTTGACAAGAGATTCAACTTCCTTAGTAAACCACGGCTCCTGCGCTTGACAACTTCTCCCTGTTTGACAGGTACATACTTATCAAGGACACACAGTAGTTGTTCCTTAAGTAAGCTCCATATTTCTATTGTGCCCATCCCCTGCAGATTCCTTCCCCATCCTATGCATCCTAAATCGTGTCTAATTGCATCGTAATTGCCTTCTGGTCTATACCTATCCCTTTCTATTGCTAAAGGAAACTAACTGAATTGTGGTCACTATCACCAAAGTGCTCACCTACCTCCAAATCTAATGCCTGGCCAGGTTCATTACCCAGTACTAAATCTAATGTGGCCTTGCCCCTTGTTGGCCTGTCTACATACTGTATCAGAAAACCCTCCTGCACACAATGGCCAAAAACTGATCCATCTAAAGTACTTGAACTATAGTATTCCCGGTCAATATTTGGGAAGTTGAAGTCTCTCATAACAACTACCCTGTCACTCTTGCTCTTATCCAGAACCATCTTTGCTATCCTTTCCTCTAAATCTCTGGAACTATTTGGAGGCCTATATAAAACTCCCCAAAAGGGTGGCCTCTCCTTTCTATTTTCTAATCTCAGCCCATACTACCTCAATTGATGAGTCCTCAAACGTCCTTTCTGCAGCCGTAATATCGTACTGGACTAACAGTGTCACACCCCCACCTCTTTTACCATCTTCTGTATTCTTACCCCTCTGGTTTAGGTGTAGACCATCCTGTTTGTAGAGGTCCCACCTACCCAGAAACAGCCTCAATTATTGAGTAATCCAAATCTCCTTCCCCCGCCCCATTCCTGTAGCCACATGTTCAACTGCTCTCTCACGAGCACGTGGCATGGGCAACAAGCTAGAGATAACAACTGTTTGTCTGAGGTCTAAGCTGCCACCCTTGCTCCCTGAATCTTTGCCTTAAACCCCCATCTCTCGCCCTGTCTGTCGTTGGTGCCTATGTGGACCACTACTTGGGCTGCTCCCCCTCCCCTGCAAGGATCCTGAAAACATGATCATAGAACATAGAACATAGAACATAGAAGAATACAGCGCAGTACAGGCCCTTGGGCCCTCGATGTTGCGCCGATCCAAGCCCACCCAAACTACACTAACCCACTATCCTCCATATACCTATCCAATGCCCTCTTAAATGCCCATAAAGAGGGAGAGTCCCCCCCCCCCCCCCCAACAACAGTATCCAAAATGGTATACTTGTTGAGGGGATGTGGAGAAAGTGAGGGCTGCAGATCAGAGTCGAAAGGTGTGGCGCTGGAAAAGCACCTCAGGTCAGACAGTATCAGAGGAGCAGGAGAGTCGCTGTTTCAGGCCCTTCAGGAATGATGTGTGGATGTACAAAGGGGCCTCAGCGTCCTTCTACACCAGTCACTGCCAGTTGTCAGACAGGTACAGCAAGCAATCAGCAAGGCAAGTGGTCTGTTGGGAAGAGGTATTGAGTTGAGAAGTGGGAATGTCTTCCTGCAGTTAGGGGGTCATTGAATATCTCCAAGACTGAGTTCATTTGATTTTTGAACAACAAAGAAGTGGATGGTTGAGGGAAGGCAAGAAAATGGTTTTAAGACCAATACAGAACAGTTACAGAAACAGACCCTTCAGTCCAACTCGTCCCTGCTGACTGGTCCTCAAACTAAAGTAGACCTACGAGCCTGTGTTTAGCCCATATCCCTCCGAACCTTTCCTATTCACGTACTTATCTAAATGTTTTTTAAACATTTTAACTGTAGCTGCATCCACCACTTTCGCTAGACATCCATTCAACTCGTGAACCACTCTGCATGAAAAAAGGTGCCCCTCGTGTCTTTTTAAAATCTTTCTCCTGCCACCTTCAAAATTTGCTCCAAATCTTGAAACCCCCCACCCTAAGGGCAGAGGACATCTGCCATTCACCTCCCCTATATCCCACATGATTTTTAATGGTCTATAAGGTCACACCTCAACCTCCTAGGCTGGGAATTTTTTCACTGGAGCATATCTCTCTGGCTGAAGAGGTTTCTCCTTCTCTCCATTCTGAAAGGTCTTCCCCTTACTCCAAGACTGTATCCTCATCCTCAGGTCCTGGTCTCTGCTGCTAATGGAAACATCCTCCCAACATCCACTCTGTCCAGGCCGTTCTGTCTGCTTCAATTAAATCCCCCCCCCCGCCCACCAAACCGAGTGTGGCCCTGTTCATTAGCATGAACCAGCCCCTTCAGGATGAGGTACAGCAGGGATTAGGTTCAGCAAAGTGAGGGTCCGAGGTGTGGCAGGTGAAGTTTAATTTAGATAAATGAGGTGTTGCATTTTGGAGACATAAATTGTACAATATAGGATGTAGACAGTTAATGGGAATGTTGCAGAGCAAAGAGACCTTGCAGTGCAGGTTCATAGTTCCTTGAAAGTACAGTTGCAGATAGATAGGATAGTGAAGAAGACGTTTGGTATGCTTGCCTTTATTGGTCAGTATATTCAGTATAGGAATGGTGGTCACAGCGGCTGGACATTACATTGATTAGGCCACTTTTGAATACTGCGTTCAGTTCTGGTCACCGTGACAGGAAAGATGTTGCAAAACTTTGAAAGCATTTGGAGAAGACTTACAAGGTTGTTGCCAGAGTTGGAGGGTTTGAGTAATAGGAAGAGGCTGAATAGGCTGGGGCTGTTTTCCCTGGAGCATCGGAGGCTGAGGGGTGACTTTATACAAGCTCATAAGGGCCATGGATAGGGTGAAGAGCTGAAATCTTTTCTCCTGAGTAGGGGAGTCCAAACCTAGAGAGTATAGGTTAGAGGGGAAGGATTTAAAAGGGACCTGAGGGGCAACCTTTTCGTGCAGAGGGTGGTGCGTGTATGAAATGAGCTTCCAAATGAAGTGGTGGGGGCTGGTACAATTATAACATTTTAAAAAGCATCTGGATTAAATTTGAATAGGAAGGGTTCAGTGATATGGGCCAAATGCTGGCAAATGGGAGTAGATTACTTTCGGATATCTGGTCAGCATGGACGAGTTGAACTGAATGATCTCTTTCTGTGCTGTGTGACTAATAGTCTTTGGTGAAAGCAGATGTGTCATTGCAAAGACTGGACTTTCAGAGCAGTTTTCAAAGATGCTTTGCCCTTACTGGGAGCGGAAGGAGTTACAATGAAACCTTTCATTTGTGAGACAGCAACCTTAGAGGTCTCTCAAAATTGAGGGGCATGGATAGGGTAAATAGGCAAAGTATTTTCCCTGGGGTCAGAGTCCAGAACTGGAGGGCATAGGTTTAGGGTGAAAGGGAAAGATATAAAAGAGACCTAAGGGGCAACTTTTTCAGTGGTAAATGTATGGAATGAGCTGCCAGAGGAAGTGGTGGAGGCTACTGTAACAATTGCACCTTTAAGAGGCATTTGGATGGGTATATGAATAGGAAGGGTTTGGAGGAATATGGGCCGGGTGCTGGCAGGTGGGACTAGATTGGGTTGGGATATCTGGTTGGCATGGACGGGTTGGACCGAAGGATCTGTTTCCATGCTGTACGACTCTCTATGACTGAGTGAGCAAGCATATCTGGGATTTTAGTGGAAATTGGGAATTCATTGCACTGTGGGGGTGAAGTGCTCTAAGGTTTACCAACAGTAAGTAAAGTTTGCTGAGTGGGGACCCAGTGAGGGGTTAGGTGGGTTTTTGTTTTAAACTGCCCATTTCTTTCAGCCTCCAACACTGTTTCCAATGCTGGGCATCAGAGGGAGCGGTGAATCAGTAACTGGTATCGATGGAAGCCTTACAATTCTCAGTGCTGTAGGTATTGCGTTGTTTCATCAGCATTGTAAATGTTACTGTCACGAGAAATGATTAAGCAGATAGATAACACAAATACGAGGGCAGGGTGGGACTGAGGATCTGAAATCTGAATACAGGTTGTTAGGAGCAACCATTTAATACATGCTCTTACTAACATAAGCAGCAACAAAATGGCTTCTTATTGCACGTAACATGACAATATGGCTCAAATCGACAATTCTGCTTAAAAGCTGTATAAAATGGCTTTTAACCCTACTAAAAGCTGCATTCCGGATTTAACCATTGTGTGCTTTAGCAAAGATTAGCAGACAATGCTTCCTTTGCAGCATAGAAATAACTAGACATGATAAGATATTACTAGCCATCCTAACTGATCTTGCAAGTGCAGATGCGGTGCTTAGATGTGTAAAGCAAGGTTGGTTCCCAGGAAATATCTTTGGGTTAAGTTGCTGTCAATAATGTCATTTTATTAAATTTGATTGGTAATTGTTTGAATCTGCTGTGTAATTGTGGCTGTACTTTTCAAAAAAGATATAAAAATGTCTTTGTCTTAAGCCATGTGTGCAGTTTCTCTGAGGGACACAGAAGTGTTTAACCTCTGTTGCTAGACAACCAGTACCTGGCCGTAAAATAAAGTGTGAAATCTTACAGAACCAGTCTGAATTGCTAGTGTTTATTGACTGATTGTGGAACAGAGAGATTAGATTACTTAGTGTGGAAACAGGCCCTTCGGCCCAACAAGTCCACAACGACCCACCGAAGCGCAACCCACCCAGACCCATTCCCCTAATGCTACGGGCAATTTAGCATGGTCAGTTCATCTAACCTGCACATTTTTGGATTGTGGGAAGAAACCCACGCAAACACGGGGAGAATGTGCAAACTCCACACAGTCTCGGGAATGGAACCCGGGTCTCTGGTGCTGAGGCAGCGGTGCTAACCACTGCATGCCACCATGCCAGGGGAGTCCAGATCTTCAGGATCTTGTCGATTGATTTGCAGAAGGTGGGTGGCTCTGGGTGCTGTGATCCAGGGCAAGTACAACTGCGGTAAATCTCCGAAGCCCTATAGTGTGGAAGCAGGCCATTCGGCTCATCAGGTCCACACTGACCCCCCTCCGAAAAGCATGCCAAAAATAAAACCCTGTCCTCCATTGATCTCCCTGTTCCCACAGAGTAAGATATCGGTCTGTTCTCAGCTCGGTTGGATTTCTGCTGAAGCTTTGACCCCCTTTTTACACCTTCCAGAACAATAAAACATTTAGTCGGTCAGGACCGAACCTTCAGTCTCCCAGCCTGTCAGCGATCCAGGCAGTGTCATTGTGGTGGGGAATAAAACAAGAAAAATGAAACAAAATTAGAAATAAATGCTCGGTTGGTGTTTGTGGTTAATGTTTATTCATTAGAAAGTAAACCAGAAATAGGGGTCTCCCAGGATTCTTATATGCCCGATGTGAGGAATTCTCTCTCCCTTACATCTAAGTAATAGTACTGAGCTATGATTTATAACAATACAGTATTTACATTAATAGAAATACATCATCTGTTAACAAATAGACAGCAAGATATGTAGACAGGCCAACAAGAGGTGAGGCCATACTGGATTTGGTTCTGGGTAACGAACCAGGCCAGGTGTTAGAATTAGAGGTAGGTGAGCACTTTGGGGATAGTGACCATAATTCGGTGATTTTTACACTCGTGATGGAGAGGGAAAAGTGTGTACTACAGGGCAAGAGTTAAACCTGGGGTCAGGGAAATTATGATGCGGTGAGCCATGACTTAGGATGTGGACCTTGCAAGTGCAGATGCGGAAAATAGTGTCGGGAGATAAAGGTGCTTGGATGTGTAAAGCAAGGTTGGTTCCCAAGAAATATCATTGGGTTATGCTGCTTTCAAAAAAGATATAAAAATGTCTTTGTCTTAAGCCATGTGCGCAGTTTCTCTGAGGGACACAGAAGTGTTTAACCTCTGTTGCTAGACAACCAGTACCTGGCCGTAAAATAAAGTGTGAAATCTTACAGAACCAGTCTGAATTGCTAGTGTTTATTGACTGACTGACTGGCCGTAAAATAAAGTGTGAAATCTTACAGAACCAGTCTGAATTGCTAGTGTTTATTGTGGAACAGAGAGATTAGATTACTTAGTGTGGAAACAGGCCCTTCGGCCCAACAAGTCCACACCGACCCACCGAAGCGCAACCCACCCAGACCCATTCCCCTAACGCTACAGGCAATTTAGCATGGTCAGTTCATCTAACCTGCACATTTTTGGACTGTGGGAAGAAACCCACGCAAACACGGGGAGAATGTGCAAACTCCACACAGTCTCGGGAATGGAACCCGGGTCTCTGGTGCTGAGGCAGCGGTGCTAACCACTGCGTGCCACCATGCCAGGGGAGTCCAGATCTTCAGGATCTTGTCGATTGATTTGCAGAAGGTGGGTGGTTCTGGGTGCTGTGATCCAGGGCAAGTACAACTGCGGTAAATCTCCGAAGCCCTACAGTGTGGAAGCAGGCCATTTGGCTCATCAGGTCCACACTGACCCCCTCCGAAAAGCATGCCAAAAAAAAACACTGTCCTCCATTGATCTCCCTGTTCCCACAGAGTAAGATGTTGGTCTGTTCTCAGCTCGGTTGGATTTCTGCTGAAGCTTTGACCCCCTTTTTACACCTTCCAGAGCAATAAAACATTTAGTCGGTCAGGACCCAACCCAGAGTCTTCCAGCCTGTCAGTGATCCAGACACAGAATGTCATTGTGGTGGGGAATAAAACAAGAAAAGTGAAACAAAATTAGAAATAAATGCTCGGTTGGTGTTTGTGGTTAGTGTTTTAGGTTAATGTTTATTCATTAGAAAGTAAACCAGAAATAGGGGTCTCCCAGGATTCTTATATGCCCGATGTGAGGAATTCTCTCTCCCTTGCATCTAAGTAATAGTACTGAGCTATGATTTATAACAATACAGTATTTACATTATGTATTTCTATTAATCTGTTATCAAATAGACATCGAGATATACAGCACTGAAAGACTTTTTGATCTAACATATCCATGCAGACAAGGTGTTAATCTAGTTACATTTGCCAGCATTTAGCCCATATCCGTACAACCCTTCCTATTCACATACCCATCCAGATGCCTTTTAAATGTAATTGTACCGGCCACTTCCTCTGGCAGCTCGTTCTGTACACGCACCACTAGCTGTGTAAAAATGTTGCCGCTTAGATCCCTTTTAAATGGTTCCCCTCCCTCGCCTAAACCTCTGGTTTTGGACACCCCCACCCTGGAGAAAAGACCTTGCCTATTTACTTTATCCATGCCCCTCATGATTTCATCAAGTTTTATAAGGTCACCCCTCCACCTCTGATGCTCCAGGAAAACAGCTCTTTCGTATTCAGCCTCTACTTATACCACAACTCTCCAACCCAGTCAGGGTGGCATGGTGGCTCAGTGGTCAGCACTGCTGCCTCACAGCGCCAGGGACCCAGGTTTTATTCCAGCTTCTGGCGACTGTCTGTGTGGAGTTTGCACATTCTCAGTGTCTGCGTGGGTTTCCTCTGGGTGCTCTGGTTTCCTCCCACAGTCCCAAAATGTGCAGGAAAGGTGAATTGGTCATGCTGAATTGCCCGTAGTGTTAGGTGCATTAGCTAGGAGGAGTGGGTCTGGGTGGACAAGTTGGGCTGAAGGGCCTGTTTCCACACTGTAGGGAAGCTAGTCAAAAAGCCCTGGTGACATCCTTCTCAATCTCTTCTGCACCCTTTCAAATTTCACAACATCCTTCCTATCCTCTAGCAGGGAGACCAGTATCAAATGAAATATTCCAAAAGTGGCCTAACGAATGTCCTGTACGGCTGCAATCCAATGCAATCGATGGGACAAAGACCCTCTTTCTGCACTGCAAGGATTTTGTGACTTTATTCTGTGTCCCAGTCAATTTTAGTCACTATCTCTGGTGTATGGTTTGTCAAGATGGGATCACTGGTACCAGCATTGCACACAATACTCCAAAAAGAAGCCTAACTCATTTCCTGTACAGCCACAACATGATCTCCCAACTGACCAATAAAGTCAAGTGTACCAAACATCTTTCACTATCCTGTCTAATTGCGACTCTACTTTCAAGGAACTATGAACCTGCCAGATGAGTCATTCAGCATGAAACAGACCTTCGGTCCAACCAGTCCATGCCAACCATAATCCCAAATTAAACTAGTCACACCAGCCTGCTGCTGACCTTTTCTCCCTATTCACATACTTGTCCACATGGCTTTTAATTGTACCCTCATCCACCACTTCCTCAGGAAGTTCATTCCACGCATGAATCACCCTTGAGAACATGGAACAATACAGCATGGAACAGGCCCTTCGGCCCACGATGTTGTACTGAACATTTGTCCTAGCTTAAGCACCCATCCATGTACCTATCCAATTGCCGCTTAAAGATCGCCAATGATTCTGACTCTGCCACTCCCACAGGCAGCGCATTCCATGCCCCCACCACACTCTGGGTAAAGAACCTACCTCTGACATCCCCCCTATACCTTCCACCCTTCACCTTTAAATTTATGTCCCCTTGTAACACTGTGTAAAATTAGTATTTGAACGGCTAGGATGAGGTTGAATTGAAATGGTTCATAAAATAAACAGTTTCTCCCAAACCCCCGACAGCAGCTATGGTAGCACCTCCAACTCTGGGTCTTCCCCTCCCCATGTGCTTCAGCTGCAGGGCAGCACAGGCCCACTGCCTGCCCTGCCCCCATTGATCCATTGTGATGTCACAATGCGGAGGTAGCCCTGTCAGTTTCAGAGTGAAACTCCCTCCCTCCCTCTGGGCAACATGGAATCCCTATAGTGTGGAAACAGGCCCTTTGGCCCAGCAAGTCCACACCGACCCTCCAAAGGATATCCCACTCAGACCCATTCCCCTATTATTCTACATTTACCCCTGACTAATGCACCTAACCTAGACATCCCTGAACACTATGGGGCAATTTAGCATGGTCAATTCACCTAATTTGCATATCTTTGAATTGTGGGAGGAAACTGGAGCAAACCCACGCAGACATGGGGAGAATGTGCAAACTCCACACAGGCAGTCGCCTGAGGCTGGAATTGAACCCGGGTCCCTGATGCTGTGAGACAGCAGTGCTAACCACTGAGACACCGTGCTATCGTCCATTTGGGAGCAAAGCAATGTCTCCCCTTTCCATTCCTCATCCTGAGAGAGAGATTGGCACTCTGATATAAAATGTAGACACATGTTGCTTCATATGGTGTATATCTGATATTGTTGGCTGTTGTAAAAGCTTCTTTGCAATTATTCTTCTAATTACCTTGTAAAGTAGTAATGGATTTTTTTAGATTAGATTTCCTACAGTGTGGAAACAGGCCCTTCAGCCCAACCAGTCCACACCGACCCTCCGAGTAACCCACCCAGACCCATCTCCCTCTGACTAATGCACCTAACACTATGGGCAATTTAGCACGGCCAATTCACCTGACTTGCACATTTTTGGATTGTGGGAGGAAACCAGAGCACCCGGAGGAAACCCACGCGGACACAAGGAGAATGTGCAAACTCCACACAGACAGTCACCCGAGGCTGGAATCAAACCTGGGACCCTGGTGCTGTCAGGCAATATTGCTAACCACTGAGCCACCGTGCTGCCCATGTAATGGAGTTACATATTGTATTTCTTGTCTTTTTTTTAATTTAATAGAACAGCAGGAAGTCATTCAGCAACTTTACTGACTTTCTTTTCTCAAGTAGCCTTGACATTTCATTATCATGTCCCTGATTCAGCTCCATTGCCAGCACCTTTTGTAGGAAGGTTGTCCCAGGTCATTGTCACCTAAATGACGTTTTCCTCCATTCACACCTAAGACTATCTGGCTGCATGAGGGTTTTCTGGTTTCTGTATGCTGGGTAATATGTGATCAGCAGGCATCGGGCAATCTATAGCAATTGCCAACTATGTTATGTTAATTTAAGTGTACTGATGGTTGTCACTTACGTTGTGAAGTTTTTTTGCAGGCAGACATGCGGAAAGAAATCTGAAAGCAATTGCTACATCGACTTTTGATGGAACCACTTGATTCATTGGAACTTGAATATCAGCAGCCATTCAAATCGAGAAGAAATGTCTGTTTGAGATTTTGGATGCTGGTGTGGCAGGAAGAATACTGAGATACCCGAGTGAGGGAGATTCGGTGTGCTGACTGTGAAAAGTGCTTCAAACCATTTACTCAGTTTGGAGGAATCAAAATCTCACCCCTCATGGTGGGGAAAGACTGTGTACCCGTTCTGTTTGTAATTTCAAACCCAGAGTGACACAAGGAAAGCTCTCCCCATGGGGAAACCGTGGAAATGTGGGGAATGTGGGAAAGGATTCCCTTCCCCCTCGGTGCTGGAAATGCACAGACGCGTTCACACCGGGGAGAGGCCATTCACCTGCTGTGTGTGTGGGAAGGGATTCAGTGATGTGAGCAACCTGCGGAAACACGAGCGGGTCCACACGGGAGAGAAGCCCTACACATGCTTGGTGTGCGGGAAGGGGTTCGCTCAGTCAGCTGCCCTGCTGATCCACAAGCGGGTCCACACAGGGGAGAGGCCGTTCTCCTGCCCTGAGTGTGGGATGACCTTTCGTCATGTGAGCAACATGCGGAAGCACGAGCGTGTCCACACGGGGGAACGGCCCTACAGGTGCCCCGACTGCGGGAAGGGGTTTGCTTGCTCGGCTAACCTGCTGATCCACCAGCGGGTCCACACGGGGGAGAGGCCGTACACCTGCTCAGAGTGCGGGAAGGGATTCATTGATTCTTCAAGCCTGCAGACCCACAAGCGGGTCCACACGGGGGAGAAGCCATTCACCTGCCCTGACTGCGGGAGGGACTTCAGTCACGCGGGCAACTTGCGGAAGCATCAGTGGGTCCACACCGGGGAGAGGCCATTCACTTGCTCCGAGTGCGGGAAGGGATTCATTGATTCTTCTGGCCTGCTGACCCACCAGCGGGTCCACACCGGGGAGAGGCCATTTGTCTGCTCCGAGTGCGGGAAGGGATTCATCGATTCTTCCAGCCTGCTGACCCACCAGTGGGTCCACACTGGGGAGAGGCCGCTCACCTGCTCTCAGTGCGGGAAGAGATTCACCAGCTCCTCCCACCTGCGGAGGCACCAGCGAGTTCACGTGCCATCACAGGGGGGATTGAAGGAGTGACAGCCGTGTGCCATTATCGACTGGACTACCAACCCAGTTCTGGGGACAGCCCGGTTCCAATCCCGGCATGGCCCGATGGCGGAATTGGAATTTGGACAGAATCCTGGAGTATGGAATCTAATGATGAAACCATATTCTGGGAAAAAGAAACCCCATCTGATTCACTCTTGTCCTTTTTCAGGGAAGGAAACTGCCGTTGCGGAAAAGGATTCACTCAGTGGTTTCAGCTGCATCTTTTACCTGGTCTGGCCTACACGTGACTCCAGACCCACAGCAGTGTGGTTGAGACCTGACCAACGCCGCCTCCTCCCCCCACACACAGTGCAAATCTGCGGGGAGAAATTTAGTTGGATGCAGTGTGTCGGTTGAAATTGCTGAGTAGGGCAATACTTTCTGCGTGTTTAGGCTGTACCAAGGATCCAATTATAAAGGGACAACTCAGCTGACCAATAGTAACGGCAGTGGGGTTGGAGGGGGGAGTGTGTGAGCTGATTGGAAAAAAAAAATTTTCGTACACCTTTTTTTGCTGGGGTGATCAGAAGCTGTAACAAAGTTGGGTCGCAATAAAGGTTACTTGAACTTATCGCCTGGCTCAGACTCTCATTGAAAGCTGTGAGATCCAAATTGTTTTTGTTTTAAAGCTGCTGATTTCTTTCAGCCTCCAGCACTAATTTTCCAATGTCGTGTATCAGAAGGAGCAGTGAATGAACAGCTAGTATTGTTAGAAACTGTAATTTTTTCAGGAGTGCCGGTACTGCATCGTTTCATCAGCATTGTAAAGTTTACTGCAGCACTGGGAGGTGTGGGCTGTGTTCACTAGACACGATGTGGAGGAGTCGATGTTGGACTGGGGTGGACAAAGTTAAAAATCACACTACACCAAGTTGTAGTCCCACAAGTTTATTTGGAAGCGCTAGCTTTCAGAGCGCTGCTCCTTCATTGGGTAGCTGTATAGCAGGATCATAAGACACAGAATTTATAGCAAAATATCACAGCGTCATGCAACTGAAACAATATATTGAACAAACCTAGATTGCTGTTAAGTCTTTCATCTTTTAGTATGGGTTGCAAGTTTCAGTTCATTAATATGTCAACCTCAGAGGTTCTTTTAAGTCACATCCTCAATGTAACTTAAGGCTTTATTTAAAAAAAAGTTAATTCTCAGCTCAGACAATGCATGAAAGGTGTGAGGTTAGAGTCTGTGTACCCCAATTTTGAGTCAGACTGGTTCTATTTCCAAGTAGGAATTTTATAAAATATTACATGGATTGACTGCCTGCAGATTGTGCACTTTTTCAGCAAAATAGGATGTATCTGTAAATTTGCCCCATAGACTTAGGTGTGTGTGTGTGTGTGTGTGTGAGAGAGAGAGAGAGCAAGCAAGTGAACGTGTAAGAGAGTGTCCATGCTTGGTAAAGTGTGTGTGTGATGGAGTATAAGCTTGTGAGAGGGTATGTACATGGGTGAGAGTGTATAGTGTACTGTATTTGGGTCATCTGTAGTGTGACATCAACCCAAGGTCCCGGTTGAGGCCATCCTCACGGGTACCCAACTTGGCTATCAGCCTCTGCTCAGCTCCGAGAAACGATGAAGCAGTTACACAACACACATTGGAGAGGGCAGGGTGGGACTTGTCTCTTGATTTCCAGAAGGTGGGAGGCTCTGGATGCTGTGATCTAGGGCAAACACATGCTGGAGGACCTTTGGCTCAGAGAGATGGAGCTGGAAGCCAGGCTGCAGACACCTTGGAGGGGGGAAGTTAACCAGACACTTTATTCCAGCAGACGGTTATTCCCCTCTGGATAGACCCTTCTGATGGGGTCAATGGACAGGGTCAGGAGGGTGTGGGCGCAAGTCAGGCAGGTAAAGGGCCTCTGAGCGAGGGCTGCACGTGGGTGGAGCTAACTGGCTTGGTGGTGGGAGTTAGACCAATGTTAGGATGGGGGAGGTGGTGGTAAGGGACAGAATAATGACCGGGATTGTCTCTGTTCTCTGCAGTTGGCAGCAGGGGGCCAGATGGCGTCTGTGTCTTCTAGGAGAAAGTGAGGACTGCAGCTGCTGGAGATCAGATGTGTTTCCAGCATCACATTTTCAGTTGATTCCTGAAGAAGGGCTCATGCCTGAAACATTGATTCTCCTGCTCCTTGGATGCTGCCTGCTGCGCTTTTCCAGCAACACATTTTCAACTCTGGCATCTGTGTCTGTCTGGTACCAGGATTCAGGAAATGATGTGCTCAGGGCTGGAGAAGTCCTTTTATAGAATGATTTGGATATGAAAATAGGAGGTACAGTTAGTAAGTTTGTAGATGACACCAAAATTGGAGGTGTAGTGGACAGTGAAGAAAGTTACCTCAGATTACAACAGGATTTTGATCAGATGGGCCAATGGGCTGAGGAGTGGCAGATGGGAGTTTCATTTAGATAAATGCGAGGTGCTGCATTTTTGGGAAAGCAAATCTTAGCATAACTTATAATGGTGAGGTCCTAGGGAGTGTTGCTGAGCAAGGAGACCTTTAGAGTGCAGGTTCATAGCTTCTTGAAAGTAGAGTCGCAGGTAGATAGGACAGTGAAGAAGGTGTTCCTTTATTAGTCAGAGCATTGAGTATAGGTATTAGGATGTCATACCTTTTATTCCTGATGAAGGACTTTTGCCCGAAATGTCGATTTTGAAGCTCCTTGGATGCTGCCTGAACTGCTGTGCTCTTCCAGCACCACTAATCCAGTATTAGGATGTCATGTTGAGGCTGTACAGGACGTTGTTAGGCCACTTTTGGAATATTATATGTAATTCTGGTCTTGTTTTTGGAAGGATGTTGTGAAACTTGAAAGGGTTCAGAAAAGATTTAGAAGGATGTTGCCAGGATTGGAGAATTTGACCTACAGGGAGAGGCTGAACAGGCTGGGGCTATTTTCCCTGGAGTGTCAGAGGCTGAGGGGTGACCTCATAGAGGTTTGTAAAATCGTGAGGAGCGTGGATAGGATAAATAGACAAAGTCTTTTCCCAGCGGTGGGGGAGTCCAGAACTAGAGGGCATGGGTTTAGGGTGAGAGGGGAAAAACATAAAAGGGACCTAAGGGGCAACTTTTTCTCACACAGGGTAGTGCATGTATGGAATGAGCTGCTCGAGGAAGTGGTGGAGGCTGGTACAATTGTAACATTTAAAGGCATTTGGATGGGTATATGAATAGGAAGGGTTTAGAGGGATATGGGCCGGGCGCTGGCAAGTGGGACTAGATTGGGTTGGGATATCTGGTCGGCATGGACGGGTTGGACCGAAGGGTCTGTTTCTGTGCTGTACATCTCTATGACTCGAAGTGGGAAAGGGAGGTTGCAGCGGGTGTGGTCCAACAATGTCAGGAGGAGAGAGTCTGTGCTGAGGGCACATGAGAAGTTAGAAGCTACAAAGACAAAGCAGAACCTGAAAGCTCTGGGTGGCGCGGTGGCTCAGTGCTTAACAACTTTGGCATGTTCTCCCTCTTGTGACTGTGTGGATTACTTCAGGTCCTCCGGTTTGCTCCCACAGTTTAAATGTCTGCAGTTTCGGGTGGATCAGCCCTGCTCCAGTGTCCAGGAATGTGCAGGCTCGTGTGGGTTAGCCACGGGGAACTACAGGGCTGTCGGGTAATCAGGTGGGTCTGGGTGGGATGGTGTTTGGAAGGTTGTTGTGAATTCAATGGGCTGAATGGCCTGTTGGGATTAAGTGATTCCACTGCCTTAGCGACATGTATATTGACCCATGATTGCCCCAAGTCTGCTATGGGAGGACTGGGTTTCAGTCACTGAGACGCTGACACTGGTCCTGGGGAAGTTAGACTTTGTGCTGTCTATCCCTCCACCCACTGCACCCCTTCCATTCTCTCTCTGCCATCTCATTTTTTGTCACCCACCCCAGTCTTTCTCTTCTCTTTCCCCCCACATTCTGTCTCCATGTCCATTTTCTCTCTCTCTTATTCCCTCTCCCTTCTTCCACCTCCACCCCCCCCCCCCCCCCCATTCCCGTCCTTTCTCTTGCCTCAAGCCCTTCTAAGAGACAGAGAATGGATGGTGGTTATTCTGCATGGGAGATGGGGGTGCATGAGAAATGGCTGATCGTTAAAATTGACAATAGCAAAAATGATAGTGATGTTTCTGAATATTATCAATTTTATAAAAAAGCTGCAGACAGCTTTCTGGAACTTGTTGAAATGTATGCAGTTAGGCCACGGTTGAGGACAGGCCGTAAGAGATGAATGGTCTACTCTTAGTCTTGTGAAATTGGTTTTGACTATGTAGAAATAGAATCATAGAGTTTTGAGAAGACTTGTAGCTCAGGTTGAGGTTCTGTTTATAGGTTTGCTCGCAGAGCTGGAAGGTTCATTTCCAGACGTTTTGTCACCCTACTAGGTAACATCTTCAGTAGGCCTCAGGCGAAGCAGCCTGCATGATTCCTTTGTATTTTGTAAATGACATTAGTTTTGCTTGTTGTAAAAAAAAAACGCATAATAATTGTAACAAACAATGCTTTGGACAAACAGACAGAAAACTAGCCACCAGGATACATGAACACCAACTAGCCACAAAACGACCTGACCCCCTCTCACTCATATCCTTACGTACAGATAAGGAAGGACACCACTTCAACTGGGACAACACATCCATCTTAGGACAAGCCAAACCGAGACACACACGAGAATTCCTAGAAGCATGGCATTCCACAGGAAATTACATTACCAACCCAAATATGTAAATAGAAAGCAGGAATCATGTACACTGCTTCATCTGATACCTACTGAAGATGTTACCTAGTAGGGTGACGAAACATCTGGAAATGAACCTCCCAGCTCAGTGAACAAACCTACATAGAACCATAGAGTTAGAGAGCATGGAAACAACCCGTCTGTCCGTGCTGACCAGATATCCTAAATTAATCTAGTGCCATTTGCTAGCACGTAGCCTATATCCCTCTAAACCTTCCTATTCACATACCCATCTTTAATTTTACCAGCCTCCACTATTTTCCATGGCAGCATTCAATACACACACCAACCTATACGTGAAAACGTTGCCCCTTAGGTCCTTTTTGAATGTTTCCTCTAGTTCTGGACTCCCCCGCCCCAGGGAAAAAAAATCCTATCCATGACTCTCCATAAGGTCACCCCACAGCCTCCGACGCTCCAGGGGAAACAGCCCCAGCCTGTTCAGCCTCTCCCTGTAGCTCAAACCCTCCAACCCTGGCAACATCCTTGTAAATCTTTTCTAAACTCTTTTAAGTTTCACAACATCCTTCCTGATTAGTCAGTAATAGGCTGTGAACAATCTATATTGTTCAGGTGCTAAGACAGGGCTTTTCTGGAGGTGAATTAACTTTCACACTTTTTTTTTCTAATCCTTAGTACCTTTTTAAATCTTTCCTCCCCCTAACCCTGTGCCCTCTAGTTTGGGATTCCCCCTAACCCTGTGCCCTCTAGTTTGGGACTCCCCCTTCCCCTGAGGAAGAGACAGGCAAAAGGAGTGAGATGTGCAGTCACAGGGACAGAAACAATTGTGGCTCCCGCCTTTTTTATCCCAGATTGGCAATTGGACACAAAACCTGTCAGTCACACCCAGCGCCGGCTGCCATTGGTCAGGTGGAGTACGGTGCGTTCTGATTGGAGGGGGCGCGGATGACGCGCGTCACTGCAGGAGGAGACGTAAAGTAGAAGAAAAACAAAGATGGCGGCGCGAGGTGGATGGAGGTGACAGGTCGGAGCGGAGGCTGAAGCCCTCTCCACCAATCCCAACACCTGCGGTCAGTGCGGACTAATCGGAGAGCGACATTCGGCGGGGTGGGGTGGGACAAACGGCGACCGCAAAGTCGGCTGCCATTGGTCAGGTGGAGTAAGGTGTTTTCTGATTGGATGGGGGCGCGGATGACGCGCGTCACTGAAGGAGGAGACGGAATGGAGAAGAAAAACAAAGATGGCGGCGCGAGGCTGCGGTTTTCTCATCGACTCAGCGGGCGGTTTCTGACGGAGGGAGGGGGGGCAGACAGGCACCGTTTACCTCAGAAAATACCTTTAAAATACATTTCAAATTGAAGCCGGAACTTTCCGAACGAAAGTTGTGAAGAAAAGGAGACGGTCCCCGGTGGGGTTTATTGTTTATTTGTGTATAATTCCCGGGGCCCGGGAAGGGGGAGGTGACGGTTACCGGGTGAACGAGGAAAACAAATTAAAAATGTCGGCGGTGGAGGAGAGGGAGCCGGCGCCCCGCGGCTTCCGGAGCCCAGGAGCTCAACAACCCCCCCGGAGCTGGAGGAGGGTCCGAGCTCCAAGAAGCGGGGGGTCCGGCTGGAGGCTGGATTTGCTCAAGGCTTGTATCTATTAACTTATTTAAATGGTACCTACTGTGTATGGGGCTGTGGTTTACATTAAAACCGGAGGGTCCTGTCAGAGTGTTTGTTTATATTGAGCAGGTGTAGTCGGTGAAATACAAGATCCGGAGATGCCGGTGTTGGACTGGGGTGTACAAGGTTAAAGATCATTCCTGAGGAAGGGCTCATGCCCGAAACGTCGATTCTCCTGCTCCCTGGACGCTGCCTGACCTGCTGCGCTTTTTCCAGCAACACATTTTCAGCCAGGTTAAAGATCACACGGCACCAGGTTATAGTCCCCAACAGGTTTCCCGATTCCTCCGCCCTCCTGCAAAAATGCCATCCCGTATTCCCCGATTCCTCCGCCTCCGCCGTATCTGCTCCCTTGGAGGACCGGTTCCACCACAGAACACACCAGATGGCCGCCTCCTCCTCCTCCTCCTCCTTCAGAGACCGCAGTTTCCCTTCCCACGTGGTTAAAGATGCCCTCCGACGCATCTCGTCCACATCCCGCACCTCCGCCCTCACACCCCACCCCTCCAACCCGTAACGAGGACAGGACGCCCCCGGTGCTCACCTTCCACCCTGCAAACCTCCGCATAAACCAAATCATCCGCCGACATTTCCGCCACCTCCAAACAGACCCCACCCACCAGGGATATATTTCCCTCCCCACCCCTTT
>NC_057753.1:11365807-11406427 GCF_004010195.1 Chiloscyllium plagiosum
TGTCCCCATGACTTGTCCTACCTGCCTATCTTCTTTTCCACCTATCCACTCCCCCTCCTCTCAACCTATCACCTTCATCCCACCTCCATCCACCCATTGTACTCATTGCTACCTTCCCTCCTCTCCTCCCTGACCTATCACCTTCATCCCCATCCCCACTCACCTATTGTACTCTATGTTACTTTCTCCCCACCCTCCTCTCCTTTATCTCTCCACCCTTCAGGCACTCTGCCTGTATTCCTGATGAAGGGCTTTTGCCCGAAACATCGAGTTTACTGCTCCTTGGATGCTGCCTGAACTGCTGTTCTTTTCCAGCACCACTAATCCAGAACACTAGCTTTCGGAGCGTCGCTCTTTCATCAGTGGAGGAGCATCTTCTATGATGCTGCATTTCCTGCCTTCTGCCCTTCCCCCATTTGTTATCTTGATTTTAAACTTTTTCTTAAGTCAAATTTAATCTCATTTTAATCAGACTTGGTGTGCTATTAGCTTGTTTGTCAGACTAGTGTAAGACAAAATTTAAGGTGAAACTTCATTTCTGATGAAGTCAGAGTTTGACATTGAATGCGCAGGTGTGAATACCATTAAGTTGTGAAAATAAATCAAGAGCTTGTGCCTTTAACAAAAAAAAAGCAGTTCACTGATATTCATGGCTTTGTCTCATTTCAGGGTGCTGATTCAAGTCTGACCAACAAACCGTTTCATCCCATCACCCAATTTAATTAAAATCTTTTAGAAAATAACTCTGGCAAGCTAAGATTTATCCAATTTATTTAAAAGATTTATTTATGTGTCAGTTGCTCTCCATGTGGTCTTCTCTGCATTGGGGAGACTGGACGCCAACTTGCGGAATGTTTGTGGAACACCTCTGGGACATCTGAACTAAATGATCCCACCGCCCGGTGGCTGAACACTTTAACTACCCCTCCCACTCAGACAAGGACATGAGTCCTGCGCTGCCTCCATCACCAAACTCAAGCTACCTGACACCTGAAGGAAGTACACTTCATCTTCTGTTATGGGACCCTCCAACACATGGGATCAATATAGATTTCACCAGTTTCCTCATTTCCACTCTCTCCCTCCCGCTCCCCATTAACAAGCTTTAGTAATGGACTCACCAAAGTATGGGATCTGGTAATATTGCCATCTCTGATCATGCTCCAGTGTACCTCATGGTTAAGATTAAGGATGTTACAGTGGATTCAAGGTACTGGCGAATGGACCCCTTTATTCTCATGGACAGTAAGTTTGTGGAGTATTTTTCTAGGGAATTTCGGGCATTCCTAGACATAGGCTCGGTTGATAGCTCATCTGTTCTCTGGGAAACTGCCAAAGCTTATGCCAGGGGGTTAGTTATTTCATATTCCACAAGTAGGAAGCGGCAGAAGGGTGAGCAGCAACGTCTCCTTGAAGCAAGGTTGAAGGCAGCTGAGAAGGCCAATTTTGACAGACCCTCGTTGGTCAAACTACAGAGGATTACGGCACTGCGGTCTGCACTAAATTTCGTGCACATGCAGATGGCAAAGAAGGAGCTGGCTTTTGAAAAGCAAAGGTTATATGAGCATGGTGACAAGCCAGGCAAATAATTAGCGTACCTTGCCAGAAAGAGAAATGCCCCACAAACCATTACAGCGATTAGGGAAGGGTCTGGGAACCTGACATGTGATTCTAAAAAGATTAATGTGGCGTTCCAGAGATTCTACTCTAAGTTATATCTGTCTGAGAATTGTGAGGAGGGACAGGCCAAAATGGAATCCTTTTTTTAGAGATCTGAAGCTCCCGGGTATGACTCCCGAACAACAGTCCTTTCTCAATGCCCCATTATCACAGCAAGAAGTGCAGGAAGCTGTGAGGCAGCTTCAGAATGGAAAGGTGCCCGGTCCTGATGGACTTCCCAGTGAATTCTATAAGGAATTTATAAGTATACTGTCAGGCCCGATGCTGAATATGTTTACTGATTCATACAGTCCTGGTTGTCTCCCACCATCTCTGAGAGAGGCCAATATTTCACTTATTCTTAAAAAAGGGAAGGATCCGGAAGACTGTGCTTCGTACAGGCCCATCTCGCTGTTAAATGTGGACTTTAAGATCCTCTGTAAGGCTCTAGCGTTAAGGCTGGAGACTGTGTTGCCCTCTATTATTAAAGAGGATCAGACGGGCTTCATAAAGGGTCGCAGATCTTCTAATAACGTTAGGAGGCTGCTTAACGTAATTCAAGCCTGCCAACAGCAGTCAATACAGGGATTGGTGATTTCTTTAGATGCAGAGAAGGCATTTGACCGAGTTGAGTGGCCATACCTTTTCTATACTCTAGACCGGTTTGGTCTGGGCGAAGTTTTCAAAAGATGGGTAAAGGTTCTCTACAGTGTACCTCTCGCTGCGGTAATTACCAACGGGGTACGATCAAGCAATTTTAATATTTCTCGGGGCAGCAGGCAGGACTGTCCCCTTTCACCATTATTTTTTACGTTGGTGATTGAACCGTTGGCAGAGGCCATTCGTGGGGATCTCAATATATCAGCTCCAGAAGTGGGGTCAAAATTACATAAGATCTCGCTGTATGCAGACGATGTTCTAATTTTCTTGACAAATCCATAAGTTTCAGCTGATACAATGCATTCACACGTTTGGTGCTTTTTCAGGGTATAAGATTAATTTTGCTAAATCAGAGGCTTTGCCTATGGGTGGTCTTACGAAAGACATGGCTCTTGAGAGTGACTATAGATTCCCATTTAGATGGTCACAGGGGGGTTTTGTGTATTTGGGCATATTCATTTCTCCAGGGCTTCATTCCTGAAGAAGGGCTTATGCCCGAAACGTCGATTCCCCTGTTCCTTGGAAGCTGCCTGACCTGCTGCGCTTTTCCAGCAACACATTTTCAGCTCTGATCTCCAGCATCTGCAGTCCTCACTTTCTCCTCGGACATTAAAAATTACCAATTAAGCTCGCTTTTAACCTACGTGAGTGATTGGGTTTGTGGGGACCCTTTTTCAATATGGCTAGATATCGAAGCCTCCCAGGCAAGGTGCCCCCTTACCAGTTTGCTGTTTTTGGACAAGATGAGTTAGGAAATATTGCCATAACCCAATAGTCATCAATACTGTTAAAGCATGGAGGGCAATTCGGCAGAGGGAACGCAATATTGGCAAAACATCTTTGTTTACACCTTTAGTGGGTATGCCGGGTTTTCAACCGGGTATGATAGATTCAGGATTTAAACGTTGGGCAGCTAGGAGTATATCTTACATGGAGTATATCTTACATATATCATTCCTGAAGAAGGGCTTATGCCCGAAACATCAATTCTCTTGTTCCCTGGATGCTGCCTGACCTGCTGCGCTTTTCCAGCAACACATTTCCAGCTCTGTATATCTTACATGGGTGATTTATTTGAAGGAGATATAATGATGTCCTTCGATCAGTTAGTACGGAAGTACGAGTTACCTAATAGAGACCTCTTTCGTTTTTTTCAAGTTAGGGATTTTATTCAAAAAAAGACCACACTTTTGACTGATCCCTACAAATCTGACATAGGAAGAGGGGTACTAAGGGCTAAGAGTACACCCTCTGTCAGTACTTTATATCACCAATTGGGGGGTGCCACCTCAGATGAGTCTGATCGACTGTGCAAGATGTGGGAAAGACAGCTGGGTGTTGAAGTTTCTTCAGAGGCATGGGAGGATATTTGGGAGAATGCAAGGAAGATATCAATTTGCAATAGGACCCATGTTTTACAGTTGAAGATTCTCCACTTAGCCCCAGACTGTTTGTCAAAATTTAAACCAGGGGTATCTTCAGCATGTCGCAAGTGCAAGGTCTGCACGAGTACTCCTACCCATTGTCTTTGGTCTTGTGACAGGCTTCAAACATATTGGAGCGCTGTGGTGGGTGCAATGGGGAGGATTTTAGGTTAGGGGTGGAGAAGGACCCTATTTCGCTCCTTTTGGGCCTACCCATTGTATTTCCTGCAGACTCGCATAAGAAAAAACCTTTCAATATTCTTACGTTCTGTGCAAGGAAGAATATCTTGCTCGGTTGGATATCCGAAAACCCCCCAGGCCTGTCAGGTTGGCGGAAGATTGTTATGGAGCATATTCCCCTGGATTTTCTCACAAGTATGGTACACCACAAAACTGAAAATTTTTACAAGACATGGCAACCCTTTTTGAAATACCTGGACACAGATTTATCTGCCACACTAACAAGGGCTTTTATATAGCCGTAACGATTGTGTTTCATGAGTCCAATATCCAGGGAGGAGGAACTGTGAATGTATGAGTGTTTTGTTTGGCTGGGCTGAGTTAGTACTATTTATTTGTTTGTTGTTAGGTATTTATTTATTTAGTTAAATAGCTAGTTTAGTTTTTTAAAAATTTTATACTTCTCTATATATGTTTATACATTCGTATAGGAGGGTGGGTTGGGGAATTTTTTTATTATTTGGGTTTAGTTTTGTACTATTTTTGTACTGTTTTGAATTGCATTGTTTTGTATTTGTTGTAATATTTAAAAATCTATTTTTTCCTAAATAAAAATATATTATAAAAAAAGGCTGTGATTAAAATACAACCAAAGAGAGGAATTTAGGATAACACCACAGACTGGAAACTTAATAGACACACAGTAACTGTTACTAACTATGTATTCTGATACAGTAACGTCCCATTAAACACACACCCTTTGACAAAAAGGCAATTCCAACACAGATTTTCACATCAAGTTCTCCAGGAGGAACAAACCAACAAGAGCAAATTCAGAGAGAGTAGCAGTCAAGAGACATGCACTGAAGCTTCCAACTCCTCCTGCTTAAGGCAAAAATCTAAAATAAAAGTAGAAAATGTGGTCTGAGTGTGCTGGCCACACCCAAGCTGTTCCCATTGGTCCATTCTGAATTTTGTGGTTGTGCTGGCCTCCACCACTTCCTCTAGTGGTTCGTTTTGGGTGGTGGGGAGGGGGAGTGGGGGTTGCCCATTGTGTCCCTTTTGCGTCTTTCCTCTCTGGCATTGGATCCACACCCCATGGTTCTGGACTCCTCCATTCTGGGGGGGGGGGGGGGGAAAGGACCTTAATTATTCATCCACACCCCTCATGATTTTGTAAACCTGTATAAGGTCACCCCTCTTCTTGTAAATCTCATTCATAAACCGTATTGAAAAGCCAAAGATTTGTCAACGTCTAACCGACAGATATCCAGCTCCCAAAATAGCCTCTAATATTAATTTCCATCAGAAAGTGGTGATGCCAAGGCCATGTCTTGCTCCCTCTGGGGTAGGGACTTGGCCACTTCATCCTGCCGATGGGTGTATGAATTGTAGAAGAATCATAGAATCTCTACAGTGTGGAAACAGGCCCTTTGGCCCAACAATCCATACTGATCCTCTGAAGAGTAACCCACCCAAACCCATTCTCCTATCTTATTGTTCTACATTTAACCCTGACTAATGCACCGCACCTACACATCCTTGAACACAATGGGACAATTAAGTATGGCCAATTCACCCTAACTAGCACATCTTTGGGTTGAGGGAGGGAACTAGAGCATTCGGAGGAAACCCACACAGACACGGGGGATAACTTGCAAATGGCACACAGTCGGTTCGAGGGAGGAATCGAACTCGGACTCGGCTACCAATCAAGACCCTGGCAATTTCCACTTACTTCCAGCCTCTTGTCTCAAACGCCACTGGAATTGAAAGATTCCCTCTGAAATTTTATTTCACGTCAGTTCCGAACTTCACTGTCGGTCAATGAATCTCTGTTCCCATTGTTACAATTCTGACAACCTTACAGAGGGGAGGGAGAAACTGGAGCCAATCCTTACATGGTCTAGATTTATTTCCAGAGCAAAACATGACAGGTGTATGCCAATTACGCCAGTTCATGCTGTGTCGGTCGGTTGCCCTTAGTATGATCAACCTTACCCATGTCGTCTTTTTCCCCAGGGATGGGGAATTGAAGACTAGAGGGGATCGGTTTGTGGTGAGAGGGGAAAGACTCAGGAAGGACCTGAAGGACAATCTCTTCACGCAGACGGTGATATGTGAAGTGGGTTGTCAGAGAAAGTGGTTGAGGCAGGTACAATAACAACATTTAAAAGGTATATGGATGGGTTTTTGGATCATAGAATCTCTACAGTGTGGAAACAGGCCCTTTGGCCCAAAGCATTCACACTGACTTCTGAAGAGTATCCCACCCAGACCCATTCCCCTATTACTCTACATCTACCTCTATAAGGGTACCCTTCAGTTTCCACAGGAAAAACGTCCCAGTATATCCAGCCTCTCCCTATAACTCAAACTTTCCAGACCCGGTATCATCCGAGTAAATCTTTTCTGCACCCTTTCTAGTTTAATGACATCTTTTCAATATTAGGGTGACCAGAACTGCAGGCAGTACTCTGAAAGTGGCCTCACCAACGTCTTGTAAAGCTGCAATAAGATGTCCCAACTCCTGTACTCAATAAATACCAAGAAAACTGTACACTGGAAATCAGAAACAAAAACAGAAGCTGCTGAAAAAGCTCAGCAGGTCTACCAGCACCTGTGGAGAGAAATCAGAGTTAACGTTTTGGGTCCAGTTTTGAGGAATGGTCACCGGACCCGAAACGTAAACTCTGATTTCTCTCCACGGGATGGTCCTACATTCAGCGCTCTGACCAGTGAAAGCAAGCATGCCGAAAGCCGTCTTTGCCGCCCTGTCTACCTCTGAGTCCACATTCAAAGAACTATACACCTGCACCTCTAGGTCTCTAACAATTCATGTGTACATCCTGCCCCGGTTTGATCACCAAAATGCAACACGTTGCATTGATCTAAACTCCATCTACCATTCCTCAGTCCATGGCCCAGTTAGATTCATAGAGTAAGACAGCATGGAAACAGGCCCTTCGGTCCAAACTGGTCCATGGTGCCCACCCAGCTAGTTCCAATTAGAGTCATAGAGATATACAGCGCAGAAGTAGACCCCATGTGTTAATGGTAGCTCTGCAACTTTGAGCCAGTCCACCCTTGTAAAGAAACTTAATGGAGATGAATGACTTTGATTTTTTTTAAAAATCTTGTCATCTCTCACAACAACTAGAGTTAGTAATCAGCTCCTTCTCTGATTTTATTCAAACTTATGGAGAGGTTTGGTTCAGTCTAAAGCTTTGGATACTTAACTGAATTCTGTTGGAATCTGACGTAAGTTATTAAGATTTCTTTGCTTCTGGCTGAAGGTTGCTGCGAGTGCCTCAGCCTGATCTTTTTGTGCTGATGTGCTGGGGTCTTCCATCATTGAGGATGGGGTTATTGGTGGAAGCCACCTCCTCCAATGAGTTGGTTAATTGTCCGCCACCATTCATGACTGAATGGGGCAGGACTGCAGAGCTTAGATCTGATCCATTGGTTGTATTATTATTCACAATTTATACTGATGGTTTGGAGTTGGGGGCCATGGGTCGCAGGTCAAAGTTTGCAGGTGACACTAAGAAGAGTGGCAGAGTAAAATGTGCAGAGGACTGTGAAACTTTGCAGAGGAACATAGATGCTTTGAGTGAGTGGGCAAAGGGATACAATGTTAATAAATATGAAGTCATCCATTTTGATCGGAATAACAGTAATGACTTGATGGTAAAGAGTTGCAGCATGCTGCTGTGCAGAGGGACCTGCGTGTCCTTGTGCATGAATCAGAGGGTTGGTCTGCAGGTGCAACAGGTAATTAAGATGACAAATGGAATATTGTCCTTCATTAGAACATAGAACAATAAAGCACAGGACAGGCCCTTCGGCCCACGATGTTGTGCCGAACATTTGTCCTAGCTTAAGCACCTATCTATGTACCTATCCAATTGCCGCTTAAAGGTCACCAATGATTCTGACTCTGCCACTCCCACAGGCAGCGCATTCCATGCCCCCGCCACTCTCTGGGTAAAGAACCCACCCTTGACATCCCCCCTATAGCTTCCACCCTTCACCTTAAATTTGTGTTCCCTTGTAACACTCTGTTGTGCCCGGGGAAAAAGGTTCTGACTGTCTACTGTATCTATTCCCCTGATCATCTTATAAACCTCTATCAAGTCACCCCTCATCCTTCGCCGTTCCAATGAGAAAAGGCCTAGCACTCTCAACCTATCCTCGTACGACCTATTCTCCATTCCAGGCATCCACCTGAGTGGCAACTTTCAAAGAGCTACGAACATAGACCCCAAGATCCCTCTGCTCCTCCATCTTACTAAGAACCCTACCATTAACGCTGTATTCCGCATTCTTATTTGTCCCTCCAAAATGGACAAACTCACACTTGACAGGGTTGAACTCCATCTGCCGCTCCTCAGCCCAGCTTTGCATCATATCTAAATCCCTTTGCAGCCGACAACAGCCCTCCTCACTATCCACAACTCCACCAATCTTCGTATCGTCTGCAAATTTACTGACCCACCCTTCGACTCCCTCTTCCAAATCATTAATAAACATTACAAACAGCAGAGGACTCAGAACTGATCCCTGCAGAACTCCACTTGTAACTGGGCTCCAGGCTGAATATTTACCATCTACCACCAAACTCTGACTTCGACCGGTTATCCAACTGGCCAAATTTCCCACTATCCCATGCCTCCTGACTTTCCGCATAAGGAAAGGCCTAGCACTCTCAACCTATCCTCATACGACCTATTCTCCAGTCCAGGCAACATCCTGGTAAATCTCCTCTGCACCCTCTCCAAAGGATTATTAAAGGGATTGAGTTTAAAAGCAGAGAGGTTATGTCAGCCATTCCGACAATCAAGTCCACGCCAGCCCCTCTGAACAGCGTGCCACCCTTCACCTTAAATTTATGTCCCCTTGTAACACTCTGTTGTACCCGGGAAAAAGTCTGACTGTCAACTGTATCTACTCCCCCTGATCATCTTATAAACCTCTATCAAGTCACCCCTCATCCTTTGCCGTTCTAATGAGAAAAGGCCTAGCACTCTCAACCTATCCTCATACGACCTAGTCTCCATTCCAGGCAACATCTTACAGATCCACCCTACCCATTCCAGCTATTTCTGCTGGTGGGTGAGACCAGGATATGGGGTATAGGCCTCAAGATTGGGGGAGTAGATTTGGACAGAGATGAGGAGGAACTGCTTTTCCTGGAGAGTAGTAAATCTTTGGAATTCTCTGCCCAAGGAAGCGGTAGAGACAACTTCGTTAAGTATATTCAAGACACAGTTGGATGAGGTTTTTGCATAGTAGGGGAATTAAGGGTAGTTGAGATAGTGCAGATAGGACGAGCTGAGACAATGAATCAATCAGGCATGATCTTAATGTACGGCAGAGCAGGTTCAATGGGCCAAATAGCCTACTCCTATTACTGTGAACTCTAACCCTGCATTTCCCATGGCTAACCTGTATATGCCCGGACACAATGGGCAGTTTAGCATGGCCAATCGGAATGGAGGCCGGTAAGCGATGTAGTGATGTGGAAAATGAATGTCAGGAAACGATAGGGACAAGGAGGATAAATGTACCGGCAATCGAAGCTGGATTGAAACGATCATTTAAAAAAAAACTAAAATCTCAGTATCTGAATATGTGCTGCATTTTAACAAAACTGAATGATTTGATTGCATACATTGAATTATGATCTGAGACTCCTTACAGGATGACAAGGATTGGATCCTGAATATCGAGGGGGTACGTGCCATTCAAGTCGAATAGGAAGCTAGGTAAAGGTAGAGAGTTGGCACTGCTAATCAAAGCACTGATAACATGGTGGTATTGCCCTCTCACCCTAAACTAATGCCCCCTGGTTTTGGACTACCCCCCCCCCCCCAACCTGGGGAAAAGACCTTGCCTATTTCCCCTATCCGTCCCACTCATGATTTTATAAATCTCTTCACGTCTACCCTCTGCCTCTGATGGCCAAGGGACAACAGCCCCATCCTATTCAGTCTCGCCTTATACCACAAACGTCCAACCCTGGCGACTTCCTTATCAATCTTTTCAAGTTTTACGATATCTTTCCTATCCGGTAGGAGGGTGACCAGAATCGAATGCAATATTCCAAAAGTGGCCGAACCAATATCCTGCACAGCTGCAACATGACCTCCCAACTCCTACACTCAATGCATTCAATGGGCCAAGTGGCCTCTTTCTGCACTGCAGAGGTTTTATGATTTTAATTGATGTAAAATGTCGACTTATGTAAAATATAAATTGCTTCATATGATGTAGGTTGCTGTATTTCTTGTCATTGATTTTATTTAAAAAGGTCAGCATTCAGCAACTTTACCAGCTTTCTTTTCTCAAGTAGCTTTGAGAAAAGTAATGGACCCAGCGCCGATCCTTATGTTGCACACTGGTCACAGGCCTCCAGTCTAAAAAGCACCCTTCCACCACCACCCTCTGTCTTCTACCTTTGAGCCAGAACTTGCAGAACTATTTTTGCAGATACATTTAATTTTGCTCGAAGTGCACAATCTGCAGGCAGTCAATCCATTAATATTTTATAAATTCCTACTTTGGAAGTAGAACCAGTCTGACTCAACATTAGGAGAGAGACAGGCTCTAACCTCACACCTTTAATACATCGCCTGAGCTGAAATGTCATCTTCAAGTTACGTCGAGAACGTTACCTTTAAGTAGTTCTGGGATTTACATATTAATGAACCAAAACCCACAACCCATTCTAAAAGATGAAAGATGTAACAGCAATCTAGATTTGTTCAATTCAGTTGTCTGACATTAATTTTTTGCTACAAATTCTATGTCTTGTGATCCTGCTCCACAGCTACCTGATGAAGGAGCAGCCCTCCGAAAGCTAGTGCTCCCAAATAACACCAGGTTATATTCCAACACATTTGTATGATTTTTAACTTTGTTGCTCGTGAACACAGCCCACACCTCCCGCTGATGCCAGTAACCTTTACAATGCTGATGAAATGATGCAAAGATGAAAAACTTAAGTTTTAATTTTAATCCTGTGTCTTACGATCCTGCTCCACAGCTACCCAATGAAGGAGCAATGCTCCAAAACCTAGTGCTTCCAAATAAACCTGTTGAACCATAACCTGATGTTGTGTGACTTTTAATCTTTGTTTCTCGGGAATATAACCCACACCTTCTGCCGCTGCCAGTAAACCTTACAATGCTGATGAAACAATGAACCTGCACTCCAGAAAAATTGACAATTTCTCAGGATTCTAGCTACTCATTCACTGCTCCTTCTGATACATGACATTGGAAAATTGGTGCTGGAGGTTGAAAGAAATTAGCAGCTTTAAAGAAACAAAAAACCTGTTGGATCTCACAGCTTTCAATGAGAGTCAGAGTCCGACAATGAATTCAAGTAACCTTTATTGCGACCCAATTTCATTACAGCTTCAGATTTTCCCAGAAAAAAAAGGCGCACGAAAGCTAGCATTTTTTTTTAAAATAAAGCTCAAGGTCAAAGTGCACACACTCCCCATTCCCCCAATTTCTTTACTATTGGTCAGCACCAAATGATCCCTTTGTTATTGGATCCTTGGTACAGCCTTCACCTGCAGGAAGTATTGCCTCACTCAGTAATTTCAGCCTACATACTGTATACAAGTTAGTTTCTCTAGCTCATTTGCAGGAGGGGGAGCTGCAATCAAGAGTCAACCACACTGCTGTGGGACTGGAGTCACACATAGGCCAGACTGGGTATAGGATGCAGCCGGGATGACTGAGTGAATCCTTTCCTGCAACAGCGGTTTCATTCTCTAAAAAGAACATGAGTGAATAAGATGCGTCTTTTCTTCCCCTGAAAATGGTTTCATTGATTCGGAACTGCAGATTTCAATTGCGCCATCTGCCATGGTGGGATTCGAACCTCGGACCTCCCCAGAACTGGGTTGAAAGTCTAATCGAAAATGGCACTTGTCCGTCGCTCCTTCAATTTCCCTGCGATGGCGCGTGAACTCGCTGGTGTCTCTGGAGGTGGGAGGAGCGGGTGAAGCCTTTTCCGCACACGGAGCAGGTGAATGGCCTCTCCCCGGTGTGGACCCGCTGGTGAGTCAGCAGGCTGGAAGAATTGATAAATCCCTTCCCACACACGGGGCAGGTGAACGGCCTCTCCCCTGTGTGGACTCGCTCATGCTGCCGTAAATTGCCCACATGACTGAAGCCCTTCCCGCACACAGAGCAGGTGAACGGCCTCTCCCCGGTGTGGACCCGCCAGTGGGTCTGCAGGCCAGAAGAATCAAGGAATCCCTTCCCGCACTCTGGGCAGGTGAATGGCCTCTCCCCGGTGTGGACCCGCTGGTGGGTCAGCAGCCCGGAAGAATCAAGGAATCCCTTCCCGCACTCTGGGCAAGTGAACGGCCTCTCCCCGGTGTGGACCCGCTGGTGGGTCAGCAGCCCGGAAGAATCAAGGAATCCCTTCCCGCACTCTGGGCAGGTGAATGGCCTCTCCCCGGTGTGGACCCGACGGTGGGTCTGCAGGCCAGAAGAATCAAGGAATCCCTTCCCGCACTCTGGGCAAGTGAACGGCCTCTCCCCCGTGTGGACCCGCTCGTGATTCCGCAAGTTGCGCAGATGATGGAATCTCTTCCCACACTCGGTGCAGGTGTACGGCCTCTCCCCAGTGTGGAGCCGCTGGTGCTTCCGCAGGTCGCCCACATGACGGAAGGCCTTTCCGCACTGGGGGCAAGTGAACGGCTTCTCCCCCGTGTGGACCCGCTGGTGCATCCGCAGATTGCCGACATTACGGAATGCCTTCCCGCACTCGGGGCAGGTGAAGGGCCTCTCCCCCGTGTGGATCCGCTCGTGATTACGCAGGTCACTCATCTGACTGAACCCCTGCCCGCACTCGGGGCACCTGAAGGGCCTCTCCCCCGTGTGCACCCGCTCGTGCTTCCGCAAGTTGCTCGTACGACGGAAAGCCTTCCCGCACTCGGAGCAAGTGAACGGCCTCTCCCCAGTGTGGATCCGCTTGTGGATCAGCAGTGTAGATGAATGAGCGAACCTCTTCCCGCATACCAAGCACGTGAAGGGCTTCTCTCCAGTGTGGACCCGCTGGTGTGCCCTCAGGTTGGAAGAATTCGCGAATCCCTTCCCGCACACTGAGCAGGTGAACGGCTTCTCCCCGGTGTGAACCCGCTGGTGTGTCTGCAGCTGAGACAACTGAATGAATCCTTTCCCGCAACAGTGGCAGACAAACGGCTTCTCCCCGGTGTGAACACGTCTGTGAATTTCCAGCACCGAAGGGGAAGGGAACCCTTTCCCACAGTCCCCACATTTCCACGGTTTCTCCATGGGGAGAGCTTTCCTTGTGTCACTCTGGGTTTGAAATTACAAGCAGAACGGGTACACGGTCTCTCCCCACCGTGAGGGGTGAGATTTTGATTCCCCCAAGCTGAGTAAATGGTTTGAAGCACTTTTCACAGACAGCGCACCGAATCTCCCTCACTCGGGTGTCTCCGTATTCTTCCTGCTGCACCATCTCTCAAGCAGACCAAAGCAAACATTTCCTCTCAACTTGAATGGCTGCTGATATTCAAGTTCCAATGAATCAAGGAGCTCTGTCAGAAGTTGATGGATCAATTGCTTTCAAGTTTCTTTCCGCAGGTCTTCCTGCAAATATAAATTCACAAAATAAGTGATCACTGTCAGTACAGTTAAATTAACATAATACAGGTGGCAATTCCTGTAGATTGCCAGATGCCTGCTGATCACATTATCCAGGACACAGAAACCTGAAAACCCTCATGCAGCCAGATCGCCTTAAGTGTGTATGGAGGAAATCTTCATTTAGGTGACAATGACCTGGAATAAGCTGAATCAAGGTGTGAAAATAAAATATCAAGACTGGTTGCAGAAAGAAAGCCAGTAAAGTTGCTGAATGAGTAAGGTGGGGAATGGGTCCCAGGGAAATAGTGAGGAGAGAGATTAACCTGTACAGTTGGGAAAGGGAGCGAGTCAAACAGCCAGGGCAGGAAGGAATAAAGCAGAGAACAAGGTAGGACTGATACATTATACTGCATTTACTTCAATGCAAGAGGCCTAACAGGGAGGGCAAATGAAATCAGGGCTCATTGTTAGGAACATGGGACTGAGATATCATAGCAACTACAGAAATGTGGCTCAGGGATGAACAGGACTGGCAACACAATGTTCCAGGATACAAATGCCATGGAAAAGTTAGAAAGGTGAGGGGGAGGGGAGTGACATTTTGATAAGGGCATCGTATTTCAGCTGTACTTAGGGAGGATATACCTGGGAATACATCCAGAAGAGTTATTTAAGTAGAACTTAGAAATAACAAAGGGATGATCACTTTATTGGGATTGTAATATAGACCCTCTAATAGTCAGCGGAAATTTGAGAAACAAATTTAGAAGCAGATTTCAGTTATCTGTAAGAATAATAGGATGGTTATGGTAGGGGATTTTAACTTTCCAAACATAGACAGGAGTTGCCATAATGTTCAGGGTTTAGATTGAGGGGAATTTGTTCAGTGTGAACAAGAACATTTTCTGAGTCAGTATGTAGCTGTTCCTACTACAGAAGGTGCAAAACCTGACCAACTTTTGAGAAATAAGGCAGGGCAGGTGACTGAGGTGTCAGTGGGGGAGCACTTTGGGGCCAGTGACCATAATTCCACGAGATTGAAAATAGTGATGGAAAAGGATAGACCAGATCTAAAAGTTGGCGTTCTAAATTAGAGGAAGGCTAATTTTGATGGCATTAGGCAAGAACTTTCAAAAGCTGATTGGGGGCAGACGTTCGCAGGTAAACGGACGGCTGGAAAATGGGAAGCCTTCAGAAAGGAGATAACGAGAATCCAGAGAAAGTATATTCCTGTCAGGGTGAAAGGGAAGGCTGGTAGGTGTAGGGAATGCTGGTTGACTAGAGAAATCGACGTTTTGGCTAACAAAAAGGAAGCATTTGACAGTATAGACAGGAGAAATCGAATGAATCCTTAGAAGAGTGTGAAGGTAGTAAGAGAGTATACTGAGAAGGGAGATCAGGAGAGTGAAAAGAGGACATGAGATAGCTTTGGCAAACAGTGTTCGAGTGAATTAGAAGAGTTTTTATAAATATGTTAAGGACAAAAGGGATGCCTTTTAAATGTTGTAATTGTAGCAGCCTCCACCACTTCCTCTGGCAGCTCATTCCGTACACGCACCACCCTCTGTGTGAAAAAGTTACCCCTTAGGTCCGTTTTAAATCTTTCCCCTCTCATCTCAAACCTACGCCCTCTAGTTTTGGACTCCCCTACAACGGGGAAAAGATTTTGCCAATCACCCTACCCATACCCCTTATAAACACCTATTAGGTCATCCCTCAGTCTCCGATGCTCCAGGGAAATTATCCCTGGCCTATTCAGCATCTCCCTATAGATCAAACCCTCAGCTCTGCTAATGTCCTTGTAAATCTTTTCTGAACCCTTTCAAGTTTCACAACATTCTTCTATAGGAGGGTGACCAGAATTGCACGCAATATTCCAAAAGTGGCCTAACCAATGTCCTGTGCAGCCGCAACATGACCTCCCAACTCCTGTACTCAATGCTCTGACCAATACAGGAAAGCATACCAAATGCCTTCTTCATTATCCTGACTCCCTGCAATTCCACTTCCAAAGAGCTTTTAACCTGCAAGATCCATTTATTCGGCAACACATCCCATTAACTGTGTAAATCCTGCCCTGATTTGCCTTACCATAATGCAACAGCTGACATTTATCTAAATGAAACTCCATCTGCCACCCCTCGGCCTATCAGCCCATCTGATCAATTCTAATTTATATTGAACTTTCTTTCCCCTCTTATCGCTAACTGCTGATAATCTCCATCCCGCACACACTCTCTCCATTCTCACTTTGCTGAACCTAATCCATGCTGTACCTCATCCTGAAGGGGCTGGTTCATGTTAATGAACAGGCCCATACTCAGGGGGGGATCTAATTGAAACCACACAGAATACTGAATGGCCTGGACAGAGTGGATGTTAGGAGGATGTTTCCATTGGTAGGAGAGATTAGGACCTGAGGACACAGCATTAGAGTAAAGGGAAGATATTTTTGAAAAAAGATAAGGAGAAACCTTTTCAGCCGGAGAGTGGTGAACATATGGAATTCACTGCTACAGAAGGCTGTGGAGGCCAGGTCACTGAGCATATGTAAGATGGAGATAGATAGGTTCATGAGTATCAAGGAGAATCAAGGGTTACGGGGAGAAAAGGGATTGAGAAACTTATCAGCCATGATTTAATGGCGGAGCAGTCCTGATGGGCTGAAAGGCCTAATTTCTGCTCCTATGTCTTATGGTCTCTTGCTGTCCTGGACTAGGAGTGTGAGAATTGGGAGCAGGAGTAGGCCATTTAGCCTGTCAAGCCTGCACCAGCATTGAACAGATCATAAGTGAATAGGCTGGAAATTTTTCCACTGGAGCAGAGGAGGTTGACTGGTGACCTTATAGAGGATTATAAAATCACGAGATGAGGTGACTGGCAGTTATCCTTTGCCAAGGGTGAGGGTTCAAGATTAGGGAGCAAATTTTGAAGAGAGGAGACAGATTTTAAAAAGACATGAGGGGCACCATTTCTTTCCCCCACAGAGTGTGGTTCTTGGGTGGAATGAATGTCCAGAGGAAGGGGTGGATGCAGGTACAGTTAAAACATTTAAAAGACATTTTAATAAGTACATCACTGGAGGCGGCACAGTGGCTCAGTCGTTAGCACTGCTGCCTCACAGCATCAGAGACCCGGGTTCAATTCCCGTCTGTGTGGAGTTTGCACATTCTCCCCGTGTCTGCGTGGGTTTCCTCTGGGTGCTCCAGTTTCCTCCCACAGTCCAAAGATGTGCAGGTTAGGTGAATTGGCCATGCTAAATTGCCCGTAGTGTTAGGTGGATTAGTCAGGGGTAAAATGTAGAGGGGGGGGGTTCTCTTCGGAGGGGCGGTATGGACTTGTTGGGCCGAAGGGCCTGTTTCCACACTGTAGGTAATCTAATGACAAAGTTTAAATTTAGATAAATGTGAGATGCTGAATTTTGGAAAAGCAAATCAGGGCAGAACTTATACCCTTTATGGTAAGTTCCTGGGGAGTGTGCTGAACAAAGAGACACCTGGAGTGCAGGTGCATAGCCCCTTGAAGGAAGAGTCGGAGGTAGATAGGATAGTAAAGGCAGCATTTGGTATGCTTTCCTTTATTGGTTAGAGCATTGAATAAAGGAGTTGGGAGGTGATGTTGCAGCTGTACAGGACATTGGTGAGGCCACTTTTGGAATATTTTGTGCAACTCTGGATTCCTTCCCATCAGAAGGTTGTTGTGAAACTTGAAAGGGTCCAGAAGAGATTTACCAGGATGATGCCAGGTTTGAAAGATTTGAGCTCTCAGGTGAGGCTGAACAGGCTGGGGCTGTTTTCCCTGGAGCATCGGAGGCTGAGGGGTGACCTTATTGAGGTTTATAAAATCATGAGGGGCACAGATAGGGTAAATAGACAAAGTCTTTTCCCTGGGGTGAAGTAGTCCAGAACTAGAGGGCATAGGTTTAGGGTGAGAGAGGAAAGACATAAAAGGGGCAGCTTTTTCACATGGAGAGTGATGCATGTATGGAATGACCAGCCAGAGGAAGTGGTGGAGGCTGATATAATTACAGCATTTAAAAGGCATCTGGATTGGTCTGTAAATAGGAAGGGTTTAGATGGATATGGGCCAAGTGCTGACAAATAGGAATAGATTAGGATAACTGGTCTGTTCATGCTGTACATCTCTATGACTCCAATAGGAAAGGCTCAGAGGGATATGGGCTAAACACAGGCAGGTGGGTATACTTTAGTTTGAGAACATAGTCAGCATGGTCAAGTCAGACTAAAGGGTTTGTTTTTGTAAAAGGTCTCCAAACCTTTTTCTTGCCTTCCCCTATAACCATCCACTTCTTTGTTGTTCAAAATTCAGATGAACTCAGCCTTGGATATATTCCATGACCCCCTAACTGCAGGAAGACATTCCCACTTCTCAACTCAATTACTCTTGCTAACAGACCACTTGCCTTGCTGATTGCTTGTTGCACCTGTCTGACAACTGGCAGTGACTGGTGTAGAAGGACACCGAGGCCCCTTTGTACATCCACACACCATTCCTAATGAAGGGCTCGTGCCCATAACGTCAATTCTCCTGCATTTGCCTTGTGTTTTTCAACTGAGACACAGACCTGGGTTCACTCTCCCAGGGTCTGTCCCCTCCCTGGGTTCACTCTCCCAGGGTCTGTCCCCTCCCTGGATTCACTCTCCCAGAGTCTGTCCCCTCCCTGGATTCACTCCCTTTCTCTTCAGTTCCTGCAAGTCAACAGCTCAACCCCGGAATGGAAAAGGGGGTGAGAAAAGAGAGTGTTGTACTCACCGATGTTGGACAGAGGACGGAAGTTGCAGTCTGGGGTGAAGCTCAATCTTCATTCAGAGAGAGAGGAGCAGGAGCAGAAGCTCATGGACCAACTTCCGCATCCAGACTGTGGGTTTAATGTGATTGGCAGGAGGACCAGTCTCCATCCGGTCCTCCCATTGGTCCAGCGAAACAAAGTCGTGGGGCGTTTCCGTGTGTTACATGAGCATGCGCAGTGTTTTGCTGACACCGAGTTGTGGCTGCTGACACCGAGTAGCATGCGCAGTATGGAGATGCTGGTATTACTGACAGATTTTCTAAGTTAAAAATCACACACCGCCCAGGTTATAGTCCAATAGGTTTGTTTCAATCACTGGCGTTCGAAGCGCTGCTTCTTCATCGGATGGTTGTGGAGCATAATCATAAGACGCAGACATTACAGCAACAGGATTGCAGTGTCATGGAATGTAATATTAAACAAATTTAGCTCACATCTTTTAGAATGACCACTTTAATTTCGGATCCTTCTAATGTAAATTCCAGCACTTTTTTTAAAGTTACATGCTCAAGACAGCCGAGATGACACATATTGTTAAAAGCTCAGATAATGCATTGAAGGTGTTAAGTTAAAGTCTGTCTTGTGTCCCAATGTTAGGTCAGACTGATTCTATTTCTAAAGTGATATTACAGAATCTTACGTGTATTTATGCAGTTTTTGAGCAAAATAAAATGTAATTCTGCAAGTGCAAATTCATCCCATAAACTCAGGGAAACTGAGTGCATGGATGTGTGGGGGGTGTGCGCGCGTGTGTGAGTGTAATGGGGTATAAGTCTGTGACAGGGTGTGTGTGTGAGAGAGAGAGCATATGAGCGCTTGTGCATGAGAGAGGGTGTGTGAGTGTGTTGTTCTGGAGGAGCATGTGTTTGTGTGAGTGCGCACTTGTGTGCATGTGTGTGAGAGAGAGAGAAAGCATAATGTAGTGGGGTCACCTGGACCGTGACATGATCCCAAGGTCCCTGTTGAGGCCATCCCCATGGGTACCAAATTTGGATATCAGCCTTTGCTCATCCACTTTCCATTGTTGCCTGTCCTGAAGTCCGCCTTGGAGGATAGTCACCCGAAGGTCCGAGGCTGAATGTCCTGGACTGCTGAAGTGTTCCTCAACTGGGAGGGGACACTCCTGCCTGGTGATTGTTGTGCAGTGTCCATTAATCTATTGCTGTAGCCTCTGCTCGGTCTCGTCAATATACCATGCCTCAGCACATCATTTCCTGCAGCACATGAGATAAACAATGTTAGCCGATTCACATGAGTACCGAGTAATCGTGTCGACTCTCTGACATGTCTTGCAGCATCTACCATGACAAGGTTGCATCATGTTGTCCTGAAGGCCAGGCAGTTTGCTGCAAACAATGATCTGTTTAAGGTTTGGCGGTTGTTTGAAGGCAAGACGTGGAGGTATGGGGAAGGTCTTGGTGAGGTGCTCATCCTCAATGATAATATGTTGCAGGCTGCAAAGAACATGGCGTGGTTTTTCAGCTCCCGAGAAGTACTGGACACAAAGGGTTGCAGCTTATGTCTGTCTCCTGAGGAGGTCATTACGATTTCTCACTGTGACACATTGGAACTGGCAGTTGATGAGTTGAGCATTGTACCCCGTTCTTATGAGAGCATGCTTGTGTACTTCCGAGTGTCTGTTACGTTCCTCCTCACCTGTATGTGAAGGGCTTGTCCATAGGGGATGGCTGTTTTAATATGTTTCGGGTGGAAGCTAGAGAAGTGTAGCATTGTCAGGTTATCCATGGGTTTGCGATACATGGAAGTGCTGAGATGCCCATCCTAGATAGAGATGCATGTGTCCAAGAATGAGACAGATACATGGTGAGTGTGATGGTGGGATGAAACTTGTTGGTATCACTGTGTGGTTGTTTCAGTGACTCCTCGCCATGGGTCCAGAGGAAGAAATGTTGTCAATATATCTGGTGTATAGTGTTGGTTGGAGGTCCTGTGCAGAAAAGAAGTCTTGTTTGAACCTATGCATGAAAATGTTGGCATACTGGGGTGCAAATTTGGTCCCCATGGCTGTTCCAGTTCTTCGTCCAGACACATGGTTGTCAAAGGTGAAAATGTTGTGGTCAAGGATGAAGCAGATATGTTGTAGGACAGTGTTCAGAGATTGGCGGTTGTTGGTATTGAGTACTGAGGCTGTCACCGTGATGCCATCATCGTGGGGAATGCTGGTGTAAAGTGCTGAAATGTCCATTGTGACAAAGAATATTCCTGATTCAACTCGTCCGTGGTAGCTGAGTTTCTGGTAGAAATCTGTAATGTTGTGACAGAAGCTTGGGCCCCCCTGCACAATGGGTTTCAAGATGCCTTCAACATAGCCAGAGAAGTTCTCACACAGGGTCCCATGGCCTGATACACTGAATGTCCTAGTGTGTTGGCTTTGTGTATCTCCGAAAGGCAGTAGAAGTCGCTTTCGTGAGAATACGTGGGATGAGGGCATGTAGAGAACTCTGAAGGATTGGATCGAAAGTCTTAGAACATAGAAAGGTACAGCACAGCATAGAACAGGCCCTTTGGCCCACAATATTGTACCGAGGATTAATCCTAATATAAAATAAAATAACTTAACCTACGCAGCCCTCAATTCACTGCTGTCCATGTGCATGTCCAGCAGTCGCTTAAATGTCCCCAATGACTCTGCTTCCACCACCACAGCTGGCAACGCATTCCATGCATTCACAACTCTCTGCATAAAGAACCTACCTCTGATGCCCCCTCTATACCTCTCCACTAATATCTTAAAACTATGACCCCTCGTGCCAGTCAATCCTGCCCCAATCTCTGGCTATTGACTCTATCTATTCCACTCATTATCTTGTATATCTCAAATCAGGTCACCCCTCTTCCTCCTTCTCTTCAGAGAGAAAAGTCCGAGCTTATCAAAGAGTAACCTATCCAGATCCATTCCCCGACTACTCTACTTTACCCCTGACTAATGCCCCTAACATACACATCCCTGAACACTATGGGCAATTTAGCACGGCCAATCCACCCTAACCTGCACATCTTTGGACTGTGGGAGGAAACCGGAGCACCCGGATTAAACCCACGCAGACACAGGGAGAAGGTGCAAACTCCACACAGTCGCCCCAGGCTAGAATTGAACCCAGGTCCCTGGCATAGTGAGGCAGCAGTGCTAACCACTGAGCCACCTGATAAAGTAAATAGCAGAAGATGCTTTCGATCCATCGACCTCTGGGTTATAGGCCCAGCAGACCTCCGCTGCACCACTCTGCTCCACTAATGATCAACGTTGTTAGTTCACGGGTGTGCTCTTTGGTCGGATCAGCCAGTAGTGTTCCTGGTCAGTTATCTGTACACTTCCTTGCAATTGTCCATTCTATTCTGAATTGCTCAAAAACTGCATAAATTCATGTAAGATTCTGTAACTCCCACTCTCGAAATAGAATCAGTCTGACATAACATTGGGACACAGACAACTATAACTTCACATCTTCAATGCATTGTCTGAGATGATACCTATTGTTAAAATCTATTTTGAGAACGTAACTTTAAAAATGTTCTGGGATTTACAAATCAAGGAACTGAAGCTAACATGGTCATTCTCAAAGATGAAAGATGTAAGCTAACCTGCACATCCCTGGGCACTTTAGCACAGCTGATCCACTCTAATGTGCAGATCTTTGGACCGTTGGAGGAAACTAGGAACACCCAGAGGTAACCCACACAGACACAAGGGGGAGAACGTGCCAAACTATACACAGACAGTCGCCCAAGGGTGGAATCGAATCCAGGCTCATGGCGCTGTGAAACAGCGGTGCTAACCACTGAGCCACCAACTACCCAGAGCTTTGAGGTTCTGTTTTGTATTTGTAGCTTCTACCTTCTCATGCGCCCTCACCAGAGGCCCTCTCCTCCTGACATTGTTGGACCACACCCGCTGCAACCTCCCTTTCCCACTTCTCCAGCCCTGAGCACATCAGTTCCCGAATCCTGGCGCAGACAGATACCGATGCCATCTGGCCTCTGACCGCCAAGTGCAGAGATTGAAAACAATCCCTGTCACTATTCTGTCCCTTACTTCCCCCTCCCTGACATTGTTCTTACTCCCACCACCCAGCCAGTTAGCTCCTGCCCCCTTCAGCCCTCTGTCAGACTGCCTTTATCTGCTTGACCCAGGCTCACACTCTCCTGAACCTGTCCACTGACCCAATCAGAAGGCTCTGTCCGGAGGGAAAGACCATCTCCCAGAATTAAGTGTCTGCTTCCCCCCAACGTATCTGCAGTCTGGCTTCCAGCTCCATCTCTCTGAGCCGAAGGTCCTGAAGCATGTGTTTGCCCTGGATCACAGCATCTAGAGCCTCCCACCTTCTGCAAATCGAAAGACAAATCGCACCCACCCCTCTCCACTGTGTTTTGTGTAACTGCTTCATCATTTCTAGTGGCCGAGCAGAGGCTGATAGGCAAGTTCGGAACCCAGGAGGATGGCCTCAACCGGGACCGTGAGCTCATGTTACACTACAGGTGATCCTGCTACACTGTACACATTCTCCCTCTCACACACACACACAGTCTTGCACACTCATACACTCACGCAGACCCTCTCTCAGATGCATACACACATACACCCCCCACACTCTCACCCACGCACACACCCTCTCACAGGCTTATACTCCTTCACAGATGGAAATGTGTTGCTGGAAAAGCGCAGCAGGTCAGGCAGCATCTAGGGAACAGGAGAATCGACGTTTCGGGCATTAGCCCTTCTTCCTGAAGAAGGGCTAATGCCCGAAACGTCGATTCTCCTGTTCCCTAGATGCTGCCTGACCTGCTGCGCTTTTCCAGCAACACATTTCCATCTCTGATCTCCAGCATCTGCAGACCTCACTTTCTCCTATACTCCTTCACACTCACACTTTACCAAGCATGTACACATGCAAACACACGCTCTCTCACATGCACTCACACGAATGCACACACTCACTCACTCTCTCGCATGCACACGTACATATAAGTCTATGGGGTGAATTTGCACTTACAGATACATTCTATTGTGTGATTTTTGAGCCCAATTTGCAGGCACTCAATCCATTTAATATTTTATAAATTCCATATTTGGAAACAAAACCAGTCTGACTCAAGACAGACTCTTACCTCACATCTTTCATGGCATTGTCTGAGCCAAGATGTCACGTCTTTTTATAAAACCTTAAGTAATCTCCAGACTGTGACTTTAAAGAGGTTCTGGGATTTATATATCAATGAACTGAAACCTGCAATCTATTCTAGAAGATGACAGGAGTTAGAGACCATGGGAAAAATGTTTTCTTCATATAGTTCTGACACGTAAAACAGTAGTAACTCCAAGTAAGAGAACTGGGATAGAATGTGCAACTGTAATTGTTTATGCATAAAACATAGATAGGACCATTTCACCCCAATTTGTTGTGTCTCTGGAATCATTTACTCAATCTGATACAATACTAAGAGTAAGTTTCAGTTAAGATCCTTCAAATAATCATAGATATAGATTCCACAGTAGTTACAAATCTAACTATACACAAAAAAAATCACTTAAAGCATTATAGAAAAAGATTCCAACCAGTTTCAGACAATAAAAGCAGCCCCCGTCTCATTACAGAGAGGAATGAATCACTGAGACAGAAATAGGCAGACATTGGAATGTGAGATGAACACGTTATAAAACACCCAAGGATAAAGATAGAGGTGTCTGGTAAATATGGGAAGCAACAACTTGTTAGCTGAAGAATTCTGACATTAGGTGTAACCACATAACTTGGCTGGAACTTATCGAAAACTAATGTCCTTTTGGATCGCCTGTAATGAGGAATTTAAAAGGTTCCTGAAGTGATGGCCAAGTATCCAATGAATTGGCAGTTAACACGGTGCAGCTGGTAAATGTTACTTGAATACAGGATCCAGTGTGAAAAAGCCTCAAGGAGGGAGATAAGAGAGTCGGGGAAATGTCACAAAGCTCCGGGGCAGGACCACAAGCCTGTCCATCTCTTTGTCATTCCATGAAACGATTAGTTTCATTGGGAATACATTGAGGTCAGCTGAAACTGTATAAGACAGTTATGGTCCAGAGAGCCAATTACAAAGGGATAACTGGGCGGCTCTGACCAATAGCAATCAAGAGGGGTCTGGGGGTGTGTGCTCTAAGTTGAAACTGTTTAAGTTAATACACCTTTTGGCTTTCGGTGTGCCTTATTGCTCTGGAGAAATGAAGCTGTACTGAAAATGAAGCTGCAATATAGATTAGCTGAAACCGCCTCCGTGACTCAGACTCTCATCAGAAAATACAAGATCTAACATTTCCCCAGGGTAGTGGAGTCCAGAACTAGAGGTTATAATGTTCAGGTGAGATTTAACAGGGACCCAAGGGGTGGCGCGTGTGTGGAACGAGTTGCCAGAGGAAGTGCAGGATAGAAATTCATAACAGACTGTTCTAGTCCAGGAACATCTATGCCCTCTCTCATTCACTAAAAGCTATAAAGCTCCATCCCACACCCTCTTCCCTCCATTCTCACTCTGCTGTACCTAATATCCCTCCCCATTCTCCTGCAGGGTCTGACTGACAGACCCACACTCACCTCCTTCCCATCCTGGATACACAGTGTATGAATTATAACCAATCATGTTTCAGTAGAGCATAATAAAAGGAGCAGAAATGGGCCATTCAGCCCATTGGGTCTGCTCCATCATTCGATCATGGCTGATATGTTTCACAACCTCATGCTCCTGCCTTCTCCCTGTAACCCTTGATCCCTTCACTAATCAACAACTGATCTATCTCTGTCTCAAATGGCTTGCCCTCCACATCCCAACCCCACCCCCACCTCGGTGAGTGTTACAGATTAACCACTGTCTGGCTGAAGAAATTCCTCCTCACCTCAGGGCCCTCCCTTCACTCTGAGGCTGCGCTCTCAGGTCCTGGGTCTCTCCTACAAGTGAAAACATCTTCTCCACATCCACTCTATCCAGGCCCCTCAGTCTCCTGTGAGACTCAACCTCTCCCCCTCCATCCTTCTAAATGCCACCTCATCCAGACCCAGAGTCCTCAAACGCTCCTCATTTGGCAAGCTCTTCAACCCCATGGTCATTCTTGTAAACCTCCTCAGATACGGAGCCCAAAACTGCTCACAATGTTCCAAATGTGGTCTGACCAGAGCCTTATACAGCCTATGCAGTACATCCCTGCTCTTGTATTTTAACCCTCTTAACAGTGAATGCTAACATTGCGTTTGCCTTCCTAACTGCTCACGGAACCTGCTGGTTAACATTAAGAGAAACCTGAGCTGGGTCTTCCAAGTCCCATTGTGTTTCACATTTCTGAAGTCTTTCCCATTTTGAAAATAGTCTCTGCTTCTCATCTTCCCACCAAAGTGGATAACCTCACATTTTGCCACATTGTATTCCATCTGCCCCTTCTCTGGCCATTCTCCTGGCCTGTCCATGTCCTTCTTTCAGCTTCCCTACTTCCTCAATGCTCCCTGTCCCTCCACCTACTGTTGTGTTATCTGTGTTAGACAACAATGCCCTCAGTTCCCTTTGTCCAGATTGTTTGCACCTAACATGAAGAGTTGAAGTTCTAGCACACACCCCTTCTGGAATTCCGCTTGCCCCGTCCTGAAAAAGACCCCTTTATCCCCAACTCTCTGTCTTCTGACAGTCAGCCAATCCTCTATCCGTGCCAGTACCTTGCCCCTAACACCAAGGACTCATCCTATTGAGCAGCCTCCTGCATGGCATTTTGTCAAAGGCCTTCTGGAAATGCAAATCGGTCATGTCCATTGGCTTTCCTTTGTCTAACTTATTCTTCGAGGAGAAAGTGAGGACTGCAGATGCTGGAGATCAGAGCTGAAAATGTGTTGCTGGAAAAGCGCAGCAAGTCAGGCAGCATCCAAGGAACAGGAGAATCGACGTTTCGGGCATAAGCCCTTCTTCAGGAATGTTCATTAAAACATAATCAAGTTTAAAGATTTAATATCATGCATGTACACTATCTTTGCCCCTCATAATATCTTATCCTTCTAAAGAAGTCCTTCAAAAATTCCTGAAGAAGGGCTTATGCCCGAAACGTCGATTCTCCTGTTCCTTGGATGCTGCCTGACCTGCTGCGCTTTTCCAGCAATACATTTTCAGCTCTAACTTATTCTTTACCTGCTCAAATAATCCTAACAGATTAATCAGACAATGACCTCCTCTTGTCAAAGCTGTGCAGACTCAGTCCTGTTTTACCACGCAATAAATACTTTGCACTCTTACCCTTCATAATGTCTGTTCAGTTTACACATTTTACCATAAAGAAGCTGTTCTGTTCATTAAAACATAATCAAGTTTAAAGATTTAATATCATGCATGTACACTATCTTTGCCCCTCATAATATCTTATCCTTCTAAAGAAGTCCTTCAAAAAGATTAGCACAAGGTATGAAACTGTGCGACTGCATCAAGTAAAGGAGTTAGTAAGAATGAGAAAGGAGCAGCTAAATATCTAAACCTACTCATGCAACAGTCAAGAAGGCACAACAATGCCTTTTCTTCCTCAGGAGGCTTAGGAAATTCGGCATGTCCATAAGGGCCCTCACCAACATTTACAGATGCACCATAGAAAGCATTGTATCTGGGTTCATCACGGCCTGGTACAGCAACCGCTCTGCCCAGGACCGGAAGAAACTACAGAAGGTTGTGTGCACAGCACAGTCCATCCTGGAAGCCAACCTCCCATCCGTGGAATCGATCTACACTTCTCGTTGCCGCAGAAAGGCTGCCAACATCATCAAAGACCATTCCCACCCCCACTACACCCTCTCCCGCCTGGCAGAAGATTCAGAAGCTTGAACACATGCACCAGGTTCAATAATAGCTTCTTCCCTACCATCATTGACCTCTCAAATGTCAAATCTAATGTTGACCTTGCCTTTGTGCACCTTCTGTGCAACCTTGCGTTTTGCCTCACTGTCTCTAAGAACTGTATGACCTACATGTCCTTGTTTGCTAAGGTCTGACTGTACTGCTCACAAAACCAAACCTTTGTCTGAACTTGGGTACATAGAACATAGCTCAGCACAATACAGGCCCTTCAGTACTCAATGTTGTGTTGGCCTTTTATCCTACTCTAAGATCAGATTAACCTACAAAGCCTTCATTGTACTAACTTCCACATACCTATCCAAGAGTTGCTTAAATGTCCCTAATGTATCCGACTCTCCTACCACTGCTGGCAATGTGTTCCATGCACCCACCACTCTCTGAGTAAAAACCCTACTCTGACATCTCCCCTAAACCTTCCTCCAATAACCTTAAAAATATGCCCCCTTATAATAGACATTTCTGCCAAGGCTAACCACTCTGTCTATGTGTCTCAATATCTTATACACCTCTATCAAATCACCTCTCAACCTTCTTCGCTCCAATGAGAAAAGCCCCAGCTCCGTCAACCTTTCTTCATAAGACATGCCCTCCAGTCCAGGCAGCATCCTGGTAAATCTCCTCTGCACCCTCTCTGAGCTTTCACATCTTTCCTGTAATGAGGCGACCAGAACTGAACACAATATTCCAAGTGTGGTCTAACCAGGACTCTATAGAGCTGCAGCATAACCTCACAGCTCTTAAACTCAATCCCCTTGCTAATGAAAGCCAACACACCATATGCCTTCTTAATAACCCTATCAACTTGGTAACAACTTTGAGGGATCTGTGGGCATGGACCCCAAAATCCCTCTGTTCCTCCACACTGCCAAGAATCCTGCCTTTAACCTTGTATTCTGCATTCAAATTTGACCTTCCAAAGTGATGGTTGAGCACCATCTGCCACTTATCAGCCTAGTTTGGCATCTTGTCAATAGCTTGTTGCAACCTACAACAGCCCTCCATACTATCCACAATTCCTCCAACTAATTGTGGTACATGTGGCAATAAATCAAATCAAATCAACAAGCTCTCACAAGAGCCCTCAGAGGGAATCTGACCTGTTTCTCATGCCGATTCAACATTCTTGCATCTGTCCTGATGGCAGATCAAGAGGCCATCCTTTTTGACAGACAAATACATGTGTCAAGCTGAGGAAACAAAGCCTGTCAATCTCTATAATGAACACAGATCTCAACCAACCTGTTCCAGAGTCTGTCCCCTCCCCTGGATTGACTTCCTTTCCCTCCAGCTCCTACAAACCAACAGTTGAACTCCAGGATGAGAAAAGGAAGGGAAGGTGAGAAAAGAGAGACATTGGAGGGAGGAACTTGCAGTCTGAGGTGAAGCTCAATCTTCATTCAGAGAGGAGCAGCAGCTTCAGGAGCTCATGGTCCAATGTCCGCATTCAGACAATAAGAGGGCCTTGATTGGCGGGAGGACCAGTGCTCTCCGGTCCTCCAGGGTTTTCTATTGGTTATCTCCGCTTCCATCAGAACAATAAGGGGCATAGAACCACACCGATCTCACATGTGCACTTGCAGCACCCTCACCGCTTTCACTGGTACTGCCTGCGGCCCATAGAGCGGTGTCTGGAGTGCATGGGATTGTGGGAGGTAAAGCTGCCATTACCCTCTATCTCCAGTACCACACGACCGCACTGGATTAAAGTAATGAAAGCAAGTGTCCCATCTACCTTCTTAACCTTCCTATTCACGTGTTAGTGAAGTACACACGAGACAATCTTTAATTGATTTTAGATTTGAAACACTACAGATGTTTAACTGTAAACTCTATTTTCACTTCAATACATCACTCTTTATCTGTCCTCAAATAATGACCGAATCAATACTCTCCATCTCTCCCTCCTTAACGCTGATTTTTATTTTAGTTTTCAGACTCTGTTTCCATAATTTATTAAAAGTTACTAGTGGTACAGGGGCATCGCTGGCTGGACAGCATTTAGTTCCCTTTGAGAAGGTAGTGGTGAGCTGCCTTCTTGAACCGCTGCAGTCCTCGCGCTGTACGGTGACCCACAATGCCACAAGGGGAGCGAAATCCCAGGATTTTGACCCAGCAAGACTGAAGGAAGAACAATATATTTTCAAGTCAAGATGGTGAGTGGTTTGGAGGGGTACTTGCAAGTGGTTGTGTTCCCAAGTATCTATTGTCCTGGCCCTTTGAGATGGAAGTGGTTGTTCATTTAGAACATATTGTTTAAGGATCTTTGGTGGCTTTCTGCGGTGCATATTGGAATACATGTGTCAAGCTGAGGAAACAAAGCCTGTCAATGTTGATAATGAACACAGATCTCAACCAACCTGTTCCAGAGTCTTGGAAGAGGGAGTCGAAGGGTGGGTCAGTAAATTTGCAGACGATACGAAGATTGGTGGAGTTGTGGATAGTGCGGAGGGCTGTTGTCAGCTGAAAAGGGACTTAGATATGATGCAGAGCCGAAAATGTGTAGCTGGAAAAGCGCAGGTCAGGCAGCATCCAGGGAACAGGAGAATCGACGTTTCGGGCATAAGCTCTTCTTCAGATATGATGCAGAGCTGGGCTGAGGAGTGGCAGATGGAGTTCCACCCTGTCAAGTGTGAGGTTGTCCATTTTGGAAGGACAAATAAGAATGCGGAATACAGGGTTAATGGTAGGGTTCTTAGTAAGGTCTACGTTCATAGATCTTTGAAAGTTGCCACTCAGGTGGATAGAGCTTGTAAGAAGGCCTATGGTGTATTAGCATTCATTAGCAGAGGGATTGAATTCAAGAGTCGTGATGATCAGAGGCATAGATAGAGTAGACAGTCAGAAACTTTTTCCCCGGGCACAACCGAGTGTTACAAGGGGACATAAATTTAAGGTGAAGGGTGGAAGGTATAGGGGAGATGTCAGGGGTGGGTTCTTTACCCAGACAGTGGTGGGGGCATGGAATGCGCTGCCTGTGGGAGTGGCAGAGTCAGAATCATTGGTGACCTTTAAGCGGCAATTGGATAGGTACATGGATGGGTGCTTAAGCTAGGACAAATGTTCAGCACAACATCATGGGCTGAAGGGACTGTTCTGTGCTGTATTGTTCTATATTGTAGATGGTACACTACTGCTTCTGAACATTGGTGGCAGAGGGAGTGGGTGCATGTGGATATGGTGTCAATCAAGCAGACTACTTTGTCCTGGATGGTATCAAGCTTTTTGAGTGCTGTTGAAGTTGCATTCATCTAAGCTAGTGGGACAGTATTTTGTCACACTGCTGACTTGTGCCTTTCAAAGATGGACAGATTTTGGGGAGTCAGGAGGTGAGTTACTTGCCACAGTATTCCTGGCCTCTGACCTGCTCTTGTAGTCACTTTGGTGAGTCTAGTTGAGTTTCTCCTCAATGGTAAACCCCAAGGATGTTGATAGTGGGGTATTTAGTGACAGTAACACCAATGAATGTCACGGGGCAGTGGTCAGATTATCTATTTTGGGATGTTATGATCCGGGTTAAACCCTCCTGCTTAATTTAAACCAGCAACACAGAAAAAAATTATCCCACGCTGTAATCTGTGAAAATTCAAAAGGCCAAGAACTATTTAAAGGAAAAATTAACCATTTTATTTCTTAAAGTATAACAGAGAACCATTAACTATCAACTATTTACAACTTCTTCCTCTATCCTGTCTTTTACCTTCCCTTCTATAGTACTTATCCAATAAAATCTCCCAATTGAGATTTATCAAAAATTTAAGTTTTGAAAACCAGCCAGCTGTCAAATCTTCTATTTGGATCTTCCTGTGTCTTCTTTTCTTCTTGGGAGATTCTGCTTCACAGGTCACAAATTGATAAAGGTACCTTTAAGAGAGGTATTCTCCAGCAGTCTGCAGATGTCGTTAGCTTGGCAGTTTCCCTGGTCTTATGCCCCCAAAGAATTGGATTGTGTCATTGGCTTTTAAGATTTTCAATATACTAAATTCAAACTTGATTGGAGTTTGGTTTTTTTTGGAGTGTCATTTAACTGAATGGCTTAATTCAAATCTGATTTGTTGTTTCCAGGCAACCCAGCTAATTTCAGTTTCAACCAAGTATGACATTGTTACTTTATTCAGAACGCTTGATGCTGTCAGGTAGCTCTGCGGCCTTTTAACTCTCTTAAAGTTACAGTACCCCCACATCTTTGTAACAGGGATGAGTCATTGCTTGGATGTATGTTACTTGCTACTCATCAGCCAATTGGATATTGTTAAGATCTTGTTGCATTTGAAACTGAACTGCTTCAGGATGTGAGGAGTTGTGAATAGTGCTCAATGTTGTGCAATTATTGGTGAATATTTCCACTTCTGACCTTATGATGGAGGAAGGTCATTGATGAAGCAGCTGAAGATGGTTGGGTCTCGAACAATACCCTAAGGGACTCCTACAGAGACGTCCTGTAGCTGAGATGACTGACCTTTAACAACCATAGCCATGACTTAACCAGTAAGACACACCAACAATATTTCAAAACTAATTGAAGAAATATGTATGAGATGCCCCTCTTCTGGGTGTCTCCAGTGCCAGCTTTTCTGTTCGAGAAACAATCTGATAAGTGTTGACTTTCATCTGGGCAGTTTCCTTTCTCTCCAACATTTGTTTCACGTTAGCAAGATCAATCCTTCTTCACTTTTCGGGAGAATGTAATATGCTTAATATCTGTGAACATTCCGTGGGAAAACTGTAGTCCGCCAGCTATAGAGAATTTCTCTGAAAATATTTGACAAATGTCCTGCTTCCACAAGACCCAGTGTTCCCAAAGTTAAAATACTTTTAACAGCCCCTTTAGATTTTCCAGAATTCTCAGGAAAGGGGGACATGTGCCACTTTTACCCACCACAAATCTCCTGAAACTGGGTGTACTAACAAAAATCCAGGCAGGAAGATTATCAGTTAAAAAAAAAGTCTGGTTTCAGACATAGAGTTATCGAATTATAGAGTCACACCGCACAGAAACAGATCCTTCGGTTCAACTCATCCATGCTGACCAGATATCCCAATCCGACCCAGTCCCAATTTCCAGCATTTGGTCCATATAAACCCAAATTATTCAGCCAGATGTCTTCTAAATAATTGTACCCATCTCCACAACTTCCTCTGGCAACTTGTTCCACACACACAGATGAAAATGTTGTCCCTGAGGTCCCTTTTAAACCTTCTCCTTCTCACCTTAAAGATATGCCCTCTAGTTTTGGACTCCCCCATCTTGGGGAAAAAGACATTGGCTATTCACTCTCTCCATGCCCCTCATGATTTTATAAACCTCCATGAGGTCATCCCTCAGGCTCTGATGCTCCAGGGTGAAAAATCCCCAGCCACTCACTATAACTCAAAACCTCCAGTCCTAGCAACATCCCTGTAAATCTTTTGTGCATCGTCTCAAGTTTAACAGGGTTCTTCCAAATGAATGGTGACCAACCTTCTGCACAGTCTCACCAATGTCCTGTACAGACACAACATGACATCCCAACTCCTATACTCAAAACTGTGACCCATGAAAGCAAGCACTTTCTTGCTTTCACGTCTTCTCATGATTCCACTTTCAAGGAATTAAGCGAGTGCCCTTCTGGGACTATTTGTTCAGCAACACTCTACAGGGCTCTACCATGCACTGTGTAAGTCTGTCCTGCTTAGTCTTCTCCAATTTTCTTCCATTTTCCCACACAGCCTTGTCTTGTTGACTTTGTCTGAGCAGAGTGAACACTTTCTCTTTTTCACAGCCTCATTAACACCCATACAATATCTCAATCGCTCCTTCACCATCGTTAGCAATCTATGCCTTTGGCTCTGGGTACTCTCACCGTGTGCTCCCCTCGCTCTTACTCCCCACTCGGTCTTCAGCATTTTCCAACCCCTTTCAGTTCTGAACAAGAGTGAAATCAGACTCTAGACATTAACTGTTCCTTGCTCCACACACATTTCCTGATCTGAAGACTTCGTCCAGCACACAAGGATAGAAATGTCAGTATCTATTTCTCCAAATGTCATGTTTGATTTGCCCATGACACATTCCTTGAATTTGGAGTGTTCAATTGTAGTGTTTAATTAGGGTCCATCAAAAGCTTGTCTTGTCCTAGTGCAGAACCAACTCAACTGACTGAACAAGCTGCACAGTTCTCTGTAAGCTCTTTAGATGTGACATCCTCTCTCTCTCGTTAATCCAAACGAGGACTACAGAGACAGGAAGTACCATTCTCTCTAAACACTATTGCTGATCCACAGTTATTCCAGACTTACATGCGTAACATCTAAACCTAAATAGTTAATGTTCCTCAGCCTGAACTCCCACAAAGTATAGAATGGCTTCAGCACAGAAGGAACATGCTCTACTGGAATGATGTCTGTTCTTAAATTCCACATTAAGTTTATTATTGTATTAATCTGTTATAAATGCTGTATGTTTTTGAAAGGCACAGAGAGGCATATTTCTTCTGGAACCCTATTAGAGATTTCTGATCACAGAATCATACAGTACAGAAAAGGCTCTTTGGCCCATCAAGTCTGTAATACCAAGAATATATTATCACTTACACTAGAGTCATGGAGCTGTACAGCATGGAACCAGACCCTTTGGTGTCCAAAACTAGAGGGCATAGATTGAAGGTGGGCGAGGAAGGGGACCTAAGGGACAACGTTTTCACACAGAGTCGTGCTTGTATGGAATGTCCTGCCAGAGGAAGTGGTGGAAGCTGGTACAATTACATTTCAAAGGCATCTGGATGGATACATGCATTGACAGAGATATGAGTCAAATGGGACAAGATTAATTTAGGATATCTGGACCATGTTGGACTGTGTCTGTGCTGCACAGCTCTATGGTGGGGACATAACCTATACCCACATTCCCCCCTCCATCCTACCACTTGTGTGGCTCAGACCCTGGGAACATCAGTGGGTCAGCAGACCCTAACAATTTCTAAATACCCCCAGGCATTTCTCGCAAAAGCCACTTGGATTGTAAGCTGTCGTCAGAAACTTTAGTTTTCCTTTTTGTCCGACCTTCAGCACTGGACAAGCACGGTCTGTTCCCGTCGTGGGATCGTGTTCATATAGCGACCAAAATCAGTGAGTGGTGAAAATAGCCTCTTTATTCAGCAACTACAAGGAGTACAAGTTTGTGGTGGTGATGGACTCCTGAAATACCGTCCTTACAGCAGCCTCTTTACACACAGTTCTGACATATATTAAAATTCTATCACTCTGGAGTTACATTGTTTTATCTATTGTACACAGAGGCTTGGGTGACGTCTGTCCTGGGGAAACAGAAGATGGTTTAAACGTGTGCTAAATACTGCCTGCTACTCCCAATAGGATTGAGAGTGTCTGTGTGGTCTGCTGCATAATTCAAAGGAGTTAGTCCTTTTGTCTTTTAAGTTAGCAAATGTCAGTAAAAAAATCCTGGGCCTGTATGATCTAAATACATTAGAGATTGTACCTTCACTGAATAAAAGAATAAAGGATATTAAACAGCTTACCCCGGCTGGATTGTTTACTATTTGCCAGCATGAATTTCATTCATTTATGCAATTTCATGGAAGCACAGTCTAAGTTTCTTAAAGAGGATAGTGGCTACGAGTTGGAGAAAACGTTTGATGTTCTGTATCTATTCGGGTCCCGAGAGATGGATGGTAAGGGCCGATTAATATTATAATCGTTTGTGGAGACTTGGTGGTGCTTTGAATATGTTCTGATATTAAGTTATTCAGAGTTAGCTTTTGACGTAGAAATAGACCTAAACACTGCTTGTAACAAGAGGTGATAAGGATTGAAGGTGTGAAAAAGCAGGAATGAGTTGAAAAGAGTATTTTAATTTAGTCTATCTTGCAATAGTAAAATATACTACAAAAGTACAGTTTTATGAATGAAGGAATAAAACCGCGTTATAGGAAGGAGTTATGAATGAAGAAATGTGGTGTTATTAGATAATGAGCTATTGTCAGCAAGTTAGTAAAGACCGATGTAAATATAAAGTGTTTGTGAGTGGGTTAGCAAGAGACCTATAATACAATATCTCACACCATGTTACCGTCCTGACAGCTTTGCGGGGAAGGGAGTAACTGGAGCCAATCTTAACATGGGGTAGATTTCTTCATAGAGTCAAACATGACCGTTATACACCTCCACTGCATGTTCCAAATTAGTAAGTGTGTCCTAATCGGTCCTCAACTGACCAGTGAATGTATGCCCTCTTGAATACTAATACAAAGAATCCAAGTGTTCTCTCCTCAGTGTGACTGGATTGGTGTCTGAGCAGATGGGATGGCTGACTGAATCTCTTCCCGCACACGGAGCAGGTGAATGGCCTCTCCCTGGTGTGGACCCGCTGGTGCGCCAGTCGTGTAGACGACGTATCGAATCCCTTCCCGCACTTGGAGGAGGTGAGAGGCCACTCCCCGGTGTGAATGTGCTGGTGCTTCCGCAGGGAAGACGAATCAATGAACCCCTTCCCGCAGGCGGAGCAGATGAACAGCCTCTCCGGTGTGGACCTGCTGGTGTGTCAGCACGTTGGAGGAGTTAGCGAATCCTTTCCCACACTTGGAGCAAAAGAATGGCCTCACCCCGGTGTGGACCCACTGGTATTTCCGCAGGGAAGATGGAACACTTTCCCGCACACGGAGCAGGAGAATGGTCGCTCTCTGGTGTGGATGCGCTGGTGTCTCCACAGTGCACACTCAGAGTCGGTGAACGGCCTCTCCCCGGTGTGAAGCCGCTGGTGGATGAAGGCGAGGGAGAATGTGATAGGTCAGAGGAGGGAAGAGATGGACAGGTCTGGAGGGTGGTGGCGAGTTGGAGGCTTGGGACTGGAATAATGTGGGGAGAGGGGAATGAGGAAGCTGTTGAAATCCACATTTATCCCGTGTGGTTGCAGGGTCCCAAGTCTAAATATGAGGTGTTCCTCTTCCTGGTGCGGATGGTAACAGTTTGGCAGTGGAGGAGGCCCAGAACCTGCATGTCCTTGACAGAGTGGGAGGGGGAGTTGAAGTGTTCAGCCACGGGGCGGTGGGGTTGGTGGGTGCGGGGGTCCAAGAGATGTTCTCTGAAATGACTCGCAAGAAGACGCCCTGTCTCCCTGATGTAGAGGAGCCCACATCGGGTGCAACAGATGCAATGTCATCTACTGTGGACCCGCTGGTGTTTCTGCAGGACGGAGGACTGAGTGAACCCCTTCCCGCACACGGAGCAGGTGAACGGCCTCTCCCCAGTGTGGACCCGCTGGTGTCTCTGCAGGTTGGAGGACTGAGTGAACCCCTTCCCGCACACCGAGCAGGTGAACGGCCTCTCCCTGGTGTGGACCCGCTGGTGTTTCTGCAGGGCAGATGAATGGGTGAACCCCTTCCCACACACGGAACACGTGAACGGCCACTCCCCGGTGTGGAGGTGCTGATGTGTCAGCAGATCGGACGAATTAGTGAACCCCTTCCCACACAGTGAGCAGGTGAACGGCCTCTCCCCACCGTGGACCCACTGGTGCTTCTGCAGGTTGGAGAACTGAGTGAACCCCTTCCTGCAGACAGAGCAGGTGAATGGCCTCTCCCTGGTGTGGACCCGCTCGTGTCTCCGCAGGGCAAATGAACGGGTGAAGCCCTTCCCGCACGCAGAGCACGTGAACGGCCACTCCCCAGTGTGGAGGTGCTGGTGCATCAGCAGGTCGGATGAATTAGTAAATCCCCTCCCGCATATGGAGCAGGTGAATGGCCTCTCCCTGGTGTGGACAAGCTGGTGTTTCCACAGGGCGGATGAATTGGTGAAGCCCTTCCTGCACACAGAGCAGGGGAAAGGTCTCTCCCCGCTGTGTACCCACTGGTGGGTCAGCAGTTTAGATGACTGAGTGAACCCCTTCCCACACTCAGAGCAGGTGAATGGCTTCTCTCCTGTGTGGACCCGCTGGTGCGTCTGCAGGTTGCCCATTCGCGTGAACCCCTTCCCACACACTGAGCAGATGAACGGCTTCTCCCCCGTGTGGATCCGCTGGTGTGACTGCAGATGGCCAATCTGACTGAATCCCTTCCCGCACACGGAGCAGGTGAATGGCTTCTCCCCAGTGTGGACCCGCTGGTGTCTATGCAGGGTGGATGAGTTGGTGAAGCCCTTCCCGCACACAGAGCAGGGGAACGGTCTCTCCCTAGTGTGACCGCACCGATGGCATTCAAGCAACGACAGCAATTCAAATTCCTTCCCACAGTCCCCACATTTCCACGGTTTCTCCATCACGTGGGAATCCTCGTCTCTCTCCAGCTTCGACAATCAGTTGAAAGACTACTCACCCACACAATGTGTTCTGTCTCTTGCTGCTGCGAATGGGGTGTTGCTATTTCAGACTGCGTAACCGATTGAAGCTCTTCCCACAGTCAGTTCACTGGGACACTCTCAGTCAGGTCTGTGTGCCTCAGTCTCACTGATATTTGAAACCTTTCGAAGCAGGCAGGACAGAAGAGAATTAAAAAATCCTGCAAGATTCAAAGGCTGATGAGACTCCCGTGCCAATGAATTGATTGTCTCTATCGGATCTTGTTTTGAGATTTCTGGCTGCAATTCCTTCCTTTCTCGTATCCTGTAAAAGGAGATTACACAAGATAGAAACTCCAAAACAGACAGTTCTGGTTCTTGTGGAACGTTCTTTCTCCTCTCCTTCCCTCAAAATTGTGGATCTCAACACTACAGTTTCCCTCCATTCTCACTCTGCTGTTCCTATTACTGCCCCACTCCAAATTCTCCTAAAAATACTGAAAAATGTTGACTGACAGTTCTTTGCTTGCATCGTCCTGCCCTGAACACAGTTTGTCACAGATTGGACCATTCAGCTCATGGGGTTTGCTCTGCAATTCCTTAAGATCATGTCTGTTCTGCTGTGGCCTTATCTCCATTTCCGACCGGTTCTCCATACCCTTCCATCTCCCTGTCACTCAAAACTATGTTCAATTCAGCCTTGAATACTTTCCATGAACCAGTCTCCATTACTCTTGGTGGGGGAGCATTCCACCAGCTAACAAGAGAGAATAAATTGCTCATTTCCACCAGATATGGGAGAGCCCTTATTTTTAATCTGTGTCAGTGAGTTCGAGATTCTCTAACAAAGAAGTATTTTAACCAAATCTGTCCTGACAAGCCCCCCTCAGAATTCTATTAGTTTAAATAAGGTCACCTCTCAGTCATCTAAACCCAAGGACTAGAGACTCATCTGCCATAAGGAAAGGGTGGGACCTTTTTCACTGGAGCATAGGAGATGAGCGGGCACCTGATAGAAGTTTATAAAATAATGAGGTACAGATGCAGTTGATGGGTGCTTTCTCTTCCCTAGAATGGGGCATTTCAAGACTGGGTGGCACATTTTTCAGGTTTTTAAAAAACATAGATGGTTCATGTGTGGTTTGAAATTCCCAAGGAAGAGGTGGGATACGGGTACAACTGCAACATTTAAAAGTAATTTGGATAGGGGATTGATTAGGAAAGGATTGGAGGTATAAAGGCCAGGAGCATGCAGGTGAGGACGAGTTAGTTTGGGATCATGTTGAGCATGGACTGGTTGGATTGAAGATTCTGTTTCTATGGTGTATGACTATGACTCTACAACTGTACTGCCAAGCAGCTAGTGATAATATGCCATCCTGTTAAATGTTAACCATCTCCTGGGGAAGACAGCCCCTTTCATTGACAGCATTAACCAAACAAATGAATCGATCAAGTTAAGGAAGCGAAGCCTGTCAATGTCTACAATAGAGAGACCAAATCAACCGTTGTTTAGATCAGAGTGTTGCTGGAAAAGCACAGCAGGTCAGGCAGCATCCGAGGATCAGGAAAATCGAAGTTTCGGGCAAAGGTCCTTCATCAGGAAGAGAGGGGGGCGGAGATGACGACCTGGGGGTTGCAGAGAGAGAGAGAGAGAGAGAGAGAGAAAGAAAGAAAGAGAGACTTCTTCAAGGCAGGCATCCTTGCAAGAGGATTCGCAGTAGGGTTAAAATCAACTAGGTAAAAACAAGGATTGCAGATGCTGGAAACCAGAGTCTGGATCAGAGTGGTGCTGGAAAAGCACAGCAGGTCAGGCAGCATCCGAGGGGCAGGAAAATCGACGTTTCGGGTAAAAGCCCTTCAATCAGGAAGATGCAGGAAGACCAAGTCAACCGTCCGAGCCTGCCCTCTCCCTGTATTCATTTGCTTTCAATTCATGAAAATGAGCATTTTAAGCCCAGGCTGAGAACAGAGAGTGCTGTGCTCACCGATGTTGGACAGAGGAAGTAAGTTGCAGTCTGGGGTGAGGCTCAATCTTCATTCAGAGAGAGAGGAGCAGCAGCAGCTCATGTTCCAACTTCCGCATTCAGGCAATGGGTGGCTCTGATTGGCAGGAGGACCAGATTACTTCTGGTCCTCCGAGGATTGGCAATTGGCTCACAATGGTCTTGTGTGACGCACGGGCGGTTGGCCATTAGGAGGGCAAGCGGTTTGGTACACGGGCTCGTCACTGGCCGGCTCCGTGAAGCCCCCGCCCCTTACCGTTGACGTCACAATGCGGATGCAGCCCTGTCAGTTTCAGAGTGAAACTCCGCCCCCTCTGGGCAACATCTGGGAGCAAAGCAATGTCTCCCCCCTTTTCCACTCCTCATCCTGGGAGGAAACACTGTTCATTTGTAGCAGCTCGGTAAAAACAATGACTGCAGATGCTGGAAACCAGAATCTGGATCAGAGTGGTGCTGGAAAAGCACAGCAGGTCAGGCAGCATCCAAGGGAGAGTATTAATGCAGTTGTTGAACTGCATCCGCTGCAGCCGGTGTGGCCTCCTCTATATTGGGGAGACAGGCCGCCTACTTGCGGAGCGATTCAGAGAGCACCTCTGGGCCACCCGGACGAACCAACCCAACCACCCTGTGGCACAGCATTTCAACTCCCCCTCCCACTCCACCGAGGATATGCAGGTCATTGGACTCATCCACCGCCAAACCACAACAACCCGACGGTCGGAGGAGGAGCGTCTTATCTTCCGACTGGGAACCCCCCAACCGCAGGGGATGAACTTGGACTTCACCAGTTTCTTCATCCCCCCTCCCCCCACCTTGTCTCAGCCGGATCCTTCCAGCCCGGCACCGCCTTCCTGACCTGCAGTCTTCTTCTTGACCTCTCCGCCTCCACCCTACTCCGACCTATCACCCTCACCTTGACCTCTTTCCACCTATCACATTTCCAACGCCCCTCCTCCAAGCCCCTCCTCCCTACCTTTTATCTTCTCCTGCTGAACACTCTCTGCTCATTCCTGAAGAAGGGCCTGTGCCCGAAACGTCGAATCTCCTGTTCCCTGGATGCTGCCTGACCTGCTGTGCTGTTCCAGCAATAAAGTTTCAACTTTGATAT
>NC_057753.1:11406879-11413136 GCF_004010195.1 Chiloscyllium plagiosum
GTCGAATCTCCTGTTCCCTGGATGCTGCCTGACCTGCTATGCTGTTCCAGCAATAAAGTTTCAACTTTGATCTCCAGCATCTGCAGACCTCACTTTCTCCTCAGAGTATTAATGCAAGGGAAGTGAGATTCTCGCTCACAAGGTTTTCAGATCCTCGTGGCATTTATCAGGACTGGAACTTGAGAAGAGTCGGAGATATGTCTAGTGTTATTCAATGGTTCAATATTCAATGTGCTATTCGTGGTTCTCTAAGATTCGGTTATGATTATTTGTTGTAATATTGTATTGTAGCTATGTCACATATTTCTAATTATACTATTATTGAAGGGGATGGTAAGTGGGCATTGGACAGAGAGCCACAGAGATGTCCAACATGGAAACAGATCCTTTGGTCTAACTCGTTCACGCTGACCAGATATTCTGGATAAATCTGGTCCCATTTGCCTGCACTTGTCCCATATCCCTCTAAACGCTTGCTAAGTCGTACACCCATCCAGATGCCTTTTTAATGTTGTAATTGTACCAACCTCCACTATTTATCTGGCAGATCACTCTGTATACATTGAGTATATTCATCATGAGGGAAGAAGCGATTTCTGAACCTGTTGGTGTGTGCGTTCAAGATCCTGTATCTTCTGCCTGACCGAAGAGGTTGTAAGAGGGCAGTACCAGAGTGGGAGGGGACTTTGATGATGTTGGCAACCTTTCTGCGGCAACATTGGTCACATCCTGACAACGAGGGCCTACACATTATCCCTGTTTCGGGTTGTCAACCCTGCCAGTAATTTGTTCTCAGTTTTGTGGGCTTGGACTCTACGTTAGCAGCCTCTCAGAGACTTTATCAAATGCCTTCTGAACATACATATATACAACATACATAGACATTCCCCAATGCAGCACCTTAGCCACCTAGGGCATCACAGTAGCTCAGCACTGCCACTCACAGCACCAGGGCCCCAGGTTTGATCCCACTCTCAGGCGATTGTGCACATTCTCCTGTGTCTGTGTGGGCTTCCTCCGAGAGGTCAAAGTTTCTCCCAGAGTCCAAGGTGGAGTCATAGAGATGTACAACATGGAAACAGGTCCAACCCGTCCATGCCAACCAGATATCCCAACCCAATCCAGGCCTACCTGCCAGCACTCAGCCCATATCCCTCCAAACCCTTCCTATTCATATTCCCATCCAAATGCCATTTAAATGTTGCAATTGTACCAGCCTCTTCCACTTCCTCTGGCAGCTCATTCCATACATGTACCACCCTCTGCGTGAAAAAGTTGCCCCTTAGATCTCTTTTATATCTTTCCCCTCTCACCCCAAACCAATGCCCTCTAGTTCTGGACTCCCTGACCAGGGAAAAGACTTTGCCTATTTACCCTATCCATGCCCCTCATAATTTTGTAAACCTCTATAAGGTCACCCCTCAGTCTCTGACGCTCCAAGGAAAACAGCCCCAGCCTGTTCAGCCTCTCCCTATACCTCAAATCCTCCAACTCTGGCAACATCCTTGTAAATCTTTTCTGAACCCTTTCAAATTTCACAACATCTTTCCGATAGGCGATCAGAAATGCACGCAATATTCGAACAGTGACCTAACCAATGACCTCAACATGACCTCCCAACTCCTGTAATCAATACTCTGACTAATAAAGGAAAGCACACCAAACACCTCCTTCACTATCCTATCTACCTGAAACTCCACTTTCAAGGAGCTATGAACCTGCACTCCAAGGTCTCTTTGTTCAGCAACACTCCCCAGGACCTTACCATTAAGTGTATAAGCCCTGCTAAGATTTGCTTTCCCAAAATGCAGCACCTCACATTTATCTGTATTAAACTCCATCTGCCACTTCTCAGCCCATTGGCCCATCTGTTCCAGATCCTGTTGTAATCTGAGGTAACCCTCTTCGTTGTCCACTACACCTCCAATTTTGGTGTCATCTGCAAACTTACTAACTGTACCAAGTGGCCTTGCTAAATTGATTTGATTTGATTTACTGTTACATGTACCTAAGTACAGTGAAATGCTTTGTTTGTGAGCAGTGCTGGCAGATCATAGTAAGCAAGGATGTACGGATCATAGAGTGAGAAAGAAACGTTGGACAGCCTCAGGCATACAGGTCACACCACACAGGACATGCACTGGCAAGATCAACATGAACAAGATCAGCATTTGTTTGAAGTCAGCAAAGTTCATAAAAACCTACAATGTGGAAACAGACCATTGGGCCCAACAAGTCCACACCGACCCTCCAAAGACTAACCCACCTAGAGTCATTTCCCTACCCTATTACTCTACATTTATCCCTGATTAATGCACCTAACCTACACACCCCAAACACAATGGGCAATTTAGCACAGCCAATTCACCTAACCTGCACATCTTTGGATTGTGGGAAGGAACCGAAGCACCCGGAGGAAACCCAGACAGACATGGAGGGAGAACGTGCAAACTTAACACAGACAGTCGCCCGAGGCTGGAATCGAACCTGGGTCCCTGGAGCTGTGAGGTAGCAGTGCTGACCACTGAGCCACCGTGCCGCCTAATAACAGCTAGGAAGAAGCTGTTCCTGAACCTGCTGGTGCGTAGGTTCAAGCTTCTGTATCTTCTGCCTGACAGAAGAGGTTTGAAGAGCGTGTGTTACTGGTGCGGGAGGGGTCTTTGATGATCTTAGGGCAGCCTTCCTGCAGCAACAAGTGTAGATGGAGTCTACGGATGGGAGGTTAGCTTTCATCATGGTCTGGGTTCTGCACAGAACCTTCCATAGTTTCTTCCAGCCCTGGTCAGAGCAACTGCCATACCAGACCATTATGCAACTGGACAGTATGCTTTCTATCGTGCATCTATAAAAGTTGGTGAGGGTCCTTCTGGACATGCCAATTTTCCTGAGCTGCCTGAGGAAGAAGAGCCGTTGTGGTCCCTTCTTGACCATCGCATGTACGTGGGAAATCCAGGACAGTATGTTGGTTATTGTCACTTCTATGACCCTTTCAACCTCTGCTCCCTTGATGGAGAAAAGAGTGTTTCTGCTTCTTTCTTCCTGAAGTCAGTTCTTTAGTTTTGCCAACATTGAGAGAGAGATCGTTGTCATTGCACCACCTCACCAAGCCCTCTAACTCCTTTCTGTAATCTGACTCGTCATTGTTTGATATCCTTCCTACCACTGTGATGTCATCAGCAAACTTGTAGATGGCGTTTGTTCAGAATTTAGCTACACAGTCATGCAGGGGCAGGAAGTACAATAGAGGAGCTGAGAACGCATCCTTGGAAGGGGCCTCCGGTGTTGTGTGTTATTGTGGAGGTGGTGTCCATTTTCACTGATTGCGGTCTATGGGTCAGGAAGCTGAGGATCCAGTTGCAGAGATTAGAGCCGAGAGCAAGGTCACCAAATTTTGAGATCAGTCTGGAGAGAATCATGGTGTTGAAGGTGGAGCTGTAGCCAATGAGCAGGAGTCTGATCTAGCTGTCCTTGTTGCCAGATGTTTCAGTGATGAGTGTGGGACAGAGGGAAATAGCATCCACTGCAGACCTGCTATATCGGTCGGCACATTGTAAGGAATCAGGGCCAGCTGGAGTTGATGTGACCCATGACCAGCCTCTCTGAGCGTAACAATTATGGAGGTCAGAGTTATTGGGTGGCAGTCATTATGACATGGGACCTGGGTTCAATCCCAGCCTGTGTGGAGTATGCATGTTCTCCCTTTCCCCCTAGCGCCCCAAGTCTGCATGGTTTTCCTCCGGGTGCTTCAGCTTCTTCCCACAATCAAAAGATGGGCAGTTTAGATGAATTCGCCATGCTGAATTTCCCATAGTGTTCAGGGATGTGCAGGTTAGGTGCATTAGTCAGGAGTAAATGAAGAGTAACGGGGTAGGGGAATGGGTCTGAGTGGGTTACTTTTCGAAGGGTCATTGTGGACTTGTGGGGCCAAATGGCTGTTTCCATTTGGCCCCACATCATACACATATTAAAAAGGTTTTCATGATTAAAGTGTATTTTTGAAACAACACACAATGCAGAAAAATAAGGAAAGCAAGGTTAAAAAGTTAAACAATACAGCGCTCACTAAAACGTGGAAAAACAAAGAAATATAGGGAGTCTGAACCTACCTTTGCAAAGTCCACTCCCTCCCCTGGACTTCAATTGCTCCAAGGAGCAAGTTCCAGCTTGAAGCTCACAGGAGAACTTCCGTGTTGTGATGTCAACAGTGGGGGGCGGGGTCTCTCCAGGGCAACCAGTCAGAATCGCGGTATTCGGTGGTGACGTCGACAGGTTCCAAGCTGATTGCGTCTGCGCCCCGCGCGTTCCGGGGTTCAACGGTCACCTGCCGCGGAATCGACCAATGGAGGGCGCTGGAGGACCGGAAGAGGTCTGGTCCTGCTGTCAATCAAACCCCACAGTGCCTGGTTGGTCCAGGAGCTGCTGCTCCTGCTCCTCTCTCTCTGAATGAAGATTGAGCTTCACCCCAGACTGCAACTTCCTTCCTCTGTCCAAGATCTGTGAGAACAGCACTCTGTTTTCTCACCCTCGCCTTTCCCTTCCTTAGATACTTTCAAAACTGCTCTCAATATTGCAAATGCAGTGTGATCCAAGCCTTAGCAGGACATCGAACATTGCATTTGCCTCCCTACCTGCTAACCGAATCTGCATGTTAGATTAGATTAGATTAGATTAGATTATTTACAGTGTGGAAACAGGCCCTTCGGCCCAACAAGTCCACACCGACCCTCCGAAGAGCAACCCACCCAGACCCATTCCCCTACATTTACCCCTTCATCTAACACTATGGGCAATTTAGTATGGCCAATTCACCTGACCTGCACATCTTTGGACTGTGGGAGGAAACCGGAGCACCCGGAGGAAACCCACGCAGATACGGGGGAGAACGTGCAAACTCCACACAGACAGTCGCCTGAGTCTGGAGGGCAGGAATTGGTGAAGAATAGACAAAGCATCTCCGCTTAGTCTTAGAGCAGAGTTGGAATCTATTAGTTGGCCTCCCCAGCCATTCACCCACATTGTCCAGCAACTATGACGACTGGAGTCCTCCAAACCTTAGATCCATTTGAAAGCCTTCTCCCCTTTGTTCTTGAAGGTGCAGTCCTCAGACTGGTGCAGCCTGGGTGTCATTCCTATATCCCTTGTGCCCCAGCCAAGCTCCCACCCTGGGCTTGCAAGCACAATTGTCTGCACAAGTATGAGTTGTATCCTGAGAGCTTCTGTTTGACGTCAGTCTGGTAAACCACTGCTAAGGGTCAGATCAGTGTCTACACCAGCACAAGAGTTCAGTGGATATTTGTTAGAAGCTTGTTTTGTACATTGCTTTTCCCAGGTTCTGGGGTGCACACAAACTATAGTTCATGTGTACAAGGGGTGGAGGAATTGTAAGACATGCTGGTAGTGAGAGATATAAGAAGTTGGGAGAAAGTGTATGGAGCACGCATGTCTGCATAGACCAATTGGGCAAAATGGCTTGTTTGTTTAATTGTAGATTGAATGCTTAGTGTTGCATTTGCTGAAATGTTGGATAGGTGTAGATTCATTAGATTAGATTAGATTACATGACAGTGTGGAAAGAGGCCCTTTGGCCCAACAAGTCCACACCAACCCGCCAAAGCGTAACCCACCCATTCCCCTACATTTACCCCTTTACCTAACACTACGGACAATTTAGCATGGCCAATTCACCTGACCTGCACATCTTTGGATTGTGGGAGGAAACCGGAGGAAACCCACGCAGACACGGGGAGAACGTGCAAACTCCACACAGTCAGTCGCCTGAGGTGGGAATTGAACCTGGGTCTTTGGTGCTGTGAGGCAGCAGTGCTAACCACCGTGCCGCCCACAGAGAGGCAAAGTGAAATTTTATTATTTAAACACGACATTCTGGACTACTATATTGGTGAACAGACAAGGAAAGCAAACGATTTGTGTTCAATCTGTCCGGGCTTGGCCTCATCTGGAGCATTGTGTTCAACCTTGGCCCCTATACTTGGGAAGATTGTAAAATCATCAGCGAGGGTACAGAGAAGATTCATGAGAATGCTACCAGCCCCGAACTTTAGTTATGTCGAAAGATAAAGAAATTGGGACTTCTGTCCTTTTTTAGAGGAGAGAAGATTTGATAGAGGGTGCCCAAAATCATGAGGGGTTTTAGAAACCTTTCCCCATTTGTATAAGGATCGAGAACAGAAGGATTAGATTAGATTTGATTAGATTACTTACAGTGTGGAAACAGGCCCTTCGGCCCAACAAGTCCA
>NC_057753.1:11413291-11418163 GCF_004010195.1 Chiloscyllium plagiosum
CAGGAATTGAACCCGGGTCTCTGGCGCTGTGAGGCAGCAGTGCTAACCACTGTGCCACCATGCCTAAGGATGTACTAATTAACAAAAAATATTATCTTTCGCACCGTGGTGCGAATGCATAGCATGGAAGCAAAGTCAATTAAAGCTTCAAAAGAGAATGGAACACTATAATGAAAAGGAAAAATTGCGAGGCTATGGGGAAACGGCAAGGGAGTGAGCGTCAATGGGTGAGTGGCTGCTTCGGAGGGTAGGGGTGAGGGTTGATTTGACCTCCTGCAACCATTTACTGATTTATGTTAACCTTTGGAGATTCCTGAACTAGGACTCCTATTCATATCCAAATTGCATCTCTCAATCTTTTTCCCGTGAGTCTGTGTCAAACGTTGTTAAAAAGTAAATTAAGTACTTTTAGCGTGTTAAATTTAAACTGCCTGAGACGAGTGGGACTGGTTTAGTTTAGGAATCCTGGTCAGCATGGACGAATTGGACCGAAGGGTCTGTTTCTGTGCCGTATGCCTCCGTGACACTAAGAACTAGAAGTGATCTTAATGAAAGCAGTAGAATTCTGAAAGGGGCTTGACAGGATAGATGAGATAAAATGTTCCTTCGAGGGGGGGCAGTCATAGAACTCAAACAGCGTAGAAGCAGACCATTCAGCCTGTCCAATCCACACCAACCCTCCGAAAAGCATCTTACCCCAAACTCAACCCCCCAACCCATATATCATGCGGCCAATCCATCCTAATCTGCATATCTTTGGACTGTGGGAGGAAACCAGAGCCCCCAGAGGAAACCCATGGGGCGTGGAGAAGAAAATGCAAACTACACACAGACAGTCAACTGAGGGTCCATGGCGCTATGAGGCAGCAGTGCTAAGCACTGAGCCACCCAGGTCTGTCAATCGACATGAATTAACACTTTTAGGGGAGTGGGGAGGGAGGATATTAGGTACAAAGTGAGAATGGAGGCGAGTGTGTGGAATGGAGATGAACAGGGAAGGAGTGAGGCAGTTCTGAATTTCAGTCCTGTGCTGAGTGTGTTTGACTTGTGGAATCTCCTTTTACAGGATATGAGAAAGGGAGGCTTTGCGGGACGAAATCTCAAACCAAACGTCACATCACTATCTGACTGAGGGGCCTGAATCATTGGCACACACATAGTTTTTGAAGTTTTGAATCTAACAGGAACAAGTATGTGTGGTCTGTCTATTTGCAAAGGTTTCAGACATTAGTGTGACTGTGGGAGAGAGTGTCCCAGTGAACTGACTGTGGGAAAAGCTTTTTACAGTTACACAGGAATAAAAACACACCATTCACAGCGGCAGGAGACCGAATACATTCTGTGGGTGGTTGGTCTTTTAACCGATTGTCAACGCTGGGGAGATGGAGAGGATTCCCATGTCATGGAGAAGCCATGGAAATGCGGAGACTGTGGGAAGGAATTCAAATTCCCGTCTTTGTTGGAAAGCCATTGCCGCAGTCACACTGGGGAGCGGCCGTTCACCTGCCCGGTGTGTGGGAAGGGCTTTGTTCACTTGTCCACCCTGGTGACTCACCGGAGGGTCCATACTGGGGAGAGGCCATTCACCTGCCCCGAGTGCAGTAAGGGCTTCACTGATTCGTCCGGGATGCTGAGGCACCGGCGGGTCCACACCAGGGAGTGTCCGTTCACCTGCTCCGTCTGCGGGAAGGGGTTCAGCCAGTCATCCGCCCTGCTGATGCACTGGCGCATCCACACTGGGGAGAGGCCATTTTCCTGCTCTGAGTGCGGCAAGGGCTTCACCGATCCTTCCAGCCTGCAGAAGCACCGGCGGGTCCACACCGGGGAGCAGCCATTCACATGCTCCGCGCGCGGGAAGGGTTTCAGTCAGATCTCCAGCCTGCAGAGACACCAGCAGCTCCACAGCTGGGAGAGGGCAGTTAGCTGCTCTTAGTGTGGGAAAGGGATTCAGTCAGACTCCCCTGAGACACTGAATCGATTCTGTGACCGTGTGGGTTTTAATTGGATCAGTGTTTAAGAGGGGGAATTGTGGTCCCGGTAACGTGTTTCGATGCCTATATTGAATGAACTTCCAGAGGAAGTGGTGGATGCGGGTACAGTTACAATGTTTAAAAGACATTTGGTGGATGCGGGTACAGTTACAATGTTTAAAAGACATTTGGATCAGTAAATGAATAGGGAAAGGTTTGGAGGGACATGGACCAGGAGCAGGCAGGTGGGACTAGTTAATCTGGGATTATGGTCAGCATGGACTGGTTGGACCGAAGGGTCTGTTTCCACACTATGTGACTCTATGACTACCTTAGCGAACATGGCATTTTAAGTGCACAATCAGTTATGAGAGTCCCTACCTTCACCACCCTCTCAGTTCCTTAATTCGACCACCCTCAGGTGGTCAGATCCCCTCTGAACTACTTACTCCTGACCTTCAACTTGTGCCCTCTGATCTTCAAAAGATTCTCACAGTGTACTCTGTCTGTGCCTCCCTGAATTTTGCACACCTCAGTCAGATCCCCCCACAGTGTCCTCTGCTCCAGGGTAAACAAACCCAGCCTATCCAGCCCCCCCTCATAACTGAGACTTTCCATCCCAAGCAACAGCTGGTGAATCTCCTCTGCACCCTCTCCAGTTCAATCACGTCCTTCTGATAGTGTGGCAACCAGAGCTCTGCAATGTTTTAGAGTAAAAGAGTCCTACAACATGGAGACAGACCCTTTGGCCCCAGCTGATCCCTGTTGACTAAAATATCATCTGCGCTAAGTCCATTTCCCTGGACTTGGCCTATATCCTTCTAAACCTTTGTGTTTGTCCAAATGCCTTTTAAATGTTGTTAATGTACCCACATCAACCACTTCCACTTCCATATGCATACCACTCTGCGTAAAAAAACAAAAGAGTCCCCCTAAGGTTCCCTTTTATTCTTTCCCCTCTTTCACCTTAAACTGATGCCCTTTAAGTCCTCGATTCCCCAACCCTGGGAAAAAGACTGAGTGCATTCACCCAATCCATGCCTCTCGTGATTTTATATATTTTTAATGAGATCTCCAACCCCCCCCCCCCCCAGTTGTGACGCGATTTCCTTGCTTCCAAGCCCTGGTTAATGAAGACAAGCATCCCCTCTGCCTTCCTCACCCCCCTTTTTACCTGTACTGACACCTTCAGTGATCTCTGGACTTGGACACCAAGGTCCCTTTATTCCTCATCACTCTGCAGGGACCAGTTACTTATTGCGTATTTCCTTCCCTTATTAAATTTCCCAGAATGCCTCGAGATTAAATTCCATCACTCTGCCCTTTTTAACCAGCTGATCGATATCAGACTGTCGACCATCCTCTTCACTATCAACACCACCACCTTTCCAGCAGTTACTTCTGAACAGAGGGGGGGAGGGGGCAGCACTGTCTCCAGCTGAGGAGTGGGAATGGGGTGGGGAGGAAAGTTTGCAAGCTCCCTTTCCTTTATTTTTTTTTCCCCCAGTCAATGCAGTTTGAGTTTGTTAAAACAAGAAAAGAAACACAGGGTTTAATTGTAACTTGACACTCACTGAAACTTCGTTCTCCCTCCAATGTCTTGAGAGTAAAACACTTTTTACCGCCCCACAAATGGGAAATACAGGGAGTTGTGGGGCTGGTATCTGTTGTTATTTTGTGACCTATCCCAAGTGAAATTTATCCTCTGCGCAAGCATGGGTGAACAGCCTGTTTTTTGTGCTTTGTGGGAGATCAGGCTAGCAGCTCCTAAATCCTTATGTTAAGCCACAGAGTAAATTGTAGATCAGCAAACGTAATTTGAGAGTAGTACTAGCAGCCGTGATGATCCTGTTGGGTCAACAGAGAGAGAGAGGGAGGATGTCACATCTCAAGAGCAGACAGAACAGTTGTTAGTACTGGTGGATGAACTGTTCAACCTCCTCGTGGGAGCACGAAGAAGGGCTTATGCCCGAAACGTCGATTCGCCTGTTCCTTGGATGCTGCCTGACCTGCTGCGCTTTTCCAGCAACACATTTTCAGAACAGTTGTTATGCTTGTTCATCAGTTGAATTGGTTCAGATGAGACCAGATGCTGCTTTTAACGGATCATAATTAAACACTACAAAGGAACACCTTAAATTCAAGGAATGTTGTAAGGGCAAATCGAACAGTAAGCTTGAAGAGACAGGTTCTTCCATTTCTATCCTTGGGTGACCCAAATGAGATATTTTTAATGATAGTTGCATAATGATCTTCCTGCTGAATCTTTTTTAGGGCAAACAGTTTCTGGTAGGACAGTTCCTGTACACTGACTGACCCTCTGCACCCCCAGTCTTTCTCTTCCTCCCCACCCACTGTACCCCAGTCTTTCTCTCCTCCCTACTCTCTGTCTCCCTATCTGTTTTGTCTCTTTACAGACCTCCCACCGCATCCTTACTCGTCCCTCGAGCTCTCTTTGGTCACTGTATCAAGCCCGTCTAAGAAGAGAGAGAGAGAATGGATAGTCATGATTCTACCTGGGAAAGTTTGCGGGGATGGGGTGGGTGAGAAATGGCTGATCTTTAAACCTGAGAATAGCTAAAATGATCTATTCAGAAACATCGTTAAAGTTCAATTTTTTAAAGTAAGCTGCAGACATCTTTCTGAAACTTGTAATTAAATATGCTCAGGGCAGGCTGTGAGGGGTGAATGGCCTATTCCTAATCTTGTGAAATTAGTTTTGAATATGTAGAAATAGTCATAGAGTTGTAGAGCACTGAAACAAACCCTTCGGTCCACATTAACCTAATATCATAAATTAATCTGGTGTCCCATTTGCCAGCATTATGGCTCATATCTTTTTCAGAGCTGAAAATGTGTTGCTGGAAAAGCGCAGCAGGTCAGGCAGCATCCAAGGAACAGG
>NC_057753.1:11419461-11443157 GCF_004010195.1 Chiloscyllium plagiosum
GGCTTATGCCCGAAACGTCGATTCTCCTGTTCCCTGGATGCTGCCTGACCTGCTGCGCTTTTCCAGCAACACATTTTCAGCTCTGATCTGCAGCCCTCACTTTCTCTCATATCTTTTACAACCTTTCCTATTCATGAACCCATCCAGATGCCTTTTAAATGTTGTAATGGTAGCAGTCTACAACACTTCTTTTGGCAGTTCGTTCAATACACTCACCACCGTCTGCGTGAAAAAGTTACACCTCAGATCCCTTTTAAATCTTTCTCCTCTCACCCTAAACCTATGTCTTCTCGTTTACGACTCCCCTACCCTGGGGAAAAGTTATACCAAAGTTGAGCAGCCGGACTAAATGCAAAAGGCATAAAATGTCGAGGCATTTGGACACTTAAAATATGTCAGTAACACAAGCATCGCCACAGAATACTGCGCATGCTTCTCGGTGTCAGCAAGAACAGCGCATGTTCGCCGGTGTCAGCAAAAGAGTGCGCATGCTCTTCGCTGTCCGCTGGAACGGCTCTTTCGATGGACCAATGGAAAGCCCTGGAGGACCGGAAGGAGTCTGGTCCTCCTGCGAATGACAGCCACCCGATTGTCTGAATGCGGAAGTTGGACCATGAGCTTCTGAAGCTGCTGCTGCTCCTCTCTCTCTGAATGAAGATTGAGCTTCACCCCAGACTGCAACTTCCTTCCTCTGTCCAACATCTGTGAGTACAACACTTACTTTTCTCAGCCTCCCATCTTCCCTTTTTTTTTTATACGTTCTGCGGTTCAATTGTTGACTTGCGGCGAGAAAGGGAGTGAATCCAGGGAGGGAGACAGACAGACTCAGGAAAAGTTGGTCCAGGTCTGTGTCTCAGTTGGCGAGCACATGGCAAATGCAGTACCACAGGGTGAACTTATAGCCTTTGCTGTGGGGGGAAAAGAAAAAGCAGAAGGGAGGTGCATTGTTTAAATGGTGATATGTTGAGATGTGGGGAATGTGAGGACTGCAGATGTTGTTGGAGGTTAGAATTGAAAAGTAGGGGCTGGAAAAGCACAGCTGGTCAGGTAACATTCGAGGAGCAGGGAAGGTGACTTTTCAGGCACGAGCCCTTCATCAGGAATGATGTGTGGATGTACAAAGGGGCCTCAATGTCCTTCTGAACCAGTCAATGCAAGTTGTCAGACAGGTTCAGCGAGCAATGAGCTTAAAAACGTGTTGCTGGAAAAGCGCAGCAGGTCAGGCAGCTTATGCCCAAAACGTCGATTCTCCTGTTCCCTGGATGCTGCCTGACCTGCTGCGCTTTTCCAGCAACACATTTTTAAGCTCTGATCTCCAGCATCTGCAGTCCTCACTTTCTCCTCAGCAAGCAATGAGCAAGGCAAGTGGTATATCACCAATAGGAATTGAGTTCAGAAGTGGGGATGTCTTCCTGCAGTTTGGGGGCATTGAATATTTTAAAGACTGGGTTCATCTGATTTTTGAACAACAAAGAAATGGATTGTTATGGGGGAAGGCAAGAAAATGTCTTTAAGACCATTACAGAACAGTTACAGAGTCATACAGCACAGAAACAGACCCTTCAGTCCACTATGTTCTCAAACTAAACTAGTCCCATCTGCCTGTGTTTGACCCATATCCCTCCGAAACTTTCTCTATTCATGTACTTATTAGATTAGATTCCCTACAGCGTGGAAACAGGCCCTGCAGCCCAACAAGTCCACACCGACCCTCCAAAGAGTAACCCACCCCACTCTGACTAAAACACCTGACACCGTGGGCAATTTAGCGTGGTCAATTCACCTGACCTGCACATCTTTGGACTGTGGGAGGAAACCCATGCAGTCACGGGGAGAATGTGCAAACTCCACACAGATAGATGCCCGAAGGTGGAATCGAACCTGGGGCCCTGGTGCTGTGAGGTAACAGTGCTAACTACTGAGCCACCGTGTCGTCCTTATCCAAATGTCTTTTAAATGTTGTGACTGTACCTGCATCCACCACTTCCTCTGGATATTCATTCCACCACACAAACCACTCTGTGTAAAAACAAAAACAAATTGTGTGCCTCATCTTTTCCCTCTCTCCATCAAAATTTGCTCTCTAATCTTAAAACCCCCACCCTAGGGAAAGGATGCCCCCTGTTCACCTCATCTATACCCCTTATGATTTTATAATCCTGTGTAAGGTCACCTCTCAACCTCCTAAACTCCAGTGAAAAAAATCCCACTCTATCCACCTCAATGTAGGAATTCCTGAAGAAGGGCTCATGCCCGAAACGTCGATTCTCCTGCTCCTTGGATGCTGCTTGACCTGCTGCGCTTTTCCAGCAACACATTTTCAGCTCTGATCTCCAGCATCTGCAGTCCTCACTTTCTCCTCCAATGTAGGTATAATCATATCCAGTTATGATCTCTTCAATGCTGGTGCAGGCTCGAAAGACCAAATGGGAGAAAATGAGGTCTGCAGATGGCTGGCGGTCAGAGTCGAGACGGTGAAGGGCTCTGGCCTGAAACATCAATTCTCCTGCTCCTTAGATGCAGTCTGACCAGTTGCGCTTTTCCAGCAACACACTCTCAACAAAAGACCAATATCTGGATTGCTCCCAGAGCTACGAGCTAGTGAGGGCAGGAATAGGAGGATAGAGCAGATGAATGCATGGCTGAGGAGAAGGATGGGAGAAGGATTCACATTTTTGGATCATTGGAATCTCTTTTGGGGTAGAATTGACCTGTACAAGAAGGATGGATTGCACCTAAATTGGAAGGGGACTAATATGCTGGCAGGGAAATTTGCTAGAACTGCTTGGGAGGATTTAAACTAGTAAGTGGGGGGGAGTGGGACCCAGGGAGATAGCGAGGAAAGATAGCAATCTGAGACGGGTACAGCTGAGAACAGAAGTGAGTCAAACAGTTGGGCAGGCAGGGACAAGGTAGGACTAATAAATTAAACTGCATTTGCTTCAATGCAAGGGGCCTAACAGGGAAGGCAGATGAACTCAGGGCATGGTTAGGAACATGGGACTGGGATGTCATAGCAATTACAGAAACGTGGCTCAGGGATGGGCAGGACTGGCAGCTTAATATTCCCAGGATACAAATGCTACAGGAAGGATAGAAAAGGAGGCAAGAGAGGAGGGGGAGTGGCATTTTTGATAAGTGATAGTATTACAGCTGTGCTGAGGGAGGATATTCCCAGAAATACATCCAGGGAAGTTATTTGGGTGGAACTGAGAAATAAGAAAGGGATGATCAGCTTATTGGGATTGTATTATAGACCCCCCCAATAGTCAGAGGGAAATTGAGAAACAAACTTGTAAAGGGATCTCAGCTATTTGTAAGAATAATAGAGAAGTTATGGTAGGGGATTTTAACTTTCCAACCATCGACTGGGACTGCCATAGTGTTAAGGGTTTAGATGGAGAGGAATTTAAGTGCATACAAGACAATTTTCTGATTCAGTATGTGGATGTACCTACTAGAGAAGGTGCAAAACTTGACCTGCGACCGTAATTCTATTAGTTTTAAAATAGTGATGGAAAAGGATAGATCAGATCTAAAAATTGAAGTTCTAAATTGGAGAAAGGCCAATTTTGACGGTATTAGGCAAGGACTTTCAAAAGCTGATTGGGGGCAGATGTTCGCAGGCAAAGGGACGGCTGGAAAATAGGAAGCCTTCATAATGAGATAACGAGAATCCAGAGAAAGTATATTCCTGTCAGGGTGAAAGGAAAGCTGGTAAGTGTAGGGGAATGCTGGATGACTAAAGAAATTGATGGTTTGGTTAAGGATAAAAAGGAAGCATGTGTCAGGATAGATCGAGTATAACTCCTTCCCTGTACATCTCCATTCCACACACTCGCCTCCATTCTCACTTTGTACCTAATATCCTCCCTCCCCACTCCCCTAAAAGTGTTAATTCATGTCGATTGACAGACCTGGGTGGCTCAGTGCTTAGCACTGCTGCCTCACAGCACCATGGACCCTCAGATGACTGTCTGTGTGTTGTTTGCATTTTCTTCTCCCCGCCCCATGTCAGCATGGGTTTCCTCTGGGGGCTCTGGTTTCCTCCCACAGTCCAAAGATATGCAGATTAGGATGGATTGGCCACATGATATATGGGTTGGGGGGGTTGAGTTTGGGGTAAGATGCTTTTCGGAGGGTTGGTGTGGATTGGACAGGCTGAATGGTCTGCTTCTACGCTGTTTGAGTTCTATGACTGCCCCCCCACAAAGGAACATTCGTGTATAGCATATAAAGGCAGTAGGAGTATACGTAAGAGAGAAATCAGGAGGGCAAAAAGGGGACATGAGATAGCTTTGGCAAATAGGGTTAGGGAGAATCCAAAGGGCTTTTCTCAATACACTAAGGACAAAAGGGTAAGTAGGGAGAGAATAGGACCCCTCAAAGATCAGCAAGGCGGCATTTGTGTGGTGTTGCAGGGGATGGAGGAGATCCTAAACGAGTATTTTGCATCAGTGTTTACTGTGCAGAAGGACATCGAAGACGTAGAATGTAGGGAAATAGATGGTGTCATCTTGAAAAATGTATTTACTACTGAGGAGACATGCTGGATGTCTTGAAACACGTAATGGTGGATAAATCCCCAGGACCTGATCAGGTGTACCCTAGAACTCTGTGGGAAGCTAGGGAAGTGATTGCTGGGCCCTTTGCTGAAATATTTGTATCATCGATAGTCACAGGTGAGGTGCCGGAAGACTGGAGGTTGGCAAACGTGGTGCCAGTATTTCTTTTTTGCAGCAGAGAACAGCTGAAATCCTGAAGAAGAGCTTATGCCCGAAACATCGATTCTCCTGTTCCCTGGATGCTGCCTGACCTGCTGCGCTTTTCCAGCAACACATTTTCTGGCTGACAGGAAGCAAAGAGTAGTGATAAACGGCTCCATTTCGGAATGGCAGGCAGTGACCAGTGGGGTACCGCAGGGATCCATGCTGGAACTGCAGCTTTTTACAATATATGTTAATGATATAGAAGATGGTATTAGTAATAACATTAGCAAATTTGCTGATGATACAAAGCTGGGTGGCAGGGTGAAATGTGAGGAGGATGTTAGGAGAGAGATTACAGGGTGACCTGGACAGGTTAGGTGAGTGGACAGATGCATGGCAGATGCAGTTTAATGTATGGTTATCCACTTTGGTGGCAAGAACAGGAAGGCAGATTACTACCTAAATGGAATCAATTTAGGTAAAGGGGCAGTACAAAGAGATCTGGATGTTCTTGTACACCAGACAATGAAGGTAAGCATGCAGGTACAACAGGTAGTGAAGAAGGCTAATAGCATGCTGGCCTTCATAACAAGAGGGACTGAGTACAGAAGCAAAGAGGTTCTTCTGCAGCTGTACAGGGCCCTAGTGAGACCACACCTGGAGTACTGTGCGGAATCAAGGGTTATGGAGATAAGGCAGGAACAGGATACTGATTAAGGATGATCAGCCATGATCATATTGAATGGCGGTGCAGGCTCGAAGGGCAGAATGGCCTACTCCTGCACCTATTGTCTATTGTCTATAAAGGTGGTAAGGACAAGCCATGGAACTATAGAGTGGTGAGCCTAATGTCAGTGGTGGGCAAGTTGTTGGAGGGAATCTTGAGAAACCGGATTTATATGTATTTGGAAAGGCAAGGGAGGTCAACATGGCTTTGTGAGTGGGCAATCATGTGTCGCGAACTTGATAGAGTTTTTTGAAGAAGTAACAGAGGTTTGATGAGGGCAGACGGTGGACATGATCTGTATGGTCTTCAGTAAGGCAGTCGACAAGGTTCCCCATAGGAGACTGGTTAGCAAGGTTCGATCTCGTGGAATACAGGGAGAACTAGCCATTTGGTTCCAGAACTGGTTCAAAAGTAGAAGACAGAGGGTGGCGGTGGAAGGTTGTTTTTCAGACTGGAGGTCTGTGACCAGTGGAGTGCCACAAGGATCGCTGCTGGGTCCACTACTTTTCATCACTTGTATAAAAGATTGGATGTGAACATAGAAGGTATAGTCAGTAAGTTTGCAGATGACAGCAAATTGGAAGTGTGGTGGACATTGAAGAAGATTATCTCCAGTTACAACGGCATCTTGAGCAAATGGGCCAATGGGCTGAGCAATGGCAGATGGAGTTTAATTTAGTTAAGTGCAAGGTGCGAGATTTGGGAAAACAAATCTTAGCAGGACTTATACACTTAATGGTAAGGTCTTGGGGAGTGTTGCTGAACAAAGAGACCTTGGAGTGCAGGTTCATAGCTCCTTGAAAGTGGAGTCGCAGGTAGATAGGATAGTGAAGGAGGCATTTGGTATGCTTTCCTCTATTGGTCAGAGTATTGAGTACAGGAGTTGGGAGGTCATGTTGCAGCTGTACAGGACGTTGTTTCGGCCACTGTTGGAATATTGCGTGCAATTCTGGTCTCCATCCTATCAGAAGGATGTTGTGAAACTTGAAAGGGTTCAGAAAATACTACATGGATGTTGCCAGGGTTGGAGGATTTGAGCTACAGGGAGAGGCTGAACAGGCTGGGGCTGGGGCTGTTTTAGGATTTGAGCTACAGGGAGAGGCTGAACAGGCTGGAGCTGTTTTCCCTGGAGCGTCAGAAGCTGTAGGGTGACCTTATAGAGGTTTATAAAATCATGAGGGGCATGGATAGGATAAATAGGCAAGGTCTTTTCCCCCTGGGGTGGGGGAGTCCAGATATACAAAAGAGACCTAAGGGGCAACTTTAACGAGAGGATGGTATGTGTTTGGAATGAGTTGCCAAGGAAGTGGTGGAGGCTGGTAGAATTGCATTATGTAAAAGACATCTGGATAGGTATTTGAATTGGAAGGGTTTAGATGGATATTGGCCAAGTGCTTGCAAATGGGACTAGGTTAGGTTGGGAAAGCTGGTCAGTGTGGACGAATTGGACTGAAGGGTCTGTTTCCAGATGCATAGATGCTGTACATCTATGTGACTCTATATGATTTTATAAACCTTTAAGTTAACCCCTTAGCCTTTGAATCTCCACGGAAAACCGCCTCATCCTATTCAGCCTCTCCTTTTACCACAAATTCTCCAACCCTGGTGACATCCTTATTAATCTTTTTGACATCTTTCAAGTTTCACAACATCTTTCCTATCCTGTAGCAGGGTGACCAGAATCGAATGCTGTATTCCAAAAGTGGCCTAACCAATTTCCTGCACAGCTGCAACATGACCTCCCAACTCCTATATCCAATGGGCCGAATGGCCTCTTTCTGCACTGCAGGGATTTTATGATTTTATCCTGTGTCCCATCAATTTTAGTCACTCTTTTTAGTATGGTGTATCAGGGTGGGATCACTGGTACCAGAATTGCACGCAATACTCCAAAGGTGGCTGAATCCATGTCCTGGACAGCTGCAATGTGACCTCCCAACTCCAATAGCTGAAAATGTGTTGCTGGAAAAGCGCAGCAGGTCAGCCAGCATCCAAGGAACTGGAGAATCGACGTTTCGGGCATAAGCCCTTCTTCAGGAATGAGGAAAGTGTGTCCAGCAGGCTAAGATAAAAGATAGGGAGGAGGGACTTGGGGGAGGAGCGTTGGAATTGCGATAGGTGGAGGGAGATCAAGGTGAGGGTGATAGGCCAGAGTGGGGTGGGGGCGGAGAGGTCAGGAAGATGATTGCAGGTTAGGAAGGCGGTGCTGAGTTCGAGGGATTTGACTGAGACAAGGTGGGGGGAGGGGAAGTGAGGAAACTGGAGAAATCTGAGTCCCAACTCCAATACTCTATAAAGCAAAGTGTACCAAACACCACCTTCACTATCCTACCTACCTGCAAGTTCACTGTCAAGGAACTGTCATAGAGTCATACAGCATGGAAACAGACCTTCGGTCCAACCAATCCATGCCAACCATAATCCCAAATTAAACTAGTCACTCCTGCCCGCTCCTGACCTGTAATCCCTCCAAACCCTTCCTGTTCATGTACTTAAAACAAATGTCTTTTAATTGTACCCACATCCTCCACTTCCTCAGGGGGTTCATTCCACACATGAACCACCCTCTGTGTAAAATTAGCATTTAAATGGGAAGGATGAGGTTGAATTGAAATTCTAGAGTCTTAGAAATCGCTGCTGCCATAGAGAGAGGAGTAAAGTGTTGGATTCACAGAGGAGGAGGATTCCTGAGAGTGTAAAGCTAAACTGAAACCCTGCACTTTGCTTGAACACAAAGCACACTGACTTGGAAGAGAGCGAAGGGAGTTTGCAAAGTGTCCTTTCCTCGCCGCGTGCCCCAGCGGCAGGACAGCGCAGGCGCAGTGCGGGCCCACTGTCCGCCCCGCCCCGCCCCCCAATTGTGACGTCACAACGCGGAAGTAACTCTGAAACTGACAGGGCGAAACTCCCTCCCTCTGGGCAACATCTGGGAGCGAAGCAATGTCTCTCCCTTTTGCATTCCTCATCCTGGGAGGGAGGGAGAGAGATTGGGAGAGACACTGTTTACTTACAGTAACTGGAGTGAATCCAGGGAGGCAGCAGACTCTGCAAAGGTGCTCAGATGCTCTTTGTCCCACTTAAAGGATTTTCATGGTGTATTCCCGCAGTTTGGCACCTGAGAAAAGGATCGCTTCTTTCCTCATGTTCACAATTAAAGGGTAGTTTCTCATGGAACTGAACAGCATTTAAGGGATTGGCGCACTGATACAAAATGTAGACGCATGTTGCTTATTTTGGTGTATATCTGATATTGTTGGCTGTTGTTAAAGCTTCATGGCTATTATTTTGCTCCGAATATAGTAATGGAATTATATCCTGTACTTGTTGTCTTTTTTTTATTTAATAGGACAGATGTAAGTCATTCAGAAACTTTACTGGCATTCGATTCTCGAGCAGGCTTGACAGTTCATTGTCATGTCCTTGATTCAGCTCCATTTCCAGCACCTTTGTAGGCGGTTTGTTCCAGATCATTATCACCTAAATGAAGTTTCCCTCCTTACACACTGAGGGCTATGTGGCTGCCTGAGGGTTTTCAGGTTTGTGTGTGTCCTGGATAATGTGTGATCAGCAGGCACCTGGCAATCTACAGGAATTGCCACTTGTGTTATGTTAATTTAACTGTACTGACAGTGATCACTTATTTTGTGAATTTCTTTTTGCAGGAAGACATGCGGAAAGAAATCTGAAAGCAATTGATACATCGATTTCTGACAGAGCTCCTTGATTCATTGGGAACTGAATATCAGCAGCCATTCAAGTCTGCTTGAGAGATTTTGGACACTGGTGTGGCAGGAAGAATATCGAGATACCCGAGTGAGAGAGATTCAGTGCAGGAGATTGTGTCACTCTGGGTTTGACACAAGGAAAGTTGTCCCCATGCGGAAACCGTGGAAATGTGGGGACTGTGGGAAAGGATTCCCTTCCCCCTCGGTGCTGGAAATGCACAGACGCGTTCACACCGGGGAGACGCCATTCACCTGCTCTGTGTGTGGGAAGGGATTCAGTTGGCTGTGTAGCCTGCAGACCCACCAGCGAGTTCACACCGGGGAGAGGCCATTCATCTGCTGCCGTTGCGGGAAAGCGTTCACTCAGTTGTCCCACCTGCAGACACACCAGCGGATTCACACCGGGGAGAGGCCCTTCTCCTGCTGTCAGTGTGGGCGGAGATTTATTGATGCATCCCATCTCCTGACACACCAGCGCACTCACACCGGGGAGAAGCCGTTCACCTGCTCCGAATGCGGGAAGTCATTTGTCGATTCTTCCGGCCTGCTGAAACACCAGCGGGTCCACACCGGGGAGAGGCCGTTCACCTGCTCCGTGTGCGGGAAGGGATTCAGTCAGATGGGAAACCTGCAGACGCACAAGCGAGTCCACACGGGAGAGAAGCCGTTCACGTGCCCTGTGTGTGGGAGGGAGTTCACTCAGTCATCTACGCTGCAAATCCACCAGCGGGTCCACACCGGGGAGAGGCCGTTCACCTGCACCGTGTGCAGGAAGGGATTTGTGAATTCTTCCAGCCTGCAGAAACACCAGCGGGTCCACACTGGGGAGAGACCGTTCACCTGCCCTGAGTGCGGGAAGGGGTTCAGTCAGATCGGCAATCTGCGGAAGCACGAGCGAGTCCACACGGGGGAGAGGCCATTCACCTGCTCCATGTGCGGGAAGGAGTTTGCTCAGTCAGCTGCGCTGCTGACCCACAAGCGGGTCCACACCGGGGAGAGGCCGTTCTCCTGCTCTCAGTGCGGGAAGGGGTTTGTGAATTCTTCCAGCCTGAAGACCCACCAGCGGGTCCACACCGGGGAGAGGCCATTCACCTGCCCCGAGTGTGGGAAGGCTTTCCGTCATGTGGGCACCTTGCAGACGCACCAGCGGATCCACACAGGAGAGAGGCCGTTCACCTGCCCCGAGTGCGGGAAGGGGTTCGCTTGCTCGGGTAAGCTACTGATCCACAAGCGGGTCCACACGGGGGAGAGGCCGTTCACCTGCCCCGAGTGTGGGAAGGGATTCATCGATTCATCCGGCCTGCTGACCCACCGTCGGGTCCACACCGGGGAGAGGCCGTTCACCTGCCCTGAGTGTGGGAAGGGCTTCACCCACTCCTCCCACCTTCGGAAGCATCAGCGGGTCCACACCGGCGAGAGGCCATTCGCCTGCCCCGAGTGCAGGAAGAGATTCACTGATTCTTCCAGCCTGCAGATCCATCAGCGGGTCCACACCGGAGAGAGACCCTTCACCTGCTCTGTGTGTGGGAAGGGGTTCAGTCAGATGAGCAACTTGCGGACGCACCAGAGGGTCCACACCGGGGAGAGGTCGTTCACCTGCTCCAAGTGCGGGAAGGGATTCAGTCAGATGGGCCATCTGCTGACGCACCAGCAGGTCCACACCGAGAGAAGCCCTTCACCTGCTCAGTGTGCAGGAAGGGATTCACTCAGTCCTGTACACTGCTGACCCACCAGTGGCTCCACACCGGGGAGAGGCCATTCACCTGCTCTCAGTGCGGGAAGGGATTCACCCGCTCCTCCCACCTGCGGAGGCACCAGTGAGTTCATGTGCCATCGCAGAGGGATTGAAGTAGGGACAGCCGAGTGCCATTTTCAACTGGACTATCAACCCAGTTCTGGGAACTCCCGGGTTCGAATCCCGCCTCGGGCAGATGGCGGAATTGGAATTCGGTCAGAAATCTGGAGTCCAGAATTTAATGATTTAAAACATTTTCGGGGTGAAATCCCCATTCTGATTCACTCGTCTCTTTTTAGAGAAGGGAACTACGGTTGCTGGAAAGGATTCACTCCGTCGTCCCCGCTGCATTCTTTACCCGGTCTGGCCTACACGTGACTCCAGGCCTGCATGTGACTCCAGACCCACAGCAGTGTGGTTGACTCTTGACTGCCATCCCTCTTCTCCCCAGCTAGTGAATGGGGAGAAACACACTTGGATACAGTGTGTAGGTTGAAATTGCTGAGTGAGGCAATACTTCTGATTGGTTAAGGCTGTACCAAGGATCCAATTACAAAGGGACAACTCAGTATTGATCAATAGTAAAGAAAGTAGGGTGAGGGGTTGGGGGGAGTGGGTGTGCTTTGACCTTGAGATGTTTAAAGGGAAAAACAAGCTACTTTTTGTCCACCTTTTTCCTGGGGAGATCTGAAGCTGTGACAAAGTTTGGTCACAATAAAGGTAACCTGAACTTACCCCTGGGCTCAGACTCTCATTGAAAGCTGAGAGATCCAAATGGTTTTTGTTTTAAAGCTGCCTGTTTCTTTCAGCCTCCAGCACTAAGTTTCCAACATCGTGTATCAGATGGAGCGGTGAATGAGTAACTAGTATCGGTCGAAATTGTAAATTTTTCAGGAGTGCAGGTACTGCATTGTTTCATCAGCATTGTAACGTTTACTGTCAGCACCGGGAGGTGTGGCCTGTGGTCAGTCGACACGATGTGGAGGAGCCGGTGTTGGACTAGGGTGGATCAAGTTAAAAATCACACAGCACCAATTTATAGTCCAACAGGTTTATTTGGAAGTGCCATCAAGTAGCTGTGTCATAAGACACAGAATTTCTATCATGCAACCGAAATGATATATTGAACAAATTTAGATTGCTGTTAAGTCTTCCATCTTTTACAGTGAGTTGCAGGTTTCGATTCATTGATATTGTAAATCCCAGAACTACTTTCAAGTCACACTCTTGAAATAACTTAAGATTCTATAAAATAAAAAGATGACAGCTCAGCTCAGACAATGTATTAAAGGTGTGAAGTTTGAGTCTCTGTATTCCAATCTTGAGTCATTCTATTTCCAAAGTAGGAATTTATAAAATATTACATGGATTGACCGCCTGCGGATTGTGTGCTTTTTGAGCCAAATAGAATGGATCTGCAAATGCAAATTCACCCCATAGACTTATGTATGTTGCGTGCATGAGAGAGAGAGTGTGTGTGTGCACATGCATGAGAAAGTGTGTGCTTCTGTATGTGCTTGCTTGGGTGTGTGTGTGTGGAGTTTGAGTCTAGGGGTGGTGTGTGTGTGTGTATCTGTGAGAGTGTATATAGTGTAGCGGGGTCACCTGTAGTGTGACATGAACCCAAAGTCCCGGTTGAGGCCATCCCCACGGGTTCTGAACTTGGCTATCAGCCTCTGCTCGGCCACTAGAAACAATTAAGCAGTCACACGACAGACATTGGAGAGGGGTGGGTGCGATTTGTCTTTCGATTTGCAGAAAGTGGGAGGCTCTGGATGCTGTGATCCAGAGCAAACACATGCTGGAGGACCTTCAGATCAGAGAGATGGAGCTGGAAGCCAGGCTGCAGATACGTTGAGGGGGGGGGAAAGGGGGAAAAGTTAACCGGACACTTTATTCCGGAAGACGGTCATTCCCCTCCGGACAGAGCCTTCGGATTGGGTCAGTGGACAGGGTGAGCGCGAGTCAGGCAGGTAATGGGGATCTGAGAGAGGGCTGCAGATGGGAGGACCTGCCCCACAGCGCCAGGGACCGAGGTTCGATTCCACTCTTGCTGACTGTGTGGACTTTGGCACATCTCCCCTAGTTCTGCATGAGTTATCTCCAGGTGCTTCAGTTTCCTCCCACAGTCCAAAGATCTGCAGTTTAGGATGAATCAGCTGTGCTTCAGGTGTCCAGGGATGTGGAGGTTTGGATGGGTTAGTCATGGGCAGGTGTAGGGTAAGCAGGTGCGTTTGAGTGGGATGCTGTTTGGAAGGTCGGTGTGAATTTGATGGGCTGAATGGCCTGCAGGGATTATATGATTCTACTGCTTTCAGCACGTTTATATTGAGAAATGACTGCTGTGGGAGGAGTAGGTTCCAGTTCTTGGGACACTGACACTGGTCTTGGGGAAGGTGAAATTTGTGCTGTCTTTTCCCATCCATTCTCTCTCTCTCTTCCCACCCTCTGCATCTCCCCCCCCAACATAAACTTTCTCATGCCTCAAGCTCTTTGTGATCGCTTTATCAAGCCTTTCTCAGGAGAGAGAGAATGGATGGTGATGACCCTGCCTCCGAGACACAGGTGCATGAGAAATGACTGATCTTTAAAATTGAGAATAGCGAAAATGATCCATTCAGAAACTTCATTAAATGCATGTTCAATTGTAAAAAAAAGGTTGCAGCCATCTTTCTCAAACTTGCATTGAAATATGTGCAGTGAGGCCAGAGTTGAGGATGGGATGTAAGAGGTAAATGGCCTAGTCCTACTCGTGTGAAATTGGTTCTGACTAATAGAAACAGAGTGATAGAGTTGTACAGTATGGAAACAAACCCTTTGGTCTGCGCCGACCAGATATCCTAAATTAATCTAGGCCCATTTGCCAGCACTTGACCCATTGTTCTTACCATATCCCTCTAAACCTTCCTATTCATGTACCTGTCCAGATGCCTTTTAAATGCTGTAATTGTACCAGCCTCCACCCCTTCCTCTGGTAGTTCATTCAGTCCACACACCACCCTCTGTGTCAAGTTGCCCTTTAGGTCCCTTTTAAACCTTTACCCTCTCACCCTAAACTAATGCTCTCTAGTTCTGAACTCTCCCACAGCAGGGAAACCTATCCATGCCCTTCATGATTTTATACACCTCTATAAGGTCACCCCTAACCCTTCCACGCTCCAGGGAAAACAGCCCCAGCCTATTCAGCCCCTCCCTGATGCTCAAATCCACCAACCCCAGCAACATCCTGACAAATTGTTTCTGAAGCCTTTCAAGTTTCACAACATCCTTTGTGCTCAGTGATTAATAGGCTGTGAATAATTTTTTTTTCAAGGCGTAAGAGAGGGCCTTTCTTGAGGGGAATTAACATTTCAAACTTATTTTTTCTCTAATCTTTTGGACCCTTTTAAATCTTTCCCCTGTCACCCTAAACCTATGCCCTCCAGTTTGGGAGTTCCCCCTACCCTGGGGAAAAGATATACAAAAGTTGAGTAGCCAGACAAAATGCAAAGGGAATAAAATGTCGAGAGGCAAGGGGAAAAAAAATATTGTCGTTCCAGCCTTTTTGTTTTCCCCCTATAGTTATTTGGACACAAAATCCACCAGCAACTTCACTGAGCATATTGCGCATGTTCGCCGGTGTCAGCAAGCACTGCGCATGTTCGCCGGTGTCAGCAGAACGTTGCGCACGCTCCTCGCTGTCCACGGAACTGGCGCGCGACCTCCATTTGTTGGACCAATGGGGAAACTCGGAGGACCGGAAGGAGTGTGGTCTTCCTGCCAATCAGAGTCCCCCCATTGTCTAAATGCGGAAGTTGGTCCATGAGCTTCTGAAGCTGCTGCTCCTGCTCCTCTCTCTCTCTGAATGAAGATTGAGCCTCACCCCAGACTGCAACTTCTTTCCTCTCTCCAACATCTGTGAGTACAGTACTCTCTTTTCTCACCCCCTTTTCTATTTTGTTTTCATTCTGGGGTTCAATTGTTGACTTGCAACAACTGAAGGGAAAGGGAGTGAATCCAGGGAAGGGACAGACTCTGGAAAAGTTGGTCCAGGTCTGTGTCTCAATTGGTAAACACATGGCAAATGCAGTACCACTATAATGTGAAGTTATAGCCTTTGCTGTGGGGGAAAAAAAAGACAGAAATATATTACCAAAATTATTTGGTAATATATGGGCATGTGGAGAAAGTGAGGACTGCAGATCAGCATCGAAAAATGTGACGCTGCAAAAACACAGCAGGTCAGGCAACATTCAAGGAGGAGGAGAGTCGATGTTTCAGGCACGAGCTCTTCGGAAATGATGTGTGGGGATGCACAAAGGGGCCTCAGCGTCCTTCTACACCAGTCAATACTAGTTGTCGGACAGGTGCAGCAAGCAATGAGCAAGGCAAGTGGAATTGTATTCAGAAGTGGGGATGCCTTCCTGGAGTTAGGGGGACATAGTTTTGAATATATTCAAAGTTCATCTGATTTTTGAACAACAAAGAAGTGGATGTTTATGGGGGAAGGCAAGAAAATGGTTTCAAGACCAGTACAGAACAGTTACAGAGTCATACAGCACAGAAACAGGCCCTTCAGACCAACTCGTCCATGCTGACTATGTTCACAAACTGAACTAGTCCCACCTGCCAGTGTTTGGCCCATATCCTTCTGAACCTTTCCTATTCACGTACTTATCCAAATGCTTTTTAAATGTTGTAACTGTACCTGCATCCACCACTTCCTCTGGACATTCATTCCACACACTAACCACACTCTGTGCAACCAGAAATGGTGCCCCTCATGTCTTTTTTAAATCTTTCTCCTCTTGTCTTCAAATATTGGCTCCCTAATCTTGAAACCACCACCCTAAGGAAAGGACACCTGCCATTCACCATATCTATACCACTTATAATTTTATAATCTGCTATAAGGTCACCTCTCAATCTCCTAGGCTGGGACTTTTTTCACTGGAGCATATCTCTCTGGCTGAAGAATTTACTCCGTAGCTCCATTTTGAATTGTTTTCCTCTTACTCTAAGACTGTATCCTCGAGTCCTAATTTCTCCTAGCAATGGAGACATTGCTCACACCATCCAGACGTTCAGTATTCTGTATATTTCAATTATATCTCTCCTGAGTGTGGGCCTGCTAACAGCATGAACCAGGTTGAGGTACAGAAGGGATTAGGTTCAGCAAAGTGAGATTGGAGGGAGTGTGTGTGGGATGGAGATTTTCAGCTTTTAAGATTACTTTTTAGATTAGATTACTTACTTAGTGTGGAAACAGGCCCTTCTGCCCAACAAGTCCACACCGACCCGCCGAAGCGCAATCCACCCATTCCCCTACATTTACCCATTTACCTAACACTACGGGCAATTTAGCGTGGCCAATTCACCTAACCTGCACATTTTTGGACTGTGGGAGGAAACCGGAGCACATGGAGGAAACCCACGCAGACACGGGGAGAACGTGCAAACTCCACACAGTCAGTCACCTGAGTCGGGAATTGAACACTGGTCTCTGGCGCTGTGAGGCAGCAGTGCTAACCACCGTGCCACCATGCCGCCCATTAAGGAATGAGAGGGGAAAGAAAGTTTGATATAAATTAGAATTGATCAAATGGGCTGATGGGCCAAGGAGTGACAGATGAAGTTTACTTTAAATCAATATGAGGTGTTGCATTTTGATAACACAAATCAGGACAGGACTTAGACAGTTAATTGGGATGTTGCAGAAGAATGACACCTTGCAGTGCAGGTTCATAGTTCCTTGAAAGTGGAGTTGCAGGTAGATAGGATAGTGAAAAAAAAGTGGTTGGTATGCTTTCCTTTATTTGTCAGTGCATTCAGTACAGGAATGATGGTTATGTTGCAGCTGTGCAGGACATTGATTAGGCCACTTTTGAACCCTGCTACAGGAAAGATGTTGCGAAACTTTGAAAGGATTTACAAGGCTGTTGCTAGAGTCGAAAAGTTTGACTTACAGGGAGAGGCGGAATAGGCTGGGACTGTATTCCCTGGAGCGTCGGAGGCTGAGGGGTGACCTTGTACAAGTTCATAAGGGGCATGGATAAGGTGAAAAGCCAAGATCTTTTCCCCAGGGTAGGGGAGTCCAAACCTAGAGGGTATAGGTTAGAGGGGAAGGATTTAAAAGGGACCTGAGGGGCAACGTTTTCATGCAGAGGGTGGTGTATGTATGAAATGAGCTTTCAAATGAAGTGGTGGGGGCTGGTACAATTATAACATTTTTAAAAAAAGCATCTGGATGGATATTTGAATAGGAAGGGTTCAGAGTGACATGGGCCAAATGCTGACAAATGGGACGAGATTAATTTCGGATAACTAGTTGGCACAGATGAGTTAGACCGAATTGTCTCTTTCCATGCTGCATGAGTCTAATTATCTTCGGTGAAAGCAGAAGTGTCATTGTGAAGACTGGACTTTTTAAAGCACCTTTCAAAGATGTTTTGCCCTTACTGGGAGCAGAAGTTGTTACAATGAAATCTTTCATTTGTGAGATAGCAACTGAGCGGGTGTGCACATCCTGGATTTTGGTGGAGGGTGGGAATTCATTGCACTGTGGGGATGAAGTGTTTTAAGGTTTACTGGCAGTAAGTACAGTGTGCTGAGCAGGGAGCCTAGTGAAGGGTTAGGTGGGTTTTTGTTTAAAACTGCTCATTTCTTTCAGCCTCCAACACTGTATTTCCAATGCTGTGCATCAGAAGGAGCGGTGAATCGGTAACTGGTGTCGTTAGAAGCCTTACAATTCTCAGTACTGCAGGTAGTGCATAGTTTCATCAGCATTGTGAAGGTTACTGGCAGCAGTGGGGAGGTGTGGGCTGTATTCACTAGAAACAATTGAGCAGTTAGATAACACATTATGAGAGGAGAGGGTGGGACTTGTCTTTTGATTTGCAAAAGGTGGGAGGCTCTGGGAGCTGTGATCTGGGGCAAACAAAACTGTGGGAAATCATAGAATCCATTAAGTCTATGCCGACCCCATCTGAAGAGCATGCCACCCAGACCCACTCCAACCCCTTCTGTCCTGTCCAGTCGTTTCTGCTGGTGGGTGAGACAAGGACTCTGGGTCATGGCCTCAAGATGAGGGGGGGAGTAGATTTAGGACAGAGATGAGGAGAAACTGCTTTTGCCAGAGAGTTGAGTCTATGCAATTCTCTGCCCATGGAAGCAGTAGAGGCAGTTTCATTAAGTATATTCAAGACACAGTTGGATGGGATTTTTGCATAGTAGGGGAATTAAGGGTAGTCGGGATAATGCAGGTAGGAGGAGCTGAAACAATGGATAGGTCAGCCATGATCTTAATGAACGGCAGAGCAGGTTCAATGGGCCAAATAGCTTACTCCTATTACTGTGAACTCTAACCCTGCATTTCCCATGGCTAACCTGTACATGCCTGGACACAATGGGCAGTTTAGCATGGCCTCAATCGGAATTGAGGCCGGTAAGCGATGTAGTGATGTGGAAAATGAATGTCAGGAAACGATAGGGACAAGGAGGATAAATGTACCAGCAATCGAAGCTGGATTGAGAAGACCACAAAAATTGAAATTAAAGACTGTGTCTGAATGTGTGCTGCATTGTAACAAAAGTGAATGAATTGACTGCACACATTGAAGGGAGTAATTATGATCTGAGGCTCCTTACAGAGACATGGCTTCAGGATGACAAGGATTGGATCCTGAATATCGAGGGGGTGCGTGCCATTCAAGTCGAATGGGAAGCTGGGTAAAGGTAGAGGGTTGGCACTGCCAATCAACGCACTGATAAGATGGTCGTCTGGTGTCAGCTCGGATTTCAGGTCCTGTTTGCTCTGTCCTCCGTTGATCTCCCTCTTCCCACAGAGTAAGATGTCTGTCTACTCTCAGCCTTGCTGGATTTCTGGTGAAGTTTATTAGGGGCATGGATAGGGTGCTTTCCCCAGGGTAGGGGAGTCCAGGAGGAGGGAGGCAGAGAAAGAAACCTGCACTGCTAACTGACACAGCAGTGAATTTGCCCAGTTATTGGACATCGGAGTGTGTCTTGGAAAAATTAACCAACAGCAAAACTGACAGCTGACCTTGGAGGAACTGGTGTTCATTCACAGCACAGGAACAGATAAGTGCATAGTTTTTAACACACAACCCTGCTGTAAGTCTGCAGCTGTGAAGAGAGTGGGTCCTTTCTTGATTATACAGAGACATAGAGATGTACAGCACGGAAACAGACCCTACAGTCCAACACATCCATGCCGACCAGATATCCTAACCTAATCCAGTTCCATTTGTCAGCCCTATTCATGTCCCCATCCAGATGCCTTTTAAATGCTCTAATTGTACCAGCCTCCACCACTTCCTCTGGCGGCTCATTCCATACACGCACCACCCTCCACGTGAAAAAGCTGCCCCTTAGGTCCTTTTTTATATGGTCCTTTTTTATATCTTTCCCCTCTCACCCTAAACCTACGCCCCTCTAGTCCTGGACTCCCTCCACCCCAAGGAAAAGACCTTGTCTGTTTACCCTATCCGTGATTTTATAAGTCTCTATAAGGTCACCCCTCAGCCTTCGACACTCCAGGGAAAACCGCTCCAGCCTGTTCAGCCTCTCCCTGTAGCTCCCAGAGGCTGTACCGACCCCTCAAATCATCCAAATCTGGCAACAACCTTGTAAATCTTTTCTGAACTCTTTCATATGTTTTATTGAAATCTGTCTCTTGATTAAATTTTAAGAATATAAGCCATAAGTACTAAGTTAGCCCTGGAGCACTTCTGTTTTTTTAGGGCAAAAAGACATTGCAATTTTCTGGATCTGTAGATTTTGAAGGAGCAAAGATGGCCTTTTGTAGAGTGATATGCTCTTCCTGTCGGATGTGAGAGATTACAGAGAGTTTCTATGCTTTTGATGAATATGTCTGCAGTAAGTGTGTTTGGTTGCAAATCCTATCAGGTCACATGGATTGGTTGGAGCAACACTTAGAGACAATGAGGAATTTACAAGAGCTAGGAGGTGTAATGGCTGGCAGTTATAGGTAGGGAGAAAAGCCGCAGATAGTCAGGTAGATGGGTTAACTCCAGGAAAGGTAGGAGGGGTAGGCAGGTGGTGCAGGAGTCTCCTGTGGCTATTCCCATTTCAAACAAGTGCACTGTTTTAGAAAATGTAGGGCGGTGATGGACCCTCAGGGGAATGTTGCATGTTCAGCCAAGTTTCTGGTATTGAGATAGGCTCTAATGTAATGAGGGGTTTGTCAGATACCAAGTGATTGATTGTGATAGCGGACTCTCTAGTCAAAGGCACAGACATCTGTTTCTGTGGCCAGCAGCAAAAAAGCAGAATGGTGTGTTGCCTCCCCGGTGCCAGGATCAAGGATGTCTGAGAGGGTGCAGAATGCTCTCAAAGGGGAGAGGGACCAGCAAGAGGTCATTGTCCACATTGGAGACAATGACATTGGAAGGAAAAAGGATGAGATTCTGAAGGGAGAATATAGAAGGTTAGGCAGGAATTTAAAAAGGAGGTCCTCGAGGGTAGTAATATCTGGATTAGTGCTATGAGCAAGTGAGAGTAGGAATAGGAGGATAGAGCAGGTGAATGTGTGGCTGAGAAGTTGGTGTATGGGAGAAGGGTTCACATTTTTGGATCATTGGAATCTCTTCTGGGATAGAAGTGACCTGTACAAGGATGCATTGCACCTGAATTGGAAAGGGAGATTTGCTGGAGCTGTGCTGTAGGTTTTAAGGGATGGGGTGGGGTGGTAGTGGTAGTGGGAAAGGCAGATTAATTCAAGACATGGTTAGGAACATTGGGACTGGGAAACATGGCTCAGGAATGGGCAGGACTGGCAGCTTAATGTTCCAGGATGCAAATGCTACAGGTAGCGCCCCCCTCCAATCTGGGGTTCACTCGTGTCCTTCGCCTGAGGGAAGTAAATTTGCCATCGGTCCCCCAGTCTGGGCCTCTCCACATGACTCCAGACCCCACAGCCACAGAGCCGCCCTCCAGATACGGCACCCGCACAGCTCTCAGGTCGAGGGAGCGGTGAGGGGATGGGAGACAGACTCACTTTGAAAAAAAAGTGCCATCGTTACCCCTCTGCTGTGGGATCCGCCTGTGCACACATGTTGTTCCTGCCTTTGTTCATTTTATCGGGGGGGGTGGTGTCGTAGACCCAGTTAGCATTTATCGCCCTGTTCCTAATTGCCCCCCTTGAGAAGGTGGGGGTGAGCTGCCTTCACCACGTGCTGTGGGTAGACCCACGATGCCCCTAGGGAGGGGAAATCCCAGGATTCTGACCCAGGAAGGAACGGCCGATAGATTTTGGGATGGGGAGTGGCTCGGAGTGAGGGGGAGCTTGCAAGGGTTTGTGTTCCCGTGTATCTGCTGCCCCCCCCCCCCATCTTTCTCAATGGTAGAGTGGCACGGGGTTTTGGCAAGGTGCTATATAAAGAACCCCTCAGTGAGTTTCTGTCGTGGGTCTTGTAGACAGTACACACTGCTGCAACTGAGCATCCAGGGGGTGGAGGGACGGAGCGGGGGTTTGTGGGTGTGGGGCCAATTGAGCGGTGGTGGGGAAGGGGCTGCTTTGTCCCTGAGCAGTATTGAGCTTCTCGAGTGTTGTCGGAGCTGCCCCCCCCACCATCCAGGGGCAAGTGGGGAGTATTCCCTCCCCCTCCTGGCCCATGACTTGTAGATGGTGTGGGGGACGGGTAGCTGAGTTGGCAGGACGGCTTGTTTGTGATTTGGAGTGATGTGCTGGTTCTCGCACCAGCTAACAGTGAAGTCATACATCACAGACAGAGAGAGACAGGCAGACACGCTCTTCACAGCAACACAGAGACAGGCAGGCACATGCATCACAGCAACACAGAAACACAGAGACAGGCAGACACAGGCGTCACAACAGACAGGCAGACATGTGTGTCACAGCAACAGACAGGCAGACACGCGTGTCACAGCAACACAGAGACAGGCAGACACGCGTGTCACAACAGACAGAAACAGGCAGACACGTTCGTAACAGCAACACAGGCAGACACATGCAACACAGCGAAACAGAGACAGGCAGACAGGCACGTCACAACAACAGAGACAGGCAGACAGGCACGTCACAACAACAGAGACAGGCAGACACGCGCAGCACAGCAACACAGACAGATAGACACATGCAACACAGCGACACAGAGACAGGCAGACACGCACGTCAGAACAACAGAGAGACAGGCAGACACGCGCAGCACAGCAACACAGAGACAGGTAGACACATGCATCACAGCGACACAGAGACACAGACAGGCAGGCACGCACGTCACAGCAACAGGCAGGCACATGCATCACACAGCCACATGCATCACAACACAGAAAGAGACAAAGACAGGTCAACACGCGTGTCACAGCAACACAGAGACAAAGACAAGCAGAGACACAAGTCACAGCAACAGACAGAAACAGGCAGACACATGCATCACAACAACAGACAGAGACAGATAGACATGCGCGTCAGAGCAACAGACAGCCAGGCAGACACATGTGTCACAGCAACAGACAGAGACAGGCAAACATGCGTGTCACAGCAATAGAGACAGGCAGACACGCATGTCACGACAGAGACAGGCGGACACACACATCAAAACAGGTACAGGCACACACGTGCCACAACATAGACAGGCGCACATGCACACACATGCCACAATACGGACAGGCGCACACATAACACAACACAGACAGGCAAGCACGCGCGCGCACACACACACACACACAAGCCACAACAGGCACACACACACACACACACATCACAACACACAGCAGGCAGACACTCTTAGAACAGACACACAAACATAGGCAGATACATACACAACACAGGCGCATACAGAACAAATATACAGCAGATACATAAAAGACAGGCACACACACATCGCTGACCAGAGACCTACTCCAATTACAGGCAGGACACTGACGCGGTGGGAACTTACCCGGGGGGATAGCAGGGAACTCCTCCGGTGGTCCTGTCACCTCTTCCAGTGGGATGGAGACCTCAGCTTCCAGTTCAGGGATCCTGGTGGGTTCAGGGAGAGACACCCCATCAGACACACAGATGAGAACCCACTTTCTGGGATCCGGAACCCCGGCCCTGCGTAGACCTGACAGCCCGGGAAGGCAGTCAGACCAAATCCCTTGGCCACACAGTCAGCTCCCAGCAGGAGAGAGAGATTCCTGCAGTCAGGCACATCACAGTCAAGGAGCTGCACAGCATAGGCACAGATTCTTCAGTTCAACTTGTCCATGCTGACTGACCTCCGAGATTAATCTCATCCCATTTGCCAGAAAACCCTTCCTATTCATGTCCCCGTCCAGATGGCTTTTAAATGCTGTCATTGTACCAGCTTCCACCACTTCCTCTGGCAGCTCATTCCACACACGCACCACCCTCTGTGTGAAAAGGTTGCCCCGTAGTTGTTGGAGGGAATCCTGAGGGACAGGATGTACATGTATTTGGAAAGGCAAGGACTGATTCGGGATAGTCAACATGGCTTTGTATGTGGGAAATCATGTCTCCCAAACTTGATTGAGTTTTTTGAAGAAGTAACAAAGAAGATTGATGTGGGCAGAGCAGTAGAAGTGATCTATATGGACTTCAGTAAGGCGTTCGGCAAGGTTCCCCATGGGAGACTGATTAACAAGGTTAATTGAGTTTTTTGAAGAAGTAACAAAGAAGATTGATGTGGGCAGAGCAGTAGAAGTGATCTATATGGACTTCAGTAAGGCGTTCGGCAAGGTTCCCCATGGGAGACTGATTAGCAAGGTTAGATCTCATGGAATACAGGGAGAACTAGCCATTTGGATACAGAACT
>NC_057753.1:11444240-11449897 GCF_004010195.1 Chiloscyllium plagiosum
TATGAATAGGAAGGGTTTGGAGGGATATGGGCCGGGTGCTGGACTAGATTGGGTTGAATATCTGGTCAGCATGGACAGGTTGGGCTGAAGAGCCTGTTTCCGTGCTGTACGTCTCTATTATAAGGTGCCACCCAAGAGGCTGCTGCATAGGATAAGGATGCATGGGGTTATGAGTAAAGTATTAGCATGGATAGTGGATTGGTTGACTGTCAGGAAGCAGAGTGGGGATAAATGAGTGCTATTCTGGCTGGCATTCTGTGACTAATGGTGTGCCTCAGGGATCGGTGTTGGGACCACAATTATTTACAACTTATATCGATGATTTGGAGTTGGGAAGCATGTGTACGGTGTCAAAGTTTGCTGATGACACTAAGATGAGTGTCAGGGCAAAGTGTGCAGAGAACTGTGAAACTGTGCAGAGGATCGTAGATACATTGGGTGAGTGGGCAAAGGTCTGGTGGATGGAATACAATGTTACCAAATGTGGAGTCATCCATTTTGGCTGGGGTAACAGTAAAATAGCTTGTTACATGAATGGTAAGAAGTTGCAGCATGCTGCTGCTGTGCAGAGGGACCTGGGTGTCCTTGTGCATGAATCGCAGAAAGTTGGTCTGCAGGTACAACAAGTAATTCGGGAGGCAAATGGCATGTTGTCCTTCATTGCTAAAGGGGTTGAGTTTCAAAGCAGAGAGGTAATGTTACAGCTGTATAAGGTGCTGGTGAGGCCACACCTGGAGTACTGTGCGGTTTTGCTCTCCTGAGGATGTACTGGCACTGGAGGGAGTGCAGAGGAGGTTCACTAGGTTGGTTCCGGAGGTGAGGAGATTGACTTATGAGGGGAGTCTGAGTAGACTGGGATTACATTCATTGGAAGTTAGAAAAATGAGGAGGGATCTTATAGAAACATATAAAATTATGAAGGGAATTGATAAGATGGAAGTAGAGAGGATGTTCCCACTGGTGGGTGAGACTAGGACAAGAGCGCGTGGCCTCAAGATTAGAGGGAGCAGGTTTAGGACTGAACTGAGAAGGAACTTCTTCACCCAGAGGATTATATATCTGTGGAATTCCAGGGAAGTAGTTGACGCTACTTCAGTAATCGCTTTTCAAGCTAAGATCGATTTCTTTTTTCTGAACAGTAAAGGAATGAGGGGTAAGGGTGAGCCAGCGGGTAAGTGGAGCTGAGTCCATGAAAGGATTAGAGCTGAAAAATGTGTTGCTGGAAAAGCGCAGCAGGTCAGGCAGCATCCAAGGAGCAGGAGAATCGACGTTTCGGGCATAAGCCCTTCAGGAAGAGCGTGCAGGTCCATTGTACCCTGAAGTTGCTGCACAGGTGGATAGAGTGGTCAAGAAGGCATATAGTATGCTTGCCTTGGATGGGGTATTGAGTATAAGAGCTGGCAAGTCATGTTAAAATTGTACAAGACATTGTTTCGGCCGCATTTAGAATACTGTGTATAGTTCTGGTCGCCACATTGTGGGCGGCATGGTGGCACAGTGGTTAGCACTGCTGCCTCACAGTGCCTGAGACCCGGGTTCAATTCCTGCCTCAGGCAACTGACTGTGTGGAGTTTGCACGTTCTCCCCGTGTCTGCGTGGGTTTCCTCCGGGTGCTCCGGTTTCCTCCCACAGTCCAAAGATATGCAGGTCAGGTGAATTGGCCATGCTAAATTGCCCGTAGTGTTAGGTGAAGGGGTAAATGTAGGGGTCTGGGTGAGTTGCGCTTCGGCGGGTCGGTGTGGACTTGTTGGGCTGAAGGGCCTGTTTCCACACTGTAATGTAATCTAATCATTACCAAAAGGAGGTGGACACTTTGGAGTGGGTGCAGAGAAGGTTTACAAGGATGTTGCCTGGTATGGAAGGTGCGAGCTATGAAGAAAGGTTGAGTCGGTTCGGTTTGTTTTCATTAGAAAAATGAAGATGTGGGGAGACCTGATTGAGGTTTACAAAATCAAGAAGGGTATAGACAGGGTGGATAGAGACAAGCTTTTTCCCAGAGTGAAGGATTCAATAATGAGAGGTGTCACTTTCAAGGTGAGAGGTGGAATGTTTAAGGGGGATACACGCGGCAAGTACTTCACACAGAGGGTAGTGGGCATCTGGAGCGCGTTGCCAGCACGTGTGGTAGAGGCAGGCACGGTAGATTGATTTAGGATGCGTCTGGACAGATGCATGAGTCGGTGGGGAGCAGAGGGATACATATGTTTAGGAATTGGGCGACAGGTTTAGACAGTACATTTGGATCGGCTCAGGCTTGGAGGGCCGAAGGGCCTGTTCCTGGGCTGTTAAATTTTCTTTGTTCTTAAAGGGACAGCTGGAAAATGAGAAGCCTTCAAAATGAGAGAACATGAGTCCAGATACAGAATATTCCTGACGGGGAAAAAGGAAAGGTTGGTAGGTGTAGGGAATGCTGGGTGACCAGAGAAATTGAGATTTTGGTTAAGAAAAAGAAGGAAGCATATGTCCGGTATCGACAGGAGAAACAGAAAGGCAGGAGGAGTCTACTTAAGAGGGAAATCAGGAGGGCAAAAAGGAGACATGAGATTGCTTTGGCAATTAGAGTTAAGGAGAATCCAAAGGGCTTTTGTAAATATATTAAGCTATACAAAAAGGTAACTAAGGAGAGAATAGGTCCACTCAAAGGTCAGCAAGGCAGCTTATGTGTGGAGCTGCAGGAGATGGGGGAGTTACCAATTGAGTATTTTGCATCAGTATTTACTGTGGAGAAGGACGTGGAAGATATAGAATGTAGGGATATAGATGGTGACATCTTGAAAAATGTCCAGATTACAGAGGAGGAAGTGATGGATGTCTTGACATGCATAAAGGTGGATAAATTCCCAGGACCTGATCAGGTGTACCCTAGAACTCTGTGGGAAGCTAGAGAAGTGATTGCTGGGCCTCTTGCTGAGATATTTGTATCATCGATAGTCACAGGTGAGGTGCCGGAAGACTGGAGGTTGGCTAACGTGGTGCCACTGTTTAAGAAAGGTGGTAAAGACAAGCCAGGGAACTACAGACCAGTGAGCCTGACCTCGGTGGTGGGCAAGTTGTTGGAGGGAATCCTGAGGAACAGGATGTACATGTATTTGGAACGGCAAGGACTGATTCGGGATAGAAATCATGTCTCACAAACTGGATTGAGTTTTTTGAGGAAGTAACAAAGAGGATTGATGAGGGCAGAGCAGTGGACCTTATCAATGTAGACTTCAGTAAGGCATTTGACAAGGTTCCCCATGGGAGACTGATCAGCAAGGTTAGATCTCATGGAATACAGGGAGAACTAGCCATTTGGATTCAGAACTGGTTCAAAGGTAGAAGACAGAGGGTGGTGGTGGAGGGCTGATTTTCAGACTGGAGGCCTGTGACCAGTGGAGTGCCACAAGGATCGGTGCTGGGTCCACTACTTTTCAGCATTTAAATAAATGATTTGGATTTGAACATAAGAGGTATAGTTAGTAAGTTTACAGATGACACCAAAATTGGAGGTTAGTGGACAGCGAAGAGGGTTACCTCAGAATATAACGGGGTCGTGATCAGATGGACCAGTACACTGAGGAGTGTCAGATGGAGTTTAATTCAGATAAATGTGAGGTGCTGTATTTTGGGAAAGCAAATCTTAGCAGGACTTCTACACTTAATGGTAAGGTCCTAGGGAGTGTTGCTGAACAAAGAGACCTTGGAGTACAGGAGTTGTGAGGTCATGTTGCGGCTGTACAGGACATTGGTAGGGCCACTTTTTTGGAATATTGCGTGCAATTCTGGTCTCCTTCCTATTGGAAAGATGTTGTGAAACTTGAAAGGGTTCAGAAAAGATTTACAAGGATGTTGCCAGGGTTGGAGGATTTGAGCTATAGGGGGAGGTTGAACAGGCTGGGGCTGTTTTTTCCCTGGCGCATCGGAGGCTGAGGGGTGAATTTATAGAGGTTTACAAAATCATGAGGGGCATGGATAGGATAAATAGACAGGGTCTTTTCCCTGGGGTCGGGGAGTCCGGAACTAGAGGGGCATAGGTTTAGGGTGAGAGGGTAAAGATATAAAAGGGACCTAAGGGGCAACTTTTTCATGCAGAGGTTGGAGCATGTGGTGGAGGCTGGTAAAACTACAGCATTTAAAGGCATCTGGATGGGTATGTGAATAGGAAGGGTTTAGAGGGACATGGGCCAAGTGCTGGAAAATGGGACTAGATTAGGTTGGGATAACTGGGTTGGCATGGGCGAGTTGGACCGAAGGCTCTGTTTCTGTGTTCTATGACTCTTCTTCAGGACTCTGACATTGTTCGTGAAAACCACTTCAGTAATCTGCCCAGTTTTAAGACCATAATACGCAGGAGCAGAATGAGGCCATTTGGCCCATTGAGTCGTCTGCACCGGTTTCTCGACCCCATTCTGCTGCCTTCTCCTTGTAACCCTTGATCCCCTTACTAATCAAGAACCTATCTATCTCTGCCTTAAATTCCCTCAATGGCTTGGCCTCCACAACCCTCTGCAGCAGTGAGATCCACAGATTCACCAAAATCTGGCTGAAGAAATTCCTTCTCATCTCAGTCCTAAAGGGCATTCCTTCACCTTGAGCCTGTGTTCTCGGGTCCTAGTCTCTCATTGTAGTGGAACCATCTTCTCCACATCAACTCTATCCAGTCATAGAGTCTCACAGCACGGAAACAGACCCTTCTGTCCAACCATGTCGACCATAATCCCGAACTAAACTAGTCCCACCTGCTTGTGGTTGGCCCAATATCCCTCTAAATATTTATTATTCATGTACTTATTCACATGTCTTTTAAACGTCATGACTGCACCCACATCCACCACTTCCTCTGGAGGTTCATTCCAAAACGAACCACTCTCTCTGTAAAAACGTTGCCCCTTGTTTTGTTTTTAAATCTTTCTGTTCTCACTGAGCTCAGTGGTCAGCGCTGCTGCCTCACAGCACCAGGGTCCTGGGTTTGATTCCCACTTGTCTGTGCAGAGTTTGCACATTCTCCCCGTGTCTGCGCGGGTTTCCTCCAGTTGCTCCGGTTTCCTCCCACAGTCCGAAGTTGTGCAGTTTAGGTGAATTGGCCATGCTAAATTGCCCGTAGTGTTAGGTGCGTTAGTCAGGGGTAAATATAAGGTAGGGGAATGGGTTTGGGTGGGTTTCTCTTCGGAGGGGCGGTATGGACTTGTTGGGCCGAAGGGCCTGTTTCCACACTGTAGAGAGAGAATCTAATGTCCGCTAGTCTTGAAATCCGTCAGCTCGGGGAAAAGACCCCTGCCCATTCACCTTATCAATACCCCGCATGACTTTATAAATCTCTGTGATGAAGAGTCATCTGGACTCGAAACGTTAGCTTGCCCTCTCTGCGGGGACGCTGCCTGACCCACTGTGATCTCCAGCATTTGTTGTTTTTGGGACAGATTCCAGCATCTGCAGCAATGTGCTCCTAAATTTTGTACCCAGTTGGCTAGCTCTCCCTGGACCCTGTGAGATTTAACTTTACTCAACAACCTACTGTGCAATACAGTTAATAAAGTTCCCATCCTGCACCACTTTCAGCACATGTAGGCAGCACAGACGCTGAGTGGCTAGGACTGCTCCCTCTTGGCGCCAGGGACCCAGGTTCACTTCCAGCCTCAGGGTGACTGTCTGTCTGTGTGGAGTTTGCAAAGTCTCTC
>NC_057753.1:11450440-11465918 GCF_004010195.1 Chiloscyllium plagiosum
GGGTGCTGGCAAGTGGGACTCGATTGGGTTGGGATATCTGGGTCAGCATGGATGGGTTGGACCGAAGGGTCTGTTTCCATGCTGTACATCTCTATGACTCTGTGTGTAGGTGAGGGTGAATTGGCCATGCTAAATTGTCCCATAGGGTCCAGGAATGTGCAGGTTATGTGCATTAGTCAGGGGTAAATGTATTGCAATAGGGGAGGGGAATAATGCGTCTGGGTGGGTTACCCTTCGGTGTGGACTCGTTGGGCCGAGCGGCCTGCTTCCACACTGTCGGGATTCTGTGAAGGAAAGGGATTTTTGTAACCTCTGCTGTTAAAGGACAGCGCAGGCGCAGTGCGGGCGGCCCGGCCGGCCGGCTGTCCGGAGCAGGCGCAGTGTGGGCCGGCCGGCCGGCTGTCCGGAGCAGGCGCAGTGCGGGGGCCAGCTGTCGCCTTCACCCCGCCCTCTTTCCCGATTCAGTCGCCCCATTGTTGACGTCACAACGCGGAAGTGGCCCTGTCAGTTTCAGAGAGAGACTCCCTCCCTCTGGGCAACTCCTCATCCTGGGGGAGAGGGGGGAACCTGTTCACTGGTAGCAACTGGAGTGAATCCAGGGAGGGAGCAGACTCTACAAACTTGGGTATGTGTCTTAATTACCTGGGTAGGGAGGGACAGAAGGTTAGAGATTGTGAGGGGGAGGGGGAGATGTATTTTCTGTTCTTATTTTTTAAATGCACCCTATTCCCATAAATGCAACAGGTACAAGTACAGAACATGCAACATTCCTCATTGCAGCTTCAAGCCGGCTGCAACGGTTTTGCATCCTCTGTTCTTCCTCCGCCTTGGCTCCAGCACATTCAGCTTCCTTGCCCCATCCCCACCCCCCAACCCCGAGGCATTGATGCTTCCAAGCTGACTCTCAAAAGTTCACTTTGTCCCTCCATTGTTTCCCGGTTGTCTTTAGTGGGTTTTGAAAACTTTCCCAATCCTCTGATAGTTGGGAGGTTATGTTGTGGCTGTACAGGACATTGGTTAGGCCACTTTTGGAATATTGTGTGCAATTCTAGTCTCCTTCCTGTCAGAAGGATGTTGTGAAATTTGAAAGGGTTCAGAAAAGATTTACAAGGATGTTGCCAGGGTTGGAGGGTCTGAACTGAATAGTCTTGGGCTGTTTTCCCTCGCATGCCGGAGGCTCTGGCATTACTTTATCGACATTTATAAAATCGTGAATGGCATGGATAGGGTAGATAACGTATTGAGGAATCAACGGTTAAAAGTTTTTATTGTAATAATGATTTACCATAAAGTTTGAATTAAGTGTCTGTATTCGTGGCAGGCTGAAGGTCACAGTAACTGTATGCATGATGAAGATTGCAGGTGTTCTTGCCTAACCTTGGAGCTGTTCCTGTCAAATTCCTATCCTTGGATCAAGCTGTTTTCTTTCATATAATGAAACATTGTTAACCGCACTGCTTATGTGCTTATGACTAATGTGAACAGTACAGGATAAGGTAACATTTCGCCTTGCGTGCAATTCTGGTCTCCTTCCTTTCGGAAGAATGTTGCGAAACTTGAAAGGATTCAGAAAAGATTTACAAGGATGTTGCCAGGGTTGGAGGGTTTGAGCTATAGGGCAAGGCTGAACAGACTGGGGCTGTTTTCCCTGGAGCGTCGGAGGCTGAGGGGTGACCTTTATATAGAGATTTACAAAATTATAAGCGGCATGGATAGGATAAATAGGCGAAGTCTTTTCCCTGGGGTGGGGGAGTCCAGAACTAGAGGGCATAGGTTTAGGGTGAGAGGGGAAAGATATAAAAGAGACCTAAGGGGCAACGTTCTCACACAGGGTGGTACAGGTATGGAATGAGCTGCCAGAGGATGTGGTGGAGGCTGATACAATTATGACATTTAAAAGGCATCTGTTTGGGTATATGAATAGAGGGATATGGGCTAGATTAGATTAGATTAGATTAGATTACTTAGTGTGGAAACAGGCCCTTCGGCCCAACAAGTCCACACCGCCCCGCCGAAGCGCAATCCACCCATACCCATACATTTACCCCTTACCTAACCCTACGGGTAATTTAGCATGGCCAATTCACCTGACCTGCACATCTTTGTGACTGTGGGAGGAAACTGGAGCACCCGGAGGAAACCCACGCAGACACGGGGAGAACGTGCAAACTCCACACTCAGTCGCCTGAGGCGGGAATTGAACCCGGGTCTCTGGCGCTGCGAGGCAGCAGTGCTAACCACTGTGCCGCCCAGCTGGTGCTGGCAAACGGGACTCGATTAGGTAGGATATCTGGTCGGCACAGATGAGTTGGACCAAAGGGTCTGTTTCTGTGCTGTACATCTCTATATGGCTGTGGCTTGCCAGTAACGTTTGCCACATCTGTGTGTTCAGTTTCTCTCTGGTGTTGGTATCAATGCCTTGATGTCTCATTTCCCCCACCCCCCGGGGCACTAACGTTTCGTGACTGGTTGGTTGTTTCTCAAGAGGCTGCAGGTTCACCCTGAATTTACACTTTGTTTTTGCCTTCCAAAATCAGACCTGCTCACTCTCCACAGTATCCCAGTGTTGGGAAAGATATTAACTTCCAGGTGGAGTAATCCAAAACTCAAAGAGATGTCAGTCTTGACGTTTTTGCTCTTCTGCCCCATAAGATTCTGAATCAGCACCTGCAGGAGAATGAGTTAGAGGTGTGTGTGTGCGCGCGCGTGTGTGGTGCTTTCAAATTTTGTGAAATAACAAAGGAAAAGAATGTTCTGCAGAAAATAGAATTGTTCTGAATTTCTACCCTGGACTGACAGAGATGACTTTTGTAATCTCTTTTTACAGAGTATTTGAAGATCTGAAGACGGAAGTTCCAAAATAAACAGATGAAGGGCTTAGGCCCGAAACATCGACTCTCCTGCTCCTCGGATGCTGTCTGAGCCACTGTGCTTTTCCAGTGCCGGATGCTCCATCTGCAGTCCTCGCTTTCACGTCAATGACAGTCACTCGATCCATTGGGACCGCAACAATTTTCAGCTATGAGTCTGTGAGAAGGAGCAAAGCTCTTTGGTTCCTGTTTCGGTCAATTTTCAGCATCAGGGAGACTGGATGAGACGCCGTACTGTTAGAGCGCACTGAGTGTGGAGCCTGAAACAGTTATACGGCCTGGGAAGAACGAGGAGGGGCTGCACACACGTTTGTGTGCAGCTGAAGCTTCAGCCATGGAGAAACCCGAGGAATCCCACCCCGTGGAGAAACCGTGGAAGTGCGGTGACTGCGGGAAAGGCTTTTCTTTCCCATCTCTCCTGGAGACTCATCGGCGCAGTCACACAGGGGAGAGGCCGTTCTCCTGCCCCGAGTGCGGGAAGGGCTTTACCCGCTCCTTCCACCTGCTGAGACACCGGCCGGTCCACACCGGGGAGAGGCCCTTCAGCTGCCCTGAGTGCGGGAAGGGCTTTACCCGCTCCTCCACCCTGCTGGCCCACCAGCAGGTCCACGCTGGCGAGGGGCACTTCATCTGCTCTGAGTGCGGGAAGGGCTTTACCTGTTCCTCCATCCTGCTGGCCCACCGGCGGGTCCACACGGGAGAGAGCCCTTTCAGCTGCCCCGAATGCGGGAAGGGCTTCAACCGCTTCTCCCACCTCCAGACCCACCGGCGGGTCCACACCGGAGAGAGACCCTTCATTTGTCCCGAGTGCGGCAAGTCCTTCAGCCATTCCTCCACCCTGATGACCCACCAGCTGGTCCACACCGGGGAGAGGCCGTTCGCCTGCCCCGAGTGCGGCCGGAGGTTCATGTTGTCCTGCAATTTGCGGAGGCACCAGCGGGGGCACCAGCGCTCCCAACAATCGGATTCTGACGCTGCTGTGGGTCACCCCCAGGACTGAACCTCCTGCCCGTTCTGGCAGTGGGTGTGGTGGGAGAGTCAGTGGGCTTTTATTTTTGCTTTCTGCTGGTCTGTCTCCATCCCCCACAGCAGCTCAGGAACGACACGGTGTGTGGAAGCTGTTCTTTGTCAGCTGACGGTTTTTGCAAACGTAGCTCTTAACTGAAACTGCAGGGTCTCAGGCAGGAAGCAGAATATAGGTCCAGCTAACTTGCTGTTTTTCTGCACATCAAAACCATAAGGCCTCCTGAGCTCAAACTGTGCATAGTCTGTGTGATGTAGGCTGTGTCATATGGTTATCCTGTGGTTTGTAAGTAACTCTCAATGTGTACAATGTAAGTCCGTAGTGACCTGTACTGCTTTGGAGAAAGCACTGGATCATTCTTGAGGAGGTCTCTGTCTCTGTCTCTGTCTCTGTCTCTGTCTCTGTCTCTGTCTCTGTCTCCACCCCCCCCCCCATGATATCATGTTAATAAAATTTGTCAGTGCTCAAGGTCTGATTCCGGGGAATTTCTTCAACAATTTGGAGTAGTCGGCAGGATCCCTTCTTTACAGGGTCCTCAACAAACCTAAAATTATAAAAGATCCTGTCCTGAGTCAACAGGCTGATCCCAAGGTGGGGAAAGATGCTGAGACAAGAGGGAGGACTGTTTCTCCACCGATTATAAATCCGCATTTTAGAACGAAAGAAAAACACTATGTGGTCTGTGACTTCTAAAACAGGCCGTACCCGGAGACACTGAAAACTTATCCCGCTGAGAAGGACGGCCCCCGTCCATTTCTCCTCTTGGAGAAAACACAAGCGCGCAGGAACGCCACAGTAAACACGTTCGATGCAAAAAAAATAGGGGATTGAAGCTCCTCTGAAATAGAGGTTCAAGGCCCTTCAGGGAAATAGGACATTTTGGTAAATCCTTGGTGAACTGGGCAACTTGATAAATCATACAAATTTGAAGGACATTCAGTTTGAATGATTGCACGATTGTGTGGTTGGGTGTGTTTGAGTGCAGTTGGGTGGGTGTGCGGTTCGGTGGGTGAGTGTGTGACAGCTCCCAAAAGAATGGGCAACGATATCTGTCATGAGGCGCACCCTCAGCAGGGAACACGTTGACTGCACTTGACAGTCCATTATGGGTCTGGTTCCAAAACAAAAACTTTGTCAACCAATGGGTGAAATGGACGCAAAGAACTGAGAAGCCATTTCCGCCTGATGGCACATTTAATTGCGATTACAGAACACAGTTGGCAGATATTTTGAGAAAATCAAAAAGGAGACAGAGTAAGACACCAGCATTTAGTATTGCGTTGATTGAACTCACTGTTAACTCGTGGTCTGTTTTGAATGTAACTTAGTTCGTTGGTGGTTACATGTGGTCTCGTGTAAATATTTGTTGTATTTTTGCTCCCTGGAGCTCGGGATCTGGGAAATGTTTTGAATTAAGTATACATTTTGGAAATCCATGGTGATTTTAAAGTGTTGTCTGTATCAGTGTGGATCATGCATGGTTAATGCAATGTCCCTTTTTTTTAATTAAGAAAGATTTTTTATTCTTCACAAAATTATAAAACTTCAAAAATAGAACAATCTGATAGCCATAAACTATCGTTGCTATACTAACTATTAATCTACCACACATAATAGAAAAGAAAAACCACCCAAACTGCAGTTTAATAAATAATTGAACAGAATAATTGAAATAATTAAATTAAATTATACTATCCAGTGCAGCCCCACCAAAGCTCCACATCCTCAGGAGCATCAGTTAGCATGCCCACATTTATTTGGGATTCTTCCTCTCAGGGTACCCAGCCCAGCAGGCCCAAGTCTCGTGGCTAAACAAAAACTTGAGTTAATATAGCCAACAAGTCTGCTTCTATATAGTTCAAAAAAAAAGGCCACCATGTCTTATTTTAAAAAAAGGTTCTGCTTTCTACTGCATCATACTTGTAAGGAAGTCGAGGGGCACGTGTCCCGTAACCAGTCAGCGCCACCCTGAGAGAGACGGAGGACTTTCTGAGATCCAGCTCGTCAGCCTGTTCTTCCCCGTGCAATACATAAGAATATTAAACCGCTTCTTCCCGTGCCGATCGCGATAGGCGGACTCCGTAAGCACAAAAGAAGAGAGCCCCAGAACCCCCATCGAGACACTTGCTATAGCGCCCCAGTATTTGCAAAGCGTACCGTGTGACCACCAAACAGTGGGGTGCGTGCGCCAATATCTATTTTGCACTTGGGACACATTGGAGGTGCTCCTTTTTTAAATTTCGCGAGCTGTTCTGGGGCCAAAGTGAAGGACTTTCAGCTTGTGTTCTGTCACATTCTCCCAAATGTCTTCCCGTACCTCTGAAGAGAGCTCCACTCCCAGTTCGTGCGCCCAGACCCCCATGCAGCTGTTCAATAACTTTCGAGGTCCCACCTCCCAGTAGATGGTAGCAGGTACTCAGGGAGAGGGTACCTCTGGTCTGAAGCACTCTCCTTTCTGCATCAGGCCCTTGTCAGTCAACCCACAGTGCGGTCTTTTTCCGAATAAAGTCCCCAATCTGAAAATAACAAAAGAGCTCCCTGGTGGGCAATTCATATTTACAGCTCAACTGATCAAAGGGCATCGTGGTGTGGCACGGTGGCTCAGTGGTTAGCACTGCTGCCTCACAGCACTAGGGACCCGGGTTCAATCCAGTCTCGGGCAACTGACTGTGTGGAGTTTGCACGTTCTCTCCGTGTCTGCGTGGGTTTTCTCCGGGCGCTCTGGTTTCCTCCCACAGTCCAAAGATGTGCAGGTTAAGTGAATGGGCCATGCGAAATTGCCCATAGTTTTAGGTGGATTAGTCAGGGTAAGTGCAGGGGAATGGGTCTGGTGGGGTTGCTCTTCAGAGGGTCGGTGTGGACTTGTTGGGCCGAAGGGCCTGTTTCCACGCTGTAGCTAATCTAATCTAATCATGACTTCCCCTTCAAATCAGTCTCCTAGATGAGCGACCCAACCCCTGCTCACCCATGACATAAACCAGAATCCATTCACCCTGGCCAAAATCCTGGCATTCCTACTATGGGGGTGAGAAAGGAAGTTTTAGTAAGCTGTCCTCGCTTTCTCGCATCATTCCCCACACTCAGATAATTGCCTTAGGAAGAAAGGTTGAATAAGCTCAGACTTTTCTCTCTGGAGAGAAGGAGGAAGAGAGGTGACCTGATTGAGGTATACAGGGTAATGAGTGGAATAGATAGAGTCAATAGCCAGAGACTTTTCCCCAGGGCAGGATTGACTGGTACGAGGGGTTATAGTTTGAAGATATTAGGAGGAAGGTATAAAGGACCCGTCAGAGGTAGGTTCTTTACGCAGAGAGTTGTGAATGCGTGGAATGCGTTGCCAGCGGTGGTGGTGGAAGCAGGGTCATTGGGGACATTTAAGTGACTGCTGGACATGCACACGGATAGCAGTGAATTGAGGGCTGCGTAGGTTAGGTTACTATATTTTACATTAGGATTAAACCTCGGCACAACGTTGTGGGCCAAAGGGCCTGTTCTGTGCTGTACTTTTCTATGTTCTATGATATTGATGATAATCGGGTTCTGGCAATAACCCGCCACTGCCCTCATCTTATCCATCAATTTGATAAGGGGTCACTTTGCCTGGGAGGCCTCAATATCCACCTCTGAACCTGACAAGCCCAATCATTCACAGAGACTGAGAGAGCGCTTTTGAGATCTGGAAAGTCTCCCTCCTTTTCCCCCCCACCCCCGCAACTCCACCGAATTTCCTGGGGAAACCGCAACTTGCCAACCTTAATGAGAGGCCGTGTGCAACGCCAAATAAAAGAACTGAGCAATTGTTAAGTCTCCGCGACGTTTGCCTCCGCACTGTCACAGGGAGAGCATGCGCAAGGGACATAAAAAGCGAGGAAGAACATTCATTTTATTCCGAGCTATTCAACCCAACCTAGATATTGGAAAAGCCTCCTGGTGCTGAAGCTCTTGCCTTGTCTTCTCAAACAAGTGCACCAAAGTAGCCTAGTTTGAGAAGACAAGGCAAAAGCAGGGGGTAACGAAGATACCTAGGTATGGAAAACCTCCCAGTGATCACCTGCAAGGGAACTAGGCCTCACCTTGGAGATCCACTAAGGCCCCCTTTCATAAAATTTATCTTATACCCTGAGAAAGAGCCAAGTAAGGTGATGTGTTGTGTCGGGCGAGGTACAGACGCTGTCGGGTTTGACAGGAAAAGGAGAGCGTCATCTGGGTAAAGAGTGATCTTCTGACCCCTGACCTCACCTCCGGGGTGACCACATTGGGTTCCCCCTGGATAGCCTCCGCCAGCGGCTCAATCACCAGCGTGAACAGCCATGGTGAGAGGGAACAACCTTGCCGGCTGCCTCTACCAATACTGAAATGATCAGACCTCGCGCTGCTAGGAAGGACCGCTGCCATAGGGCCCGCTATATAGCACTTCCACCCATTTGGTGAAAACCCCACCAAGACCAAAGTGCTCCAGAACATAAAAAGCTATGGCCATTCTATCCGGTCAAACGCCTTCTCAGCATCTCGGGAGACCACCAAGCCCAGCATCGATCTCTGCTGGCACACCAGACCACGTTCGGCACACTTTTGATATTACTAGAGGACCTACGGGCCTTTAACAAAACCTGTCTGATCCTGCTTTACAATCAAGGGCAACACCTTCTCCACTTCTGCCTTAGACAGAGTTTTAAAATCCGAGTTTAGCGGTGAGATGGGTCTGTACGAAGCGCAGTCCTCTGGGGCTTTCCCTCTCTTGAGAATGAGGGGTATCAGCTCCTCTCAAAGACGACGCCATGCCACTAAGAATTCTTGCGAGTTTCTTTGTTTTGCCTTCCATACATACAAAGATGGACAGCACTTTGACTGGGATAACACACACACCCTAGGACAGGTGAAACAAAGACGTGCACGAGGATTCTTAGAGGCATGGCACTCTAACCAGAACTCCATCAATAAACGCATCGATTTTTTTTTTTCCCTGTCTACCTTCCCTTAAAAAAAAACAGAAATGACATCACCCACCTTAAGAGACCAAGATCTAGAAATAGAGAGGCAGGACCTACCACCAGCACTTCACTGGAGATTCTCGCTGATTATATTACCTAGTCATGATGATGAAATGTCTGAAAACAAACCTTCCCACTCACTGAGCTAACTTACATACTTATCATCAACCTGAGCTATAAATCTTCTCAAAAAATTGCTAGTTGTTTAGATTGTGGGGAAGTACGCAGGGGACTCCTAGACATCCTGTCCACTGTGGGATCCATGAGACAATGAGTCTCCCCCTATGATCATATGGCGCACTCCAAGGGCCACTGACCTGGAAAGTCCATCCGTTAAAAATTTAAGGGGGTAGTCAACATTCTGGATATTGTATTCCTCACCACGTATTCGAGCTTTAAAGATCACAAACCATCTGTATTCATCCTTAATTCGGTCTAATAACTGAAATGGGACATTCTTCTGGACAAGAATGGCCACTCCCCTGCTTTTTGAGTTAAAAGACAAAAGAAACACCTGGCCGTACCCTCCCTGCTGCAACTTTAAATGCTCCTTGTCATTGTTATGATGGGTGTAGAGGTACTGTACCTTTAAGAGAGTTAAAAAGCTAGCAAGGACTTGGAGAAGCACAGAGAGTCTGGAACAAGGCAACAATGTAACATTTGGTCGAAGTTAAAAATCACACAACACCAAGTTATAGTCCAACAGGTTTAATTGGAAGCACTAGCTTTCGGAGCGCTGCTCCTTCATCAGGTGGTTGTGTCCAAATCATTTGGTTGAAACAGCTAGAGTAGATGGGTTGCCATGAGACACAAACAAATTCAAATTTGGCCAAACAGTTTAAATTATGCTCCAAGATACCAAACTCCAATCAAGTTTGAATTTGGTTTTAACATTATCAAAATACTAATGAAACGATCCAATGTTTTGGGGTATAAAACCAAATGTTTTTTGAACAGTTGAGGGAGAACTGCCAAAGACCAATAGGCTGCTAGTTTAAGAGCTCTCATAAAGGTACTGTCTGTGGAAGAAGCTTGTACAGCAGGACATAGAAACCGACCTGGAAAGAGAATCTATGGAGGAAATTCAGCAAAGCTGACTGGTTTTGAAATATAGTTAATTTATTTGTAAATCAGAATCTGGATTTTTAAAATCAGAATAGTATTGAAGAGGGGGAGGTAAAATATAGGTTTAACAGAAACCAATTGTAAATAATTGTTAGTCGTTATCCTCTGTTAGACTTAAAGAATAAAGTTATTAATTTTTACTTTAGTGACTTTGGGGATAGTTGGTCGTCTCTTGAATTTTAACAGATTACAGCACAGGGTGAATCTTTTCTGTGTTGCTGGTTTAAATTAGCAGAGGGGTTTACCCCATGTCATAACATCAGCGGGATGGATATCTTGCAAGAGAGCGATGTCAACCCTCTCCTTTCTAAGGCTCAAAAGTACTTATTTTCTCTCAATCAGTGAGTGACTTCCTTTAATGTTCCAAGTGCACCATTTAAAGGCATGATGAGCCATAATCGTCTGAGACAACATGCAAACCCGCCCCCCCCCCTCCCCCCAAGAGGAAGAACACCGTTCACCATGCTACAAAAACTACCAAAACTATACGTCTAAAAACTGCACCTACAATCAACCAATATAAAAAATCAGATAAAAGGAGACCTTTACCCCCTTGCCCATAGGGGGCACTACCCTTAAGCACCTCCATGGCTCCTACCAGTTGAAGCCGTGCCCCAAACCCAGGCAAACAAGAAGTAGAGAGTATGTGAATTTAGACTAGATTCCCCACAGTGTGGGTACAGGCCCCTTGGCCCAACAAGTCCACATCCACCCTCCAAAGAGCAACCCACCCTCCCCCTCTGACTAATGCACCTAATGCATTATGGACAATTTAGCATAGCCAATTCACCTAGCCTGCATGTCTTTGGATTGTGGGAGGGAGCCGGAGCACCCGGAGGAAAAACACGGTGCGAACTCCACACAGACAGTTGCCCGAGGCTGGAGTCAAACCTGGGACCCTGCTGCTGTGAGGCAGCAGTGCTGACCACTGTGACGCCCATTACAGCACCGCGACGGTTGGGAATCGAACCCAGGCAGCTATGCTCACCACTATACCACCATCACCGTTCTTTCAAACAAAGAGGTTAGACGTGAGCATTTCGCCCAGCCCCGCCCATAGATCGACCCCTGTCATTGATGGTAAAAATCAACAAAAGAGGAGTTCCGGCAATGTTTCCCAAACCCCAGGAAAGTGAAAAGGGAAGAGAATGAGTAAAATATTGGAGGGAAGAAACCCAATGAACAAAGCAAAAACAGGAAAAGAAAAGGAAAAAAAAAATTATTGTCCACTTTGCTTCATCTAGCCAGTCTATTTTAAAAAAGTCCTTTGCCTTTTCTGATGAATCAAGGATATGAGTGACCCTCCCTTAATTCCTTGCGAGATCAAGAATTTATCAATCTCTGCCTTGAAGACACCTAATGTCCTGGCCTCCACTGCGCTCCATGGCAATGCATTCCACAGGCCCACCACTCTCTGGCTGAAGATGAGGCGTAACACTGCCGGGTACCCTAAAATATCCAGGTCCCTCAGCCTCCTCTTTATTTCATCAAAAGATTTCCTCTCATGGATCACGGCCGCATGAAGAATATGATTTTTGACCCCTTGTAAATCAGGGCCTGTGGACCCTCCCCGAGCATTCTGGAAGCTTCCAGTATCTCCTGCTTGTCTCTGTGTGATTGGAATCGCACTCAGACTGGGCGGGGGCGCAGATCCGACCCAGCCACGGTATGCCCACTCGACCTCATCCACGCGCTGCCCGACATTCTGCATCTCCTGCTCTTGCTTCTGCAGTGTGGCCGAGATCGGTTCTAGCCCGGCACGGGTCTCCTCCGTCGCTGACTCGATCTTGTCTCAGAGTTTAACAAGCTCCAATGCCAGGCTCTACTTTACAGGTCAGGCTAGCAGGGACTCTACAGAGGTCAGTGCTGCAGCCATGGCTGTGTCTGTTGTTGCAGGGTGGTGCCCTGCTTGTTGCAATCTGGGTGGTGTGGCGGCTCAGTGGTTAGCACTGCTGCCTCACAGCACCAGGGACCCGGGTTCGATTCCAGCCTCGGGCAATTGTCTGTGTGGAGTTTGCACATTCTCACCCGATACGGGCTGGGTGCTGGCAGGTGGGACTAGATTGGGTTGGGATATCTGGTCAGCATGGACGGGTTGGACCAAAGGGTCTGTTTCCATTCTATGACTCTATGTCTGTGTGGGTTTCCTTCCACGATCCAAAGCTGTCTGGTCAGGGTGTATTGGCCATACTAAATTACCCATAGTGCCCAGAGATGTGCAGGTTAGGGTGGATTGGCCGTGCTAAATTGCCCATAGTGCCCAGGGTCATGCAGATTAGGGTGAATTGGCCATGCTAATTATCCCCTGGTGTTCAGGGATGTGAAGGGTAGGTGCATTAGTCAGGTGTAAATATAGGGTAGGGAAATGGGTCTGCGTGGGTTACTCTTCAGAGGGTTAGTGTGGACTTGTTGGGCTGAAGGGCCTGTTTCCACACTGTAGGGATTCAGGTCCTGATGAAGGGCTTACATCCGAAACATCGATCTCCTGCTCCTCAGAAACTGCCTGACCTCTCAGTACTGGTGTAAATCAAAACCTGCCAGGAAATGTTGATTTTTAAAAATTTGGTCTGAAAGATTAGTGAAATTTATCTCTCAGAATTGGAATTTATCATGCTTGGAATTTTATTTTCTGGCCAGAGTGAACTGTCAAATACTGTTTTAGTCAAATATACTCTTTAATTCCAGCTGACACAATTTTCTTGTACTTTGTGAAAATTGGCATTTTGGAAATGCAAACTTGTTTGAACTAGATTTTGGATTAGTGATGCTGGAAGAGCACAGCAGTTCAAGCAGCATCCGAGGAGCAGTAAGATCGGCGTTTCGGGCAAAAGCCCTTCATCAGGAATAAAGGCCCAAAACGTTGATTTTACTGCTCCTCGGATGCTGCCTGAACTGCTGTGCTCTTCCAGCACCACTAATCCAGAATCCGGTTTCCAGCATCTGCAGTCATTGTTTGTACTGAACTAGGTTTTGGTCAAGTGTTCTAAAATCTGTAAAATAAAACTGATGAAGATGTGGCGGTGACATTGAACGACATTCGGGTATTGAACGAGATGTGGGGACACCCATCCTTGTCAGTGCTAGTGTAAATAGGCTGTAACCATCATGGAACACCCGTTCTGTACCCTCTGTATAGGTCAGGGAACTAAGACTGTGAACGAAATCTTGAGCAACCTGCAACTTGACAGTGCTAATTACAGGAGAAAGTGAGGGCTGCAGATGCTGGAGATCAGAGCTGAAAATGTGTTGCTGGAAAAGCGCAGCAGGTCAGTTCAAATAGACTAGTGCTAATTACAGCTCCAGTAAATGAAACGGAAAGATCTGATTGGATCTTTGGGGTGGTCTCACTCCATCAGCCATGTTGACCCCTTGGGCTGGTGTGGACAGAGACAGGGGATTGGCCAGTGCTGTAGAAAATTTCAGAAAGAGACCTTCAGTATTGGCCAACGTTATTTCACTACTTATCACGGGAAACAGCCAGTAAAACTGCTTCGAAATTACAATTCAGCTTGAGGTTTAGAGGAGCCTCAATTGTCTGAATTTCGGAGTATCCGAAGAAGATCTCAAGGTCCAGCTTGAGATACGTGTATTTGATTTACCTGTACTGAAGAACATGTGAAAATGCTGGCAAGAACAAAGAAACACAAGCAGCTCAAGCGACTGGATATTTTTTCGGTAAGGGTTAATTTCACAGCCCTGAAGTGTTTTACAGGGTATTCCCATCACTTTACTGAGCTGTTCATGAACAAAATGGCCGACAAAGTAAACGCATGCATGAGGCAGTGCTTCTGTCTTTGGAGTCCTAGAGTCATAGAGATGTACAGTTTCCGGGAACTCAATGTCGCGATAGAATTCTATTCGTTTTAAAATAGTGATGGAAAAGGATAGACCAGATGTAAAAGTTGAAGTTCTAAATTGGAGAATGGCTAATGTTGACAGTGTTAGGCAAGAACTTTCAAAAGCTGATTGGTAAAGGGACGGCTGGAAAATGGGAAGCCTTCAGAAATGAGATAGCGAGAATCCAGAGAAAGTATATTCCTGTCAGGGAAAGCTGGTAGGTGTAGGGAATGCTGGATGACTAAAGAAATTGAGGGTTTGGTTAAGAAAAAGAAGGAAGCATATGTCAGGTACAGACAGGATAGATCGAGTGAATCCTTAGAAGAGTATAAAGGAAGTAGAAATATACCTAAGAGGGAAATCAGGAGGGCAAAATGAGATAGCTTTGGCAAATAGAGTTAAGGAGAATCCAAAGAGTTTTTACAAATACATTAAGGACAAAAGGTAGACCAGGGAGAGAATAGGGCCCCTCCTGATGAAGGGCTTTTGCCCGAAACGTCGATTTTACTGCTCCTCGGATGCTGCCTGGACTGCTGTGCTTTTCCAGCACCACTCTAATCTAGACCCTCCCCTCAAAGATCAGCAAGGCGGCCTTTGTGTGGAGCCGCAGGAGATGGGGGAGATACTAAACGAATATTTGGCATCAGTATTTACTGTGAAAAAGGATATAGAAGATATAGAATGTAGGGAAATAGATGGTGACATCTTGAAAAATGTCCATATTACAGAGGAGGAAGTGCTGGATGTCTTGAAACACATGAAAGTGGATAAATCCCCAGGACCTGTTCGGGTGTACCTAGATTCATTAATATTAGAGATTTAAACAGATTCTCCGGTAGAGCACAGCGTTAGATCAGTATTGCTTCCTTTGTTTAAGATAAAATCAATTATCCGAACGAAATAGTGCCCGCCCATCTCGTTCGGAAAATACAAGGTTCCTCTGTATACAGGAAGATAATTCTCAATGTATAATTTCAGTTACATCACACTGTAAAATTTTGCTATAAATTCTGTGCCTTAGAATTGTGTCCTCCACAACCACCTGATGAAGGAGCGTCACTCCGAAAGCTAGTGTGCTTCCAATTAAACCTGTTGGACTATAACCTGGTGTTGTGTGATTTTTAACCTCTGTTTACAGGATTTCAGCTGATAATTTACATTAATTGGACGCAGTACGAGATGGCCTGCTTGCACCTGCATTGGACAGAGTGGAGGTCTTGCCAAAAATGTATATTAAAAGGTCTATTGTTTTAGGTTTGTGTCAATACTTTGAAGTTACTTTGTAACCCCTCCCCTGCTGATTTAACGACATTCCATAGATAAAGTATTTCATGAGTTATGCAGAAGCGTGCTTAGGGTTATCAGAGGACAAAACCTTAAATCAAGAAAAGGCAGCACGGTAAGTAAAGGAAAAACAGGGACTATTCAGGAAAGGACCTAAATTCTTCACTGAACCCTTTTATTTATTTATTTATTTTTTTGAGACACAGTGGAAGACACAAAGTGCACAAATCTTTATTCAATTTCCACCACCAGGAAGATAGGAAAACACCCGGGTGGCCAGTGACAAACACTGCCCTTCACATCAAAGGGCAAGCACACCTGTTTTTTTTCTTTTTTTTTCTTTTTTT
>NC_057753.1:11466126-11487801 GCF_004010195.1 Chiloscyllium plagiosum
GTCGTCGAACAGGAGCTGCGTGTCGTAGTTGAGGTTACGCACCTGGCGGAAAAAATAGGAGGAGGCTCGACGTAAAGGTATCGCCGCAAGGTCTGAAGGCGGAAGGTCGCGACCTGGGTGCGGACGCACACCAGCGACTGACCGCCCTCCTCAATAGGGAGACTCAGAACCTGCGCGGCGACCCAGTGCATCTTTTTGTCCCAGAAGAAATCGACCAACGTTCTCTGGATGTCAGTGACAAAGACAGGAGGAGGGACCAAAGTGACCAGCCGGTACCACAGCATGGCGGCCACCAGCTGGTTTATGACCAGCGCTCGACTCCTGTAAGATAGCACTCGGAGCAGTCCTGTCCAGCGGCCTAGGCGAGCCGAGACTTTGGCCTCCAGCTCCTGCCAGTTGGCCGGCCAGGATTCCTCAGCCGGGCTGAGGTAGACCCCCAGGTAGAGGAGATGGGTGGTACTCCAGCTGAACCCCCGTAACTCCTCCGGCAGAGAGTCCACCCGCCACGGGCCGACCAGTAGTCCGGAACATTTGGCCCAGTTGACCCTGGCGGAAGACGCCGCTGAGTACAACCCTTTTTTTTTATTCTAGGAGTCTCAAATTAACAGACGTTTATCTGAGTTTTACTAATTGCAGGCTGATAATTAATTGCAGACCGTTTAGATTCCCTGCAGTGTGGAAACAGGCCCTCCGGCCCAACAAGTCCACATCGACCTTCCGAGGAGTAATCCACCCAGACCCATTCCCCTATCCTATATTTACCCCTGACTAATGCATTACGGGCAATTTAGCATGGCCAATTCACCTGACCTGCACGTCTTTAGCTTGTGGGAGGAAACCCACGCAGACACGGGGCGGAATGGCTAATCCACCCGAACCTCGCAGCGTCAGAGATCCGGGTTCAATTCCCGCCTCAGGCGACTGACTGTGTGGAGTTTGCACGTTCTCCCCGTGTCTGTGTGGGTTTCCTCCGGGTGCTCCGGTTTCCTCCCACAGTCCAAAGATGTGCACGTCAGGTGAATTGGCCATGTTAAATTACCCGTAGTGTTAGGTAAGGGGTAAATGTAGGGGTACTGGTGGGTTGCGCTTCGGCGGGGTTGTGTGGACTTGTTGGGCCGTAGGGCCTGTTTCCACACTGTAAGTAATCTAATCTAATCTAATCTAAATGTGCTACTTCACACAGACAGTTGCCCGAGGCAGGAATCGAACCAGGTTCCTGGCGCTGTGAGACAGCAGTGCTGACCACTGAGCCAACATGCTACAAGAATTCATTCTCTTGTACAGAACAGGACTGACCACTGTTAATTTTCAATAATGATTTGTTTCTTATGGGTAAAACTTCATCTCATCCCTCCAGGGTCAGGTCAGACTATGACACAGAATCTCGTTAGACAGTTAGTTACAAATTTCTCTCGATAATGACTTTTAGGGTAGTTAACGCTCAATGAAAATGGCTTCCAGGGCCACAAAATTACTTCCACAATATCTCCTTTTTTCTCGTTTGAGATCAAAAGAATAGGTCCGGAGACTCAAGAGAGGATTAGATTCCCGAGAGTGTGGAAACAGGCCCTTTGGCCCAACCAGTCCACACCGACCCTCCGAAGAGTAACCCATCCAGACACCATTTCCCTCTGATGCACCTAAAACTATGGGCAATTTAGCACGGCCAATCCACCCTAACCTGCACATCCCTGGGCACTATGGGTAATTCAGAATGGCTAATCCACCCTAACCTGCACATCCCTGGGCACTATGGGTAATTCAGAATGGTCAATCCACCATAACCTGCACATCCCTGGGCACTATGGGTAATTCAGAATGGCCAATCCACCCTAACCTGCACATCCCTGGGGAACTATGGCCTAATTTTGTCTCTCAGCAACCCAGGTACTGCTAACTGCTGGACCAAATGTTACGTTGTAAATTCTTCAGCACTCTGTGTGTTTGCTAAGTTCTTCAACTCTCTTCAGGGTACGGTATACATCTACACTTTCATAGTAATGGCAAAGAACTGCTCAGTCTCGTTTATACCTATCTTGGTATGAGTCTAAGGTTATTTGAATGGGGAGGAGTACGTGTAGTAAATGAGGAGAAGCACATGCCCCAGATAGCAATGAGTAGTCCAGGAGAGTGGTAGCCAGGAGTAGGCATCATGGCCGCAAATAAAATAGGTGTCATCGATTTTCCTGCTTCTCGGATGCTCCCTGACCTGCTGTGCTTTTCCAGCACCACTCTAATCTTGACTCTGATCTTCAGCATCTGCAGTCCTCACTATTGCCCATGTCCTGTGGAAATTAAATCCTCTCTGTTCCCACAAAGCTCCGTAACCATGGGCCACGCCAAAAGCACAATGAGAGACAAAAAAATACCTGCAGATGCTGGAATCCAAAGTAGACAGGCAGGAGACTGGGAGAACACAGCGAGCCAGGCAGCACCAGGAGGCGGAGAAGTCGACATTTCGGGTTAACCCTTCTCCAAACCCGAAATGTCAAAAACACAACGAGGGTCAGTAAATATATTTGCAGATTTTCCTTTTGTCAAGATGCAAGCACGTTGATCCCTGCATTAGTTCCAAGGTAATAGATTAGATTACTTACAGTGTGGAAATAGGCCCTTCGGCCCAACAAGTCCACACCGCCCCTCCGAAGAGCAACCCATTCCCCTACATTTACCCCTTACCTAACACTACGGGCAATTTAGCATGGCCAATTCACCTGACCTAACCTGCACATCTTTGGACTGTGGGAGGAAACCAGAGCACCTGGAGGAAACCCACGCAGACATGGGAAGAATGTGCAAGCTCCACACAGACAGTTGCCTGAGGCAGGGATTGAACCCGGGTCTCTGGTGCTGTGAGGCAGCAGTGCTAACCACTGAGCCACCGTGCCACCCACATGCAGCTGCATGTGCAAACTCCATACAGACAGGAGGATATTTGGCTCTCCAGTGACCATACCTCCCACAGTTAAAGCAAGGACCTGCCACTCATCCCTGGGGGATTTCACTGTCTTGTTCCCAGTCCCTACTGGAGCCTGCCTGTCCCATTTTACTCGGGAAATAGTGTTCACTATTCAAAAGGGCCACAACACACTGCAGTACACCAGAACTGCAAAAAGAAGAAGAGGAACACCTATGCAAGGTATTCGCCAAAAACGGATACCCGCGCAACTTCATCAACAGATGCCTAAGAGAAAGACCACGGAACGAGGACATACCACAACCAAAAGGACTAGCCACACTACCATACATCAGGAGCATCTCGGAACTGACTGCTAACTACTGCGACCCCTAGGACTCATAACGGCACACAAACCAACAGCCACGCTCAGACAACAACTCACCACAACGAAGGACCCGATACCCAACATGAGAAAAACTAATGTACAGCCAGGGAATTCCTAGAGGCATGGCATTCATCCACAAACTCCATCAACAAACACGTCGACCTGGACCCAATATACCAACCACTACAGCGGACAGCTGAAACTGACAACCGGAAGCGGCAGAGACAGACCACTATAAACACCGGAGGAAACATCAAAGAAGCGCTTCGCAGGAGGCTCCCAAGCACTGATGATGTCGCCTAGCCAGGGGACGAAACGTTTGCAACAAAAACTTCCAGCTCGGCGAACACAACCACAACAGTGTCGGTATGCCAGACATAGGCTCAGGATGCAGTGTATAACTTAAGTTATTTTTACAGCGCTGTTGCTTCAACTCCTTTTTCAACGGTTCGTTTCCTACACTTTCCAACATATCGCCCACTTCTATTGCCATTTGGATGTACAATACTCAACTTGTTTTAATGGATGGTTCAGGTGAACATTAGTCAATGTAGCCAAGCTTCAGTTTAATCAGGAGGCAATGCCACAGATCACTGACAATGTATAAAGGTAGAAAAACCAATCAAACTTGCCAATTATTTCTGATTATGTAATTCAGGACTAATACAAATAGTGTAAAATATTGACTAATGTAACCATATTTTCTCATTGAGAGATGGAAACTGTACAAATGACTGAGACGTTTCACTGTTAATTAATAAGAACAAATGGATTTTAATGTCACAAAAATGATTCAAATCTGCTCAGGGTTGTACACATAAAATTATATCAGGACTGTCCTATTATGCGCATATTCCACTCAGCTATTACATTATAAGTTTTCTTCCTACTGAGTATGAGTTTTGTTAAGAGGCACGGTGGTTCAGTGGTTAGCACTGTTGCTTCACAGCGCCAGGGACCTGAGTTTGATCCCAGCCTCGGGCGACTGTCTGTGTGGAGTTTGCACATTCTCCCCTCGTGTCTGCGTGGGTTTCCTCCCATAGTCCAAAAGATGTGTAGGCTAGGTGAACTGGCCACACTAAATTGCCCATAGTGTTAGGTGCATCATTCAGAGTGAAATGGGTCTGAGTGGGTTATACTCTTCGGAGGGTCAGTGTGGACTTGTTGAGCCAAAGGGCCTGTTTCCACACTGTAGGGAATCTAAATAATCTATGATTTGGAGATGCCGGTGTTGGACTGGGGTGTACAAAGTTAAAAATCACAGAACACCAGGTTATAGTCCAACAGGTTTAATTGGAAGCACACTAGCTTTCGGAGCGACGCTCCATTAAACCTGTTGGACTATAACCTGGTGTTGTGTGATTTTTAACTTTGCACAGCCATCTGATGAAGGAGCGACTCCAAATCCAAACCTGGTAGCATCCTTGTAAATCTTTTCTGCATCCTTTCAAGTTTCACAAAATCCTTCCAACAAGAGGGAGACCGGAATTACTAGCTTTCGGAGCACCGCTCCATTAAACCTGTTGGACTATAACCTGGTGTTGTGTGATTTTTAACTTTGCACAGCCAACTGATGAAGGAGTGTCGCTCCGAAAGCTAGTGTGCTTCCAATTAAACCTGTTGGACTATAACCTGTTGTTCCTGAAGAAGGGCTTATGCCCGAAACGTCGATTCTCCTGCTCCTCGGATGCTGCCTGGCCTGCTGTGTTTTTCCAGCCCCACATTTTTCAACTCATAGCCTGGTGTTTTTTAACTAAAATAAACTAGAAATTCATTTAATCAAATCCCAATGTTATAATATAAAACCTGCACAGTTTCCAACGCTGAAATTCATTACAATTACCTGGTTCCAGTCTCTCAATTTAAATCCCAAATTTGATTCTTTAAGCAGTTTTGATCAGACATTGCTCATTCATATTGCGACAGGCTTAATTGCAAATGATTGCAACTGCATGGACAAAAGTCTTGCCTACTCACATTCATTTTGTTTAGTTTTGTTCATGTTAACAAAATGTGTCTAATGCACAAATAATGATTAATCCAAGGACACAAATATTAACCATAGTGTTAAGTGCATGTAACTTTGTTACATGCGTTTTACAAAATAATGTTGAACTGAAACTTCAATTCTCAGTGAGGAAGGGAAATCTAAACAGAATAAAGCTATGGCCTCACAAATGAAATGCAGCAGTTTCTCAAAATTATCTGGAAACAAACAAGTCCAAAACATTTTTTTAAAAATTTCTGCTCGTATCATTTTCTGAAAACAATATTTTTGGTTTGGGATATTTAAATCCATCTTTATGCTTTCAGTTTTACATTTTTAATTAAATTATCTAAAGTTCACTGTAATGCCTCCTCTTAATGAGTACATGTTAAAGTCTGAGGTGACCTTCCTCAACGTTAGGCTTAGATTATTTTTTCAAGAAATGAGCAGACACCTGTTTTAACCTGAGGTCAGGATGCTGAAAAGTTAATGTCACTGTACTATACCATAAGATCGAATTTATTAATTACAAAACAAACGTGCTTCAGAAAACTTTGATAGGAAAGCAGTGTGCAGATTGATTCTGATTTGGTTACAGTGCTACTGCTTTTACCTCCTTTAGTCAATCCTTTGACTAGGACAAAGAACAAAGAAAATTTAACAGCCCAGGAACAGACCCTTCGGCCCTCCAAGCCTGAGCCGATCCAAATGTACTGTCTAAACCTGTGGAAAAAGCTTGTCTCTATCTACCCTGTCTAGACCCTTCATGATTTTGTAAACCTCAATCAGGTCCCCCCTTAATCTTCTTTTTTCTAATGAACATAAACCCAACCCACTCAACCTTTCTTCATAGCTAGCACCTTCCACACCAGACAATATCCTCGTATTCCTGAAGAAGGGCTTATGCCCGAAACATCGATTCTCCTGTTCCCTGGATGCTGCCTGACCTGCTGCGCTTTTCCAGCAACACATTTTCAGCTCTGATCTCCAGCATCTGCAGCCCTCACTTTCTCCTCAATATCCTCGTAAACCTTCTCTACAACCTCTCCAAAGCATCCACATCCTTTTGGGAATGTGGTGATCAGAAATGTACACAGTATTCCAAATGTGGCCGACCCAATGTCTTGTACAATTTTAACATGACTTGCCAGCTCTTATACTCAATACCCCATCCAATGAAGGCAAGCATACTATATGCCTTCTTGACCACTCTATCCATCTGTGCAGCAGCCTTCAGGGTACAATGGACCTGCCCTCCCAGATCTCTCCGCCCATCAACTTTTCCCAAGGCTCGTCCGTTCATTGTGTAATTCACTCTAGAATTAGTCTTGCCTAAATGCATCACCTCACATTTGTCTGGACTGAAATCCATCTGCCACTTTTCCACCCAACTCTCCAGTCTATTTATATCCTCCTGTATTTGGACAGTCCCTTATGTTTTCTGCTATTCCACCAATCTTTGTGTCATCTGCAAACTTGCTGATCATACCAACAGTGCCCTCTTCCAGATCATTTATGTATATCACAAACACCAGTGGCCCCAACACTGACCCCTGTGGAACAACACTGGTCACCTTTCCCCATTTCGAGAAACTCACTTCAACTACTACTCTCACTAGTCCAACACCTGGGGGTGAAAGGAGTGAAATTGATCTTTAGCAGTAGTATGATATTATGATGGTGTTAAGAGCAGGTTTATACTGGTGTAAAATGGTGCAAGAATCTTAAGGAAAAGACATTTTTGAAAGATTGTAATGTTATTTTCCTCCATGTTAAACTGATTTGAATTAAATAAGATTGGCTTCCATGAAAACATTAAAAAATGTGACGGGTTAGAACTTGACAGTAGGGCAGTCATGGTTTGTAAGAAGAACAGGTGGGTTAATACTTTATTAATGTTACTTTTTCTTTTACAGAATTTGCATTTTGTAGTCACTGATGGTTCCTTAAAAAAAATCCCCATAGATTGCCAAAATGCAAATTAAATTCAAAGCATTCCCAGATCTCGAGCTCCAGGGAATAAAAACACAAACATTCAGTCACGGCACTGTGGCTCAGTGATTAGCACTGCAGCCTCACAGCGCCAGGGACTCTGGTTCGGTTCCAGCCGCGGGCGAGTGTCTGTGCAGAGTTTGCACATTCTCCCTGTATCTGCATGGGTTTCCTCCCATGGTCCAAAGCTATGCAGGTTAGGTGAATTGGCTGTGCTAAATTGCCATAGTGTTCAGGGATGTGCAAGTTAGGTGCATTAGTCAGGGGTAAATATAGGGTAGGGGGAATGGATCTGAGTGGGTTACTCTTTGGTCGGTGTGGACTTGTTGGGTCGAAGGATCTGTTTCCACACTGTAGGAATTATATGGAACACCAATAAGCAAATATGTATTCAAACCTGACCACAAAGAGTTAACCCTTTGACAAGGTTTAGTGAATCTCTCTCTCTTGCAAGTATGAACATTTTCCAACTTTCTTCCTATCTCAGTTTTTAGCTTTTGTTTATTCCTTGCTTGTAAGGGTAATGAGACCTTCACATTCCAGCACAGCCAAAGTTAGGGAGTTTAGCCTTATAAATCCTGGCTGTGACACATAGCTGCTTAAACAAGTGGGAATCATAAATACCTCTTAGTCATTCCAATTGCAGTCTTAACAGTATTTTCAAGCCTCTGCATTAGTCCACAGCCCAAAGGGAGATACAATGCAGTCTTTAATGGTTGCCCAATGTGTCCCCTATGCCAAATTCATTAAAGTCTGGACGTCCTGATGCAAGCAATTATACTTACTGCAGATTTGTACTGGCCAACTCAAACATGATGTTGGGCGTTTCAGCAGATCTGCGGAAGGACACTGCAGACCTCAGAGTGGGTCCAGGGCTTGTCAAGTGGGGTTTCACCGATCATAATCCGGGGGCAAGTAAGTTCTTTACTACTAATGTTCTGTGAACTGTGAGATTGGGTGCCTTGTACAGAACCAGACAAGTTAGAAGTGGACAAGACAGCAGACACTGAAACAGAGTGTATGGTGCCAGAAAAAGCATAAAGTTACAAATTCCACAACACCAGGTTATAGTCCTTCATCAGGTGGTTGATGAAGGACCGTCGCTCCGAAAGCTACTGCTACCAATCAAACCTGTTGGACTATAACCCGGTGTTGTGGGATTTGTAACTTTGTACACCCCAGTCCAACACCGGCATCTCCAAATCAGAAAAAGCACAGCAGGTCAGGCAGCATCCGAGGAGCAGGAGAATTGATGTTCCAAGCAAAACGCTGATTTCAAGCATCACACCTCTGGGTGGCACGGTGGCACTATGGTTAGATTAGATTACTTACAGTGTGGAAACAGGCCCTTCGGCCCAACAAGTCCACACCGCCCGGCAAAGCGCAACCCACCCATACCCTTACATTTACCCCTTTACCTAACACTACGGGCAATTTAGCATGGCCAATTCACCTGACCCTGCACATCTTTGGACTGTGGGAGGAAACCGGAGCACCCGGAGGAAACCCACGCAGACACGGGGAGAATGTGCAAACTCCACACAGTCAGTCGCCTGAGGCGGGAATTGAACCCGGGTCTCTGGCGCTGTGAGGCAGCAGTGCTAACCACTGTGCCACCGTGCCACTGCTGCCTCAATTCCCGCCTCAGGTAACTGTCTGTATGGAGTTTGCACATTCTCCCCGTGTCTGCGTGGATTTCCTCTGGGTGCTCTGGTTTCCTCCCACAATCCAAAGGTGTGCGGATCAGGTGAATTGGCCATGCTAAATTGCCCATAGTGTTAGGTGCATTAGTCAGAGGGAAATGGGTCTGGGTGGGTTACTCTTCGGAGGGTCGGTATGGACTGGTTGGGCCAAAGGGCTTGTTTCCACACTGTAGGGAATCTCATCTAATCTACTCCTCGTCAGACTTCTGTACAGTTTCAAACCTCTCAGCTGGCTGCTATCCGAAACAATTTATGTGGCTCGTTGGTCTAGGGGTATGATCCTTGTTTTGGGGTGGCATGGTGGCACGGTGGTTAGCACCGCTGCCTCACAGCGCCAGGGACCCGGGTTCAATTCCAGCCTCGGGCAACTGTCTGTGTGGAGTTTGCACATTCTCCCCCTGTCTGCGCGGGTTTCCTCTGCGTGCTCTGGTTTCCTCCCAATGTCCAAAAAATGTGCAGTTTAGGTGAATTGGCCATGCTAAATTGCCTGTAGTGTTAGGTGTAAGGGGGGAATGGGTCTGAGTGGGTTGCTCTTCTGAGGATCGGTGTGGACTTGCTGGGCTGAAGGGCCTGTTTTCACACTGTAAGTAATCTAGTCTAATCAGTGCTGCTTCAATTCTTTCACCAAACATTTAAGAGGCATCTGGATGAGTATATGAATAGGAAGGGTTTGGAGGGATATGGGCCGGGTGCTGGCATGTGGGACTAGATTGGGTAGGGATATCTGATCGGCGTGGATGGGTTGGACGGAAGGGTCTGTTTCCGTGCTGTACATCTCTATCTCACCTTCCACCCCAGACACTAGGACCCCATCGAGTACACGCACCAGTATCTTGCAGCTGAACTGTACCCGCGTTTCTCTCTGCATTTTGGCCCTGCATGTTCAGGAAGCGACAAAAGCAGCAATCTCGTCAATTTGAGGGTGGGAGTCCGAAGCAGGGATGGTATGTTTGGGGGACTGAGCGCAGCCGCGATTTTTATTTTTAGGGGGCTGATCTTTAAAATGTATCGATGCAAATCCTATCCCACAATGGGTCGGCATATTCACCCCCTCGGTGTTAGTCCTCCAGTCATCAATCTTTTCCAACTTAAAGGACCCTCCATAAGGCCAGTTGCCATGGGACAACCCGTATAGATTAGATTAGATTCCCTACAGTGTGGAAACAGGCCCTTCAGCCCAACCAGTCCACACCGACCCTCCGAAGAGTAACCCACCCAGACCCATTCCCCTACGCCTAACACTATGGGCAATTTAGCGTGGCCAATTCACCTGACCTGCACATCTTTGGACTGTGGGAGGAAACCGGAGCACCCGGAGGATACCACGCAGACACGGGGTGGTATGTGCAAACTCAACATAGACAGTCGCCCGAGGCTGGAATCAACCTGGGACCCTGGTGCTGTGAGGCAGCAGTGCTAACCACTGAGCCACTGTGCCACCCCTGGGAAAAGGCTGGAGGGAAAAGGAATGATATTTCTCTACCATCACCTGTCTCTTTCCAAACAATATTGGCTGGTGATTCTGACGGAACCAGGGAGTCTCCTACCTTAATTGTGCCATTAGCGAGTTTTGAGAAGATTTGTAGCTCAGATTGAGGTTCTGGATGTAGGTTTGCTCGCTGAGCTGGAAGGTTCATTTTCCGACGTTTCGTCACCATCCTCGGTAACATCTTCAGTGAGCCTCCGGACGAAGCACTGGTGGCATGGCCCGCTTTTCTATTTTTTGTCCTATCCAAGAACTTTTGGGAAATTACAAACATTGCATCCACGCTCTCTGTAACTACATCTTTCAGGATCCTAGGGTGCAAGTAACCAGGGCCAAGGAACCTGTCTTCCCTTGAGCCTCAGGAGTTTTTTCCTAATACAGCTTCTTATGATGGTACTTAATTCGACCACTTTTATTCTTTCGTATTAATGGGATGTTCAAACTATTTTCCACCAGCTAGTGCTTCCAATTAAACCTGTTGGACTATAACCTGGTGTTGTGTGATTTTTAATTTTGTACACCCCAGTCCAACACCAGCATCTCCAAATCATTCCACCATAAAGACTGATGCAAAATGTCTGTTCAACTCCTCCACCATTTCCATGCTCCCCATAACTATCTCCCAAAATAATCTTCTTGTTGTTGTTGCATTTCATTCACATGGTTTTGCATCCTCGTCGAGTGGACAAACAGATGGAGACTGTCCTTCTCAGCAGGACATGATTTACTTGTCCCCCAGAGACAGCCCTTCCTTAGAGTTCAGCGACCCCCCCATCGGTCTGCAGGTGAATGAACAAAGAAAAAACAAAAAAAACCCTGAAACAGAGCCGGACGCTGGCGCCCCGGTCAATTTCTCAAGGCCTACTTTAAATTAAATGTACACCCGCAGCGATCTTCCCAAATCTTGCCTCAGCATTATTTCCCAAGCTGGGATCAGATACAAGACATCAACCCTCGCTGCTCATTGCATTTCGGAACAGTCTATTGACTGTTTCCCATGATATATCACGAGATGTAATAAAGTTGGGCAATACTGAAGGTATATTTCCAAAATCTACTTCAACAGTTGGCGGTCAACCATACAGTTTGAATACCGCTCCTTCCCCTTCTCCCTTCTTGTCATGATTTGCAGGAGCTGGTGTTGGACTGTGGGAGTGTGTATAGGAGTGCCTGTGTGTGTGAGAGAGAGAGTGTAAAGGGCTCTAGGTCTGTGAGAGGTTGCATTGTGTGTGTGCATAGGAGTGCCTGTTAATTCATTTTTTTTAGAGTTCATTTTTGTTAAAGTTCACTTTAGAATGTAAATTTTAAAAAGATATTTTGCGATTTATAGATGAAAGAAGAGAAACTAAAATGGTCATTCTAACAGATGAGAGACTTAATAGACAATCAAGATATTTTTCACTGTATAATTTCAGTTACATCTCACTGTAAACTTTTGCTATAAATTCTGTGTCTTATAATCGTGTCCTCCACAATCACCTGATGAAGGAGCGTCGCTCCGAAAGCTAGTGCTTCCAATTAAACCTGTTGGACTATAACCTGGTGTTGTGTGATTTTTAACTCCCTTCTTGTCAGCCTTCTGACTCGGGTCAGGATCATGATATGAAACCGGAGGTCGAAACCAATTCTTATAATTTCACCGAGCTGGGAATTTGTGTTGCAGACGTTTCGTCCCCTGTCTAGGTGACATCCTCAGTGCTTGGGAGCCTCCTGTGAAGCGCTTCTGTGATCTTTCCTCCGGCATTTTGGTTTGAATCTGCCGCTTCCGGTTGTCAGTTCCAGCTGTCCACGCTACTAAGGATAGCTGGTCGTGTTGTTTCGTGGCTAGTTGGTGTTCATGGATGCGGAGCTTTAGCTTTTAGTGTTTTGTGCAGTCCTTGCATGGGATTTTGTACACTATGTTGGTTTTGCTCATGCTGGGTATCGGGTCCTTTGTCCTGGTGAGTTGTTGTCTGAGAGTGGCTGTTGATTTGTGTGCTGTTATGAGCCCTAGTGGTCGCAGTAGTCTGGCTGTCAGATCGGAAATGCTCTTGATGTACAAGATCACAGAAGCGCTTCACAGGAGGCTCCCAAGCACTGAGGATGTCACCTAGACAGGGGACGAAACGTCTGCAACACAAATTCCCAGCTCGGCGAACAGAACCACAACAACGAGCACCCGAGCTACAAATCTTCTCCCAAACTTTGATCTTATAATTTCAGGCTCGGTCTCATTGTAAGTAGAGAACCTGCTGACTGACTGCCAATTGTTGAAGAAAATTTCGGAAATATACCTTCAGTATTGCCCAACTTTGTTACATCTCATGATATATCATGAAAAACAGTCAATAGACTGTTCCGAAATGCAATGAGCAACAAGGGTTTATATCTTGTACCTGACAGCTCTTACAATACAACAAAACAGCCACTAGATGGCTGACTTGCACTTTCTTTGGATGAAATGCCAAAAAATGTTTATCAAAAGGTCTATGGTTTTGGGTTTGTGGAAATAATTTGTACTTACATTGCTGATTTAACGAGTTTGCACATTCTCTCCCTGTGTCTGTATGGGTTTCCTCCGGGTGCTCCGGTTTCCTCCCACAGTCCGAAGAGGTGCAGGTTAGGGTGAATTGACCATGCTAAATTACCCATGGTGTTCAGGGATGTGTAGGTTAGGGTGAATTGACCATGCTAAATTACCCATGGTGTTCAGGGATGTGTAGGTTAGGTGCATTGGTCTGGGGTAAATGTTTGAGTAATGGGTTTGATGGGTTTGGGTGGGTTACTCTTCGAAGGGTCGGCGTGGACTCTGGGAATTCTAGGATCTCTTTATTTACAAGGTCGGGCCAGACAGTGACACATCCTTAAATTGTCACGCTGTTAGTTATAAAATTTCTCTTTAGTGACGATTATTTTAACTTGGCTAGGTTTAAAATCTAAAAATGGCCTCCAGGGCCAGAAAATTACTTTGACAAGTCTGAAACCTTGTTCATATTTTTAAAAATAAAACTGCAGACATCTTCCTGAAACTTGTATTGAAATATGCGCGGTTGGGCCACAGCTCAGGACAGGCTCAAAGGGCTGAATGGCCTTTTCCTAGTCCTGTGAAATTGGTTCCGACAATGTGGAAATAGAGTCACAGAGTTGTAGGGAACGGTAACAAACCCTTGTTGAACAGACATCCCAAATTAATCTAGTGACCCATTCACCAGTATCTACCCTGGGGGGGGGGGGGGAAATAAACATACAGAAGTTGAGCAGGCAGACAAAATGCAAAAGGAATAAAACGTCGAGCCACAGGAGGGAAAAAAAATGTGGCTCCAGCCTTTAATTTGCTCCTTTTGGCATTTGGACATTTAAAATCTGTCAGTAACACCAGCATCTCCACAGGGCGGACTGCGCATACTCTCCGGTGTCAGCAAGCAGTGCCCACGACCATCTCTTGATGGACCAATGGGGAGCCCGAGAGGACCGGAAGGGGTCTGTTATTGTCTGAATGCGGAAGTTGGACCATGAGTTCCTGAAGCTGCTTCATCCCAGACTGCAACTTCCTTCCCCTGTGTGTACAGCACTCTCTTTTCTCACCCCCTTTTCCATTTTGTTTTTCATTCTGGGGTTGAATTGTTGACTTGCAGCAACTGGAGGGAAAGGGAGTGAAACCAGGGAGGGGACAGACTCTGGAAAAGTTAAATTAGATTACATTACAGTGTGGAAACAGGCCCTTCGGCCCAACAAGTCCACACCGACCCGCCGAAGGGCAACCCACCCATACCCCTACATTTACCCCTTACCTAACACTATGGGCAATTTAGCATGGCCGATCCACCCTGACCTGCACATCTTTGGACTGTGGGAGGAAACCGGAGCACCCAGAGGAAACCCACACAGACATGGGGAGAACGTGCAAACTCCACACAGTCAGTCGCCTGAGGCGGGAATTGAACCCGGGTCTCAGGCGCTGTGAGGCAGCAGTGCTAACCACTGTGCCACCGTGCCGCCCACAGTTGGTCCAGGTCTGTGTCTCAATTGGCAAACACATGGCAATGTGGTACCACAATGAAGTTATAGGCTTTGCTGTGAAAAAAGCAGAAAGGACATGCGTTGTTTAAATGGTGACGCATTGGGATGTGGAGAAATGGGGACTGCTGATGGTGGGGGTCGGAGTTGAAAAGTGTGGTACTGCAAAAGCACAGCAGGTCAGGCAGCACCTGAGGAGAGTTAACATTTCAGGCATGAGCTCTTCATTAGGACCGATGTCTGGACAAGGGGCCTCAGCGTCCTTCTACATCAGTAAATGCCAGTTGTCAGACAAGCAATGATCAAGGCAAGTGACATATTAGCAAGAGGAATTGTGTTCAGAAGTGGGGATGTCTTCCTGCAGTTACGGGGATATTTAATATATTCAAGGCTGAGTTCATCTGATTTTTGAACAACAAATAAATGGATGTTTGTGGGGGAAGGCAAGAACATGGTTTTAAGACCAGTACAGAACAGTTACAGTCAGACAGCACAGAAACAGACCATTCAGTTCAACTAGTCCATGCTGAGTATGTTCTCAAACAAAGCTAGTCACACCTGCAAGTGTTTGGCCCATATCCCTCCATTCCTTGTATATTCACATGCAGCCACCACTTCCCCTGGATATTCATTCCACACACAAACCACTCTCTGTGTAAAAACAAAATGGTGCCCCTCACGTCTTTAAAATCTTTCTCCTCTCACCTTCAAAATTTGCTCCCTCATCTTGAAACCCCCCACTAGGGAAAGGACACCCAACGTTCACCTCATCTATACCCCTCATGATTTTATAATCCTCTATAAGGTCACCTCTCAACCTCTGATGCTCCCAGATGTAGGCATATTTATATCCAGTTATGATCTGTTCAGTGCTGGTGCAAGCTCGAAGGACTAAATGGCCTACTCCTGCTCCCAATTCTCTCACTGTCCAGGACAGCAAAAGACCATAAGATATAGGAGCAGAAGTTAGGCCATTCAGCCCATCAGGTCTGCTCCACCATTTAGTCATGGCTGATAAGTTTCTCAACCCCATTCTTCCGCTTACTCTCCGTAATCCTCGATCCCCTTGCTACTCAAGAACCTGTCTATCTCAGTCTTAAGTATACTGAATGACCAGGCCTCCACATCCTTCTGTAGCAGTGAATTCCATAGATTCACCGCTCGCTGGCTGAAGATGTTTCTCCCTGTCTCCCTTCTAAAGATATTCCTTTTACTCTAAGGCTGTGCTCTTGGGTCCTAGACTCTGCTACCGATGGAAACATTTTCCCAACGTCCACTCTGTTCAGGCCGTTCAGTCTGTTTTTATTAGATTCCTCCCCCCCCCCCCCGAGTGTAGGCCTGTTAATCAACCTGAATCAGACCCTTCAGGATGAGGTTCAGCAAAGTGAGAATGGAGGGAGTGTGTGTGGGATGGAGATTTTCAGCTTTTAGGGAATGTGAGAGGCAAGGAAGTTCGATTATAAATTAGAAGTGATCGGATGGGCTGATGGGGTCGAGGAGTGGCAGATGGAGTTTAATTTGATAAATGCGAGTTATTGCATTTTGATAAGACAAATCAGGGCAGAACTTACACAGTTAATGGGGAATGTTGCTAAAAAAAAGTGATCTTGCAGTGCAGATTGATAGCTCCTTGAAAGCGGAGTAGCCGGTAGATAGGATAGTGAAGAAGACTTTTAGTATGCTTGCCTTTATTGGTCATTGCATGTAGTATAGGAGTTGGGAGGTCATGTTGCGGCTGTACAGGACATTGGTTCAGCCACTTTTGGAATACTGCATTCAGTTCTGGTCTTCCTGCTATAGGAAATATGTTGTGAAACTTGAAAGGGTTGGGAAAAGATTTATAAGGCTGTCACCTGGGTTGCAGGGTTTGAGCTGTAGGGAGAGGCTGAACAGGCTGGGGCTGTTTTCTCTGGAGGCTGAAGGGTGACCTTATACAAGTTCATGGGGGGGCGTGGATCAGGTGAATGGTCAAGATATTTTCCCCAGGGTAGGGGAGTCCAGAACTAGAGGGCATAGGTTTGAGGTGTGAGGGGAAAGATTTAAAATGGACCTGAGGGGCGACATTTTCACACAGTGGTGCATGTATGGAATGAGCTGCCAGAGGAAGTGGTGGAGACTGGTACAGTTACAACATTTTAAAAGGCATCTGGATGTGGACATGAATAGGAAGGGTTTAAGAGGGATATGGGCCAAGTGCTGGCATATGGGAAGAGATTAATTTAGGATATCTGGGCAGCACGGTTGAGTTGGACCGAAGGGTCTGTTTCTGTGCTATATGACTCCAACTGTTTTCGGTGAAAGCAGAAGTGTCATTGTGAAGATTGGACTTTCAGAGCAGCTTACAAAGATGTTTTGCGCTTACTGGAAGAAGTTACAATGAAATCTTTCATTTGTGAGACACCGACTGACTGAATGAGTAAAACCAGGATTTTGTTTGAAAGTGGGAATTCGTTGCACTGTGGCGATGAAGTGCTTTATGGTTTACCAGCAGGAAGTAAAGTGTGCTGAGTGGGGACCCTAGTGAAGGGGTAGGTGGGTTTTTGAGTTAAACTGCTCATTTCTTTCAGCCTCCAACATTGTATTTTCAATGCTGTGCATCAGAAGGAGCGGTGATTCAGTAACTGGTTATGTGAGATGCCTTACAAATTTCAGTACTGCAGGTTTTGCATTGTTTTATCAGCATTGTAAAGGTTACTGGCAGCAGTGGGAGGTGTGGGCTGTGTTCACCAGAAACAATTAAGCAGTTAGATAACACACATACGAGAGGGCAGGGTGGGACTTATCTTTCAATTTGCAGAATTGAACGGTTCTGGGTTCTGTGATCCGGGGCGTGGACAACTGCGGTAAATCATAGAAGCCCTACAGTGTGGAAGCAGGCCATTCAGCCCATCACGTCCACACCGACCCCTCCAAAGAGCATGCCACCCAAACTACACACCCCCCCCACCCCCACCCCAACCATATTAGGTCCTTTCTACTGGTGGGTGAGACTAGGCCTCGATTAGGGGCAGTAGATTTAGGACAGAGATGAAGAGGAACTGCTTTTCCCAGAGAGTTGTTAAGCTATGGACCGCTTCATTAAGTATATTCAGGACACAGTTGGATAAGGTTTTGCATGGTAGGGGAATTGCGGGTAGGTGGGATAATGCAGGGAGGAGGAGCTGATACGATGGGTAGATGAGCCATGATCTTAATGAATGGTGGAGCAGGCTCGACGGACCAAATGGCCCACTCCTGCTTCTATTACTGTGAAACATAACTCTGCATTTCCCATGGCTAACCCACCTAACCTGCACATCCCTGGACACTATGGGCTATTTAGCATGGCCAATCCAAATCAGGGCAGGTGAGCAATGTAGTGATGTGGAAAATGAACATCAGAGAACGATAGAAAGAGACAAGGAGAGCAAATGTCCCAGCGATCAAAACTGGATCCTAAAGATCACAAAAATTGAAACTAAAGACTGTGTGTCTGAATGTGTGCTGCATCGTAACAAAAGTGAATGAACTGACTGCACACATTGAAGAGAATAATTATGATCTGAGACTCCTTACAGAGATATGGATTCAGGATGACAAGGATTGGATCCTGAATATTGAGGGGGGGCACATGGCATTCAAGTCGAATGGGAAGTTGGGTAAAGGTAGAGGGTTGGCACTGCTAATCACAGCTCTGATAATATGGTAGCCTGGTGTCAGCTTGGATTTCAGGTCCGGATTTCTCTGTCCTCTGTTGATCTTCCTGTTCCCACAGAGTAAGATGTCGGTCTGTCCTCAGCTCTGTTGGATTTCTGCTGAAGCTCTGACCCCCTTTTACACCTTCCAGAGCAATAAAACATTCAGAGCTTAAAAATGTGTTGCTGGGAAAGCGCAGCAGGTCAGGCAGCATCTAAGGAGAAGGGCTGAAGAAGAAGGGCTTATGCCCGAAACGTCGATTCTCCTTCTCCTTTGATGCTGCCTGACCTGCTGCGCTTTTCCAGCAACACATTTTTAAGCTCTGATCTCCAGCATCTGCAGTCCTCACTTTCTCCCAATAAAACATTCAGTCACTCAAGGCCCAACCCCCAGTCTCCCAGCCTGTCAACCATCCAGACACAGAGTGTTGTCATAGCAGGGAATCAAACAAGAAAAATGAAACAAAATTATAAATAAATGCACGGTTGGTGCTTGTGCTTAAAGTTTGTTCAATAGGAAGTAAATCACAAATCGGGGTCTCCCAGGATTCTTATAGTGCCCTAATTGAAGAATTCTCTCTCCCTTACAAATATATATTAATATCCAGCTATGATTTACAACAATATTTACATCAACAAAAATAAAGCATCTGTTATCAAATAGACATGGAGATATACAGGACAGAAACAGACTTCTCAATCCAACACATCCATGCTGACAACATATCCTATGTAAATCTAGTGGTCATGATTTGGAGATGCCGGTGTTGGACTGGGGTGTACAAAGTTAAAAGTCACACAACACCAGGTTATAGTCCAACAGGTTCAATTGGAAGCACACTAACTTTTGGAGCGACGCTCCTTCACCTGATGACTATCACCTGATGAAGGAGCGTTGCTCCGAAAGCTAGTGCTTCCAATTAAACCTGTTGGACTATAACCTGGTGTTGTGTGGTTTTTAAACTATGTAAATCTAGTTCCATTTGCCAGCATTTCGCCCCTATCCCTCCAAACCCTTCCTATTCACACACCCATCCAGATGCCTTTTAAATGTGATTGTACCAGCCACTTCCTCTGGGAGCTCATTCTATACACGCACCACCATCTGTGTGAAAAACCTGCCCTTTAGATCCCTTTTAAATCTTGCCATTCTCACCCTAAACCTAAGCCCTCTGGTTTTGGATGCCCCGCCGTGGGGAAAAGATCTTGTCTATTTACCCTGTCCATGCCCCTCATTATTTTATAAACCTCTATCAGGTCATCCCTCAGCCTCCGACGCTCCAGGGAAACAACCTCATCCTATTCAGCCTCTCCTTATACCACAAACCCCGGTGTCGTCCTTATCAATCTTTTCTACACCCTTTCACGTTTCACAAAGTTTTACCTATCCTATAGCAGGGAGACCAGAATCGACTGAAATACTGTATTCGAAAAGTGGCCTAACCAATGCCCTGTACAGCTGCAACATGACCTCCCAACTGCTATACCTAATGCATTCAATGGGCCAAATGGCCTCTTTCTGCACTGCAGGGGTTTCGTGATTTTATTCTGTGTCACAGTCAATTTTAGTCACAATCTCTGGTATATGGTATGTCAGGTGATACCAGAATTGCACGCAATACTCCAAAAGTGGTCAAACCAACTTTCTGTCCAGCCGCAGCATGACCTCCCAACACCAATACTCCAATGCACTGGTTAGCACTGCAGCCTCACAGCGCCAGGGACCTGGGTTCAATTCCAGCCTCAGTGACTGTCTGTATGGAGTTTGCACATGATGAAGGGCTTTTGCCCAAAACGTCAATTTTCCTGCTCCTCGGATGCTGCCTGACCCGCCGCGCATTTCCAGCACCGCTCTAATCTTGACTCTGATTTCCAGCATCTGCAGTCCTCACTTTTGCCTACATTTCCCCCATGTCAGCGGGGGTTTCCTCCGGGTGCTCCGGTTTTATCCCACAATTGCCTGTAGTGTTAGGTGCATTAGTCAGGGGTAAATGTAGGGGAATGGGTCTAGGTAGGTTGCTCTTCGGCGGGTCGGTGTGGACCTGTTGGGCCGAAGGGCCTGTTTCCACACTGTAAGTAATCTAATCTAATCCAAAGATATGCAGGTCAGGTGAATCGGCCGTGCTAAATTGCCCATAGTGCTCGATGCATTAGGCAGAGGGAAATGGGTTTGGGTGTGTTACTCTTCGGAGGGTCGGTGTGGACTTATTGGGCTGAAGGGCCTGTTTCCACACTGTAGGGAATCTAATCTAATCTTAAAAAAAAAAGACGAAAGCGTACCCAAACACCTTCATTATTCTGCCTACCTGCGACTCCACTTTCAAGGATCTATGAACCTGCCACAGAGTCACACAGCATGGAAACAGACCTCCGTTCCTACCGGTCCATGCCAACCATAATCCCAAATTAAAGCAGCCTCTCTCGCCTGCCCCTGACCTGTATCCCTCCAAACCTTTCCCTTTCATGCACTTATCCAGATATTTTTTAATTGTATCCCCATCCACCACTTCCTAAGGAAGTTCATTCCACACGTGAACCACCCTCCGTGTATGATTAGTATTTGAACGGCAAGGATGAGGTTGAATTGAAATGGTTCATAAAATAAATAGTTTGTACCAAACCCCCTACAGCAGGTTTGGTAGCAACTCCAACTCGGGAGTCTCTCAAATCGCTATTGCCATGGGGTGGATATGAGGGGTAAAGTGTTGGATTCACAGAGGAGGAGATTTTCTGTGAGTGTGAAGCTAAAATGAAACCCCGTGCTTTCCATGAACTTTTCGCAGCAGAGAGCGGCGGGAGCTGGGCGGAAGTTCAGACGGAGCGCAAAGCCGGCCAGGAAGGTAAGTGATTACTATTAGAGTGGGTGTGTTCTAAACCCCAGGTCCTACAAAGTAGGGCCTCCCTCCCTCCCTCCTCCTCTAACCTTAATTAAGAGTCCACAGACGTGCCACAAAAAGAGGGTCTAAGGAAGTTTAGATCGAAGAGTGAGGCTTCAGCTCAGGACTCTTTGACAAGGAGGTTGAGTTGAAGAGGGTAAAGACATGACTGCCCAGCTGGTTCAGTGGGCTACGTGCTTGATGTGGGAGGTCAACGACTCTGGTGTGTCTGGCTCGTATATGTGTGGAAAGTGTGTGCACATTCAGCAATAGACCGAGCATATTGCAGCGCTGACGAAAGAACTCGAAGACCTTAGGCTCATCCGAGAGAACGAAATCTTTCTGGACAAGACCTTCAGCGATGTTATTACACCAATCATGCCAGAAGAGAGCAGAAGAGAGCAAATGATGAGGAAGGCAGAGAGGAGACAGGTGCAAGAGACCCCGGGAGAAATACCTGTCAGGAACAAGTTGAAGCTTTTGGAAGCAGAGACTGATGACACTGCCAGTTCGCAAGGCGGCCAAGTTTGTCAATCAAAAGTTGCCGCAGAGGCAGACCGGAAGAGTCGGACATCGCACAGAGCCGTGGCAATAGGGGACTCCATCATGAGAGGAACTGACCGGGGTTTTTGTGGCAGCAGATGGGATTTAAGGATGGTGTGTTGCCTTCCTGGTGC